>NC_041382.1:607982042-607987907 GCF_002162155.2 Triticum dicoccoides | reverse complement strand
GAACTTAGGCGAGTGCTCGACTGCAGCTAAGCCCCCGAGTGGGAGGACTGCTCTCCACTCGGTAGGGTTTTTTCAAACTTACGTGAGTGCTGGACTGCCGTTAAGCCCCTTAGTGAGAGAACTAAGGCGAGTGCTCGACTGCAGCTAAGCCCCCGAGTGGGAGGACTGCTTTCCACTCGGTAGGATTTTTTTCAAACATAGGCGAGTGCTGGACTGCCGTTAAGTCTCTTGGTGAGAGAACTTAGGCGAGTGCTCGACTGCAGCTAAGCCCTCGGAGTGGGAGGACTGCTCTCCACTCGGTAGGATTTTTCCAAACTTAGGCGAGTGCTGGACTGCCGTTATGTCAGGGGTTTGGTGCGACATATGCCAACTGATGGCTTATCATGATGGGGGCGAGTAGAACGTCGCCGGTGCCTGGAAACGGGATGAGGCAAAGACATGCACGCCGGCGAATCTTACCCAGCTTCGGGGCTCTCCGGGGAGATAATACCCCTACTGTTGCTTTGCGGGGTCTCCGCATGATCACTATGGCAAAGTGCTTACACGGTTGCTCCTTGAGCTGTTTTCTGGTGGTGGGAGAGGGCAAGACTAGCTCCCTCCCTCCTATCTGATCTGGTCTAGAGCTAATGGGTTCCAACCCTTTGCATGGGTGCCCTGGGGGGTTTATATAGGCCTACCCCCCAGGGGTACAATGGTAATACGGCTGGGCGCGGGCCCAGCCGTCAGTGTCTCTAGCCTCCGTCTTCTCTGCTGACCGTTGGGGCCCGCCGACTGGCCGGGTACGGAGCCGACATGCCGCGTCCGCTGCGGGCGGGTCTTGCCGGCTGCTGATTACTGTAGCCATACTTCTGATGACGTGGGCTAGATCATGAGGTCGTGGCAACAGCCCCGCCGCCTGGTGGGCGATAACTGTTGCCACTCCCCATCTCATCTCGATTAATGGCGCGTGGGCCCCGGGGGAGGGCTCGGCCGACTCCCCCGGGCCGACTCCTGACGGGTCCGACTGGTGGTTCTCCCGCCGTCTCCCGAGGTCTCACTAACTGGTGGGCCCTGCTGCCTCTAGGCCGTACAGACAAGCCGTCGTGGGTGCAGGATTTGGCCCTGTGGTGCTGATGTCAGGGCCGGCATGGCAACAGCACCACGCCGCACGGAGATCTTCCGGGGTACGGCGTGCTGTGGCCATGCCTGCCCTTGGTGAGGGGCGGGGGTGGGCTTTGCTGTAGCCACGCCCCTGCCTCGTCCCCTTTGATGAGGTCATGGGGTTTGTTGGAGTCGCAGGCCGACTCCCCAAAGCCGGCTTCTCTGGAAGTCGTCCCTGGGACTCGGGCATGAGCGGGCAGTCGGCCGCCTTGTCGTCGACTCCTCAGGAGGCGGCTCTTTGTCCTGGGGTCTTGAGGGGCGCAGCCTGCCCCGATGTCTTGAAAGGTTATGGGACTCGGGTTGGCCTACCCGTGGCCCATTACTCCGACAGTAGTCCCCGAAGCTGGTGAGGCGCCGCGGACGATCGGCCGAGAATCCTCAGCAGTTTCTCTTTCCGGGTGCTCAACACATGGTCTTTGATTGACTTCTGCCGGGCCGACTAGGAGGAGTCGGACTTGCTCAACTTGGACTCACTCAATTCCGACTCGCTCAGTATTTCGAACGTTGCGGCGGGATTTAAGTGGCGTGCTAGCTAAGCCTTCAGGCCGCCGCCCGTTCTTGGCCTGTAACGCGAGGGCACGTGGCTAGGCCGTCCTGCTAGCCTACGCGCGCGACGGGACAGGCCCATAGGCGGGGCCCGCCACTACCGCGCCTCGGCGCCCGAGCGGATCCGCTGCGGCCCCGATGGATGGTTGGGATTCCCGTGGAGTTACTGCGCTCAGTAACTTTATCGTGGATCGTGGGGGTCGTGGGGTTGTGGGCGCAGTAAATCCCCACGTCCGCCCCCTCGGCTTCGCAGCCCACGAGGCTATAAGTAGGAGGAAGAGGGGGGCACGCGCGCCCCTCCTTCCCACTACTCCTCGTTCTCTTCCTCCCTCTTCTCTTCTTCGCTCCGCCGCACGCCCAAGCTCCGGCGAACGCTGCGGAGACAGCTCACGATGAGTTCTTCCTCCGCCGCCGCGCCTCCCCCAGTGCGCTCCGACACCTGGGACGGCTCCGAAGTTCATGAAGACCACATTGAGTTCCTCCACCGGACCCGTCGGCTTCCCGACGAGGATCGCATGCAGGTGCGTCTTGCACCGAAGGGGGAGATTTCCCCCGCATCGCAGAAGGCGAGCGGGTCATCTTTCGCTCGCACTGCCTGCGCGGGTTGGGGCTGCCGGCGAGCAGTTTCTTCCGGTCCTTCCTGGAGTTCCACGGCCTCCAGCCGCACCACCTCGCCCCCAATGCAGTGGTGCTGCCGTCCGCCTTCGTGGCCATGTGCGAAGGCTTCCTCGGAGTCCTCCCCACCCTCGAGCTCCGGGGGGAGTTCTTCTTCTCCAAGCTCGGCACCCAGGCTGTGGGCGTGCTGGCTCAGTGCGGCGCTTTCATCGTCGTGCGAAGGTCGGGGGCCGACAATCCCTTCCCCTCCATCTTGCTGATCAAGTCGGTGAAGATGTGTCAGAGATCCTACTTCTACGTCAAGAACGCCTCCGCGAGGGGAGACTGGGTCAACTTGCCGGCTTTCAAAGTTGGCCCGCCGGCCGGGCGACTGCCCAACTGGTCGTATCGGGCCAAGTCGCTGACGCTTGCGGGAGCCGGCGCCATCACGCGACTCCGAGTGCTGACGCAGTCGGAGGGTCTGACTGGTCCGGATCTGCTTGCCGCCTTCGTTTCGGGCCGAGCCCCATTCCAAGGCCACCCTCATATGATATGCCAGATGAGCGGGCACCGTGACCCGAGTCGGATGTGCACCAAGGACATGCCTCACGAAGAGGTGGCCTTCATGGTGAACTATCTCTCAGACAGCAGGCTCCTAGAGGACTGGCAATTCGGCAAGGAGCCGTACTCCCGCGACAACCCCCCGCCCGCGGTGAGTCGCCTTTCTTTTCTTTCTTTGGATTGTCTTCTTCTTGCCGAGTTTTGTTTTGACCAGTCGACTTTGGTTAGAATCCCCTCCTTCACCCACCAGCCGGCACCTCGGGGCCGGCCCGCGAGTTCCTCGCCGACCGGGCGGAGAGCGACGTCGACGACCCCGATCTGGGGGCGGCGACTCTGGAAGATGACACCGAGGGAGGAGGAGGAACAGCGAGCGACTTCAGGCCTTCGGCCACTTTCGTCGACTGGCCTGATGACGACGCCGAGGGAGAAGTCACCCCTCGCCATCGGCTAGGAGCCAGCCAGCCTGGCACGGGTTCTTCTACCGCGCTGGGCGCTCCAGGCGGCGGGAAGAAGCGCAGGGCCGTGCCGACCTTGTTGGGCAGTCGGCCGAAGAAGCCCAAGGGTTCGGCTGCGGCGACCCGGCGGGACGAGGCGGCCGCGAAGGCCATCCGCTTCCATAAGGAAGTGAAGAAGCCGCCGTTGGTCTCCGCGTAAGTATTCTGTCTTCAAAGTTTTATTCTTTCTTCGTGATTTGTCTGAGTCTCTGCTTGCCCCTCTTGCTTCAGGGCTACCCTCTCTCTTGAAAGGCTCACCATCGCCTCTGTCATGGGGTCAACGGAGTCGTCCGCCACCACTCGGCGGATTGACCCCGCTGCTGACCTCCGGGAGGCGATGGAGCGGAATGCGTAGGAGAAGCGCAACGAAGAAGAGGCCCTCCGCCTGGAGAAGGCGGAGGCCGACAGGGCGGAGGCCTCCGCTAAGAAAAAACTAGCGGAGGCCGAAGCCGCCGCCGCGGCGAAGCAGCAGGCTGAGGAAGCCGCACGCCTCCAGTCGGCAGTGCTTGTCACCCCATTGAACTCTGCGCCGCCGCCTCCAGAGTTCATGGGGCAGACCGGGGAAGCCGGCGGGGAGAACCCCATCGTGGAGGGGGAGGGCGGTGACCCCTGTACGCCGGATGAGAACGTTCCGCCGCCGCCTCCGCCGCCGTCTGAAGGTGCGCAGGGCGAGCAGCCGGTGGGCCCTCCGGTGCCGCCGACCGAGGACGAGGTCGTGGTGAGGCTACTCCTCCAAGTCGGCTCACCAACGCGCCGCCGTCTGGAGAAGGCGAAGCTTCATGCCGAGGGTGACACTCTCCAGAATGGCACCAAGGCGTACCTGGCGTCGCGGGCAGCCGTCCGGGTATGTTTTTCCTTTTGGCCTTTGTTTTTCTTGTTCTTCTCTGTGGGGGCGCGCCAGCGCACCCACTGGGTGTAGTCCCCGAGTTTCGGGCTGGCTGCTGAGCAGGAACCCCGGAACTTCAATTCATGAACTTTGGGTATTAACTTTTTGTCTGAAACGTTCGTCGTAGGATTACCACAACCTCCGCATCACTGCCTTCAACCGTAACATTGAAGAGCTGGGCAAGCAGACTGCCGATCTGTCGAAGAGCCGGAGTAAGTCCTTTTCCTTCTTCGCAGGGGCGTGCTGGCGCACCCGCACGCTGTAGTCCCCGAGATTTGGGCCGACTGCTAAGCAGTCAGGTCGGATCTCCCTGGCGACCTTCTTTACTGGTGGCTTGACGCCTTCTTTCTTTCTTCTTCTCAGGGGCCAACGCTGCTCTTCAACAGCAGCTGAGTGACGCCAACTCCGCTTTGCGCGCCAAAGAGGAGGAGTGCAGCAAGCTCGCCGCGGAGCGCGATCTACTGGCCACTCAATTGGCAGAGCAGAAGGAGCTGCTTGTGAAGTCGTAGAGGGAGGCGGAGGAGACGGAAACCGCCCTCTTGGCCGAGTTCGCGAGCAAGTGCTCCTCCTGGTCTGACAAGGAGGCGCTGCTGTCCTCCGGCTTCCACGAGATTGAAGACATCGTTGATGGTGAGTCTCTTTATTTTCTTTCTTCGAGCTGCCGATTTAAGTCGTGCCGACTCCTGGTTTTTGACTAGTTTCTTCGTTTTTTCGCGCCTTTGCGGACTTCTTCCCTGGGCAGTCGCAGGCTGCCATCCAAGCCATCGAGGCTGACCGTGAAGGTCGGAGGGCGGAGGGCACAGAGATTCCCGCCGATGCCCCCCGAACTCTTGACGAGCACATCCTGAGCATCGAGGCTCGCCTCCGGCCGGCTCACTGGATGCTGCGCCGGCTTCAGGGTGTCGGTGCCCAGGCGATTGCCGCCCTGTGGCCGGATATGCAGGCTCCGCGCATCCCCAGCCTGACGGCCGACTGGCTAGAGGTCGCGGCTGGTCGTCATGAGGCCTGGAAGGGCTCTTCGGCCCGAGCTGGAGCGTGCCGGGCCTTGGAGTTCGTCAAGGCATGGTATCCGGGGCTGGACCTTGACCGGCTGGCCACGCTTTGGTCGGAGGCCCAGCCGGAGCTGGCGGCCACGGAAGACGCCCTCGTCAAGCGTGCAACGGCGATCGCCGAGTACACCGACACTAGCATCTTCGTCCCCGAGCGGTCTGAAGACGGCGAGGAGGTACCGCCGGAGTGGTTTGGGATGAACCCAGACTACGACGAGGACTCGGCGGAGGTGATTGGCTCCAGCGTCGAGGAAGAGGGCGAGGCGGAGGATGGAGGCGAGGCGGAGGCACCAGAAGACGGAGCAGACGGCCAGCCTCAGCTCGACCGTGCCTCCAGCAACGAGCCGCGTGCAACCGACCAGACTGCTGCCGGAGGCGATCAAGCCGAGACTAGCCAGCCGGCCGCCCCGACGCCTGGCGCTGGTGCCTCCTCCGACCCTCCGAGTCCGTCTGCTGCTTCCTAAGCTGCCGCTGTATCTTTGTTTTGTCTGCTTCAGTAGTCTTTGAAGAACTTTGTTAATTCGCACAATTCCACCCACGGGGTGTATTTTGAACCTCTACTCGACAATTCGGCCAAGGGCCTATGTTATGTAAA
>NC_041382.1:607887636-607981763 GCF_002162155.2 Triticum dicoccoides | reverse complement strand
TATATATCTTTTCTTGCTCATTGCTCTTTTGGATTTTTTCCTTTGCCGCTTTCTCTTAGTTGCCTGCCTTGCCAATCGGACAGCCGCTCTGCGGACTGTCGCTAGATCAAGTGCTAGGCTACTTTGGGAAAGCAAGTACTTAGCCGTTTTCAAGATTTTTTGAGCAAGTTAGATAGAAGACGGCAATCCGACTATCCGAGAGTCGGTTTGCGAGAAAGGCTGGAAGCTATCTTGAGCTATGTTTTATGCTTTGAGTCCTTAGCCATTTTTCATGCTAATGCCCATTCTACCTTACTGCTGCCCACCGTACAGTCGCTCTGCGAGCTGCGGCGTCTGACAGGAGACGGTTTAGGCATTTACACACTACTTGTCCGACTGCAGGAAGCATTCCGTAGTGCAAGGCGGCAAGTCCCCGGGCCGACTTGTCGAGCCCGGTGCCAAACGGCATAAAAAGGAGTAACATACTCGCAGTCATAATTTTTATCATACAGACAAAAGAGGGCAGTCCCCGAGCTTGCCTCGGGGGGGCCGAAGTCTTGGTACTTTAATACAAAAGGTAGCGTGGTACATACTGCATCAACTGTAAAATCTTCGGAGGAGATTTGCATTCCATGGCCGCTCTGTCTCCTTGCCGGAGTCATCCCTCTTGCGTGCTCGGGGCTTTTGAGCATCGATCAGGTAGTAGGAATCGTTGCCTAGTACTTTGCTGATGATGAAAGGGCCTTCCCAAGGTGCCGACAGCTTGTGCTGGCCGGCTGTTCACTGGATCAGCCGGAGCACAAGGTCACCTTCTTGGAAAGATCTTGGCCTGACCTTCCTGTTGTGGTATCGGCGCAGGCTCTGCTGGTAGATGCTGGACCGGCTGAGTGCCAACAGCCGGCCCTCTTCCAGCAGATCGACGCCGTCTTGTCGTGCTTCTTCTGCTTCCTCCTCGGTGTACATGGTGACTCGTGGGGAGTCGAACTCTATGTTTGTTGGGATGACGGCTTCGGCACCGTAGACAAGGAAGAAGGGCATGAAGCCGGTTGACTTGTTTGGAGTCGTGCGCAGACTCTAGAGGACGGCTGGCAGCTTGTCGAGCCAACAGCCAGCCGAGCATTCTAGAGGCTCAATCAACCGAGGCTTGATGCCGGACAGGATGAGGCCGTTTGCTCGCTCCACTTGGCCGTTTGACTGCGGATGGGAGACGGACGCTAGGTCCAGTCGGATGCCCTGTGTTGCGCAGAAACGGGCCAAGGCGCCTTTGGCGAAATTTGTGCCGTTGTCGGTGATGATGCTATGTGGTATACTGTACCAAATTGTGATATCAGAGATGAAAGTTACGGCAGTCGGACCGTTCAGCTTCTTGATTGGCTTTGCTTCTATCCACTTGGTGAACTTGTCCACTGCGACAAGTAAGTGAGTTAAACCACCTCGTGCTATTTTGAATGGTCCCACCATGTCTAGACCCCAAACTGCGAAAGGCTAGGCAATGGGGATGGTCTTGAGTGCAGAAGCTGGCTGGTGCGGCTTGGAGCTGAACTTCTGACACCCTTTGCATTTTTGGACCAGCTCCTTGGCCTCTTCCAAGGTAGTTGGTCAGAAGAAACCGTGTCGAAAGGCTTTGGCGACGAGTGCTCTTGAAGCCGCATGGTGGCCGCACTCGCCTTGATGGATGTCTTTGAGAATTACTTGGCCTTGCTCTGGCTCTACGTAGCGCTGGTAGACACCAGTGACGCTGCGCCTGACCAGCTCTCTGTTGACAATGGTGTAGGCTGCTGCTCGGTGTTGTATTTGCCGAGCTGAAGTTTCATCCGTCGGCAGCTCTTTGTTCACCAGGAATTTGAGGATGGACTGGGCCCATGAGGGTGCTGCTACTTCTTCGACTGCCAGAACTGCGACTTGGACGAGGGCGGTTGGGCTGGGAGGTGGCGGGGTGGAGTCAACAGCTGCTTGCTGGGTTGTTGAAGTCCCCAGGTCGACTGGCACGGTCCTTGGGCCGAGTTCTGGAGTCTTCGAGTCCTCCACCGCAGTCCCCGGGCCGGATTTGGTTGTGGCAGCTTTGGGATCTTCCGCCAAAATCCTCGTTCCGGCTGCCGGAGCTCTCGAGTCGGATCCGTCGTCTTCGGGAGGAGCTGGCACAAAAATGGAGTCTGATTCTGGCGAAGGCTTGACAGACGGCTTGAGGAGGCGTTGAAGGGCGACACCAGATGGTATTTCTTGGCGGGTAGAGCCGATTCGTGCTAATGCATCTGCTTGGTCATTGTCATTCCTTGGCACATGGAGGAACTCGCACCCTTCGAAATACCCGCTGAGTTGCTGCACGAGGAAACGGTAGCTCGCCATGTTTGCATCTTTCGCGTCCCAGTCACCAGATGATTGCTGGACCACTAAGTCCGAGTCGCCATAACACAAGATCCGGCGGATGCCAAGCTCTTTGGCAAGCCGGAGCCCGTGAATGAGCGCCTCGTACTCGGCGACGTTATTGGAGGCGGCAAAGTGGATTTGCAGCGCATACTTGAGCTTGTCGCCTTTGGGAGAGGTTAGGACGACGTCGGCTCCCAAGCCAGTGCGCATCTTGGAGCCGTCGAAATGCATCCGCCAATGGGTGGAATCAGGTGCTGGAGGTAGGTACTGGGTCTCGGCCTAGTCGACAAGGAAGTCGGCCAGTGCTTGTGACTTGATGGCGGTGCGGGGCTGGTAGTGGATGGTGTAAGGAGCCAGCTCTATGGCCCACTTGGCCACTCGGCCAGAAGCATCTCGGCTACCAATGATCTCGGCAAGTGGGGCCGTGCAGACCACCGTGATTGGATGCTCTTGAAAGTAAGGCTTCAATTTCTTGGCAGCAAAGTGTACGCCATAGCACATCTTCTGGTAGTGGGGGTAGTTCTGCTTGGAGGTCGACAGTACCTCACTCAGGTAATATACCGGTCTCTGGACAGGCAGCGCCTTGCCTTCCTCCTTACGCTCCACTACAATGACTGTGCTGACTACTCGGCTGGTGGCGGCGATGTACAGGAGCATAGGTTCCTTGGGAGTCGGAGCCACCAGGACGGGTGGAGTAGTCAGAATCTTCTTCAACTGGTGAAAAGCTTCGTCCTCCTTATGGTTCCACTCGAAAAAAGTGGTCTTCTTCATGAGTTGGTACAAGGGGAGAGCTTTCTCGCCCAGCCGACTGATGAATCGGCTGATGGACTCTAAGCAGCCGGTGAACTTCTGCACATCCAGCAGTCGGCTGGGTACCTCCATTCTCTCAATGGCCTTGATTTTTACTGGGTTGCATTCTATGCCGCGTTCAGAGACTAGGAAGCCAAGGAGCTGGCCGGCTGGTACTCTGAAGACACACTTCTCAGGGTTGAGCTTGATCTGGAACCGGCGCAGGTTCTCAAAGGTCTCCTTGAGGTCTTCCAGCAGTGTCCCATGCTTTTCTGTCTTCACCACCACGTCATCCACGTAAACGTGGGCGTTCCTACCGAGCTGCTTGAGGAGGCACTTCTGCATGCAACGCTAAAAGGTGGCGCCGATGTTCCTTAAGCCGAACGTCATGGTAAGGTAGAAGAAGGCTCCAAACAGCGTGATGAAGGCAGTTTTCAATCTGTCAGCCGGGTTTAGCTTGATCTGGTGATATCCTGAATATGCATCCAAAAAACTCAACAGCTCGCATCCGGCTGTGGAGTCTATCACCTGATCGATTCTTGGTAAAGCAAATGGGTCCTCGGGGCAGGCCTTGTTGAGGCTCGTGTATTCAATACACATTCGCCACTGCTTGTTCTTCTTTAGTACCAGGACCGGATTTGCTAGCCATTTTGGAAAGAATACTTCCATAATGAAGCCGGCTGCTAGGAGTCGGGCTATTTCTTCTCCGACAACTCTTCTCTTCTCTTCTGATAAGCGGCACAGGGGCTGTCTGACCGGCTTTGCATCAGATCGGACATGTAACTTGTGCTCGGGGAATTCCGTCGGTACACCTGGCATGTCCTTGGGGGACCATGCAAAGATGTCTCGATTCTCACGGAGGAAATCAACGAGCTCGTCTTCCTATTTGCTATCGAGGTTTGCACCTACGACGGCGTACCTCTCTGGGTGCTCCGGGTCCAATGGTATCTTCTTTGTCTCTTTCGCTGGCTTGAACGAACCCTTAGTCTCCCACTCTTTTGGGTTGGGCGACACCTCAGGCTGCTTGCCGGCCATCGCCACAACTCGCTCAAGGAGCCGCTTCTCAGCCGCGATTACCAAGGACTCGGCCATCTGACTGCTCTCTGTTGCGCAAGCAGACGACTTCCGGTAGTCGCCAGCCACAGTCAGAATTCCCTTAGAATTGGGCATCTTCATCTTGAGGTAGGCGTAGTGGGGGACCGCCATGAACTTGGACAAGGCAGGTCGGCCAAGCAGTGCATGGTATGGGCTCTCAAGATCCACCACCTCAAACCAAACGGGCTCTCTACGGAAGTGATCTTTGTCCCCAAAGAGGACGTCCATCAGGATCTTGCCGATTGGCGAGCAGGAAAGCCCAGGAACAATGTCGTGGAACACAGTTCGGCTGCTCTGAAGCTGTCTTTGCTTGATTCCTAACTTCTCCATGGTGTCCTTATTTAGGATATTGATGCTGCTGCCCCCGTCTATCAGAACTCGCGAGAAACGCGCGGCTCGTTTGTCTGTAGCAAAGGTGGCGTCCACGACCAAGGCGTAGGAGCCCGGACTCGGCATCACCTCTGGGTGGTCAGCCCTGCTCCAGCTGATGGGCTTCTCAGACCAGTGCATGAACTCTGGCGTCTCTGACGCTACCGCGTTCACCTCTTGTCGCTGCAGCCTCCTGCTGCGTCGATCATCAGCCACAGTGGTGAACACCACATAGGCTCCATGCTCTTCAGGGTATTCGTCTTGTACTGCGCCGACTGGCCTGACAGCCGGCTGCTGGGGCGGAGGCGGCTGCCCAGTAGGCGGGGGAGGCAGGAGGCCATCTCCCTTGGCGATCCTGGTAAGCCAGTGGCACTTCTGGATGGTGTGATTCGACGGCTTTGCGCCGCTGTGGAGCTTTCAAGGTCCACCCAAGGTCTGCTCATAGGAGAAGGCCGGCAACGAGTTTGGCTTGCCGCCTTTCTGTCGCTTAGGCGGGGGCTGCTCTTCTGGCTGCTGGGCTTTAACGGTCGCGACCTGTCGGCTGCTGGAAGCCGGCTGCAGGGCCTTGCGCTTGTTGTCGCCCTGCTGTTGTCGTCGGCCGGCGTCTGCCGCTGGAGTTCTTGGAGCTTGAGGAGCCACTTTGCCAGTTGTGCTGATTTGAATTTCCGCCTTCATGGAGGAGTTGGCCGTGGCGTACTTGTCTGCTATGATCAGCAGCTCATCAAGGGTTTCTGGCTCGTCGCAGAGGAGCTTATGCTTGAGGAGGGTGCCTTCCCTGCACCCGGCTGTAAAGTACTCGATGGCCTGCACCTCGTGCATGCCCTCGCAGGAGTTCCGGAGCTCGGCCCAACGCGTGAGGTAATCACGAGTAGACTCGTCGGGGCCTTGCACGCACAAGGAGAGCTGACGAGGCTTGGGAGGACGCTTGTACGTGCTGGTGAAGTTGCGGACGAACGCTTCGGTGAAGTCGACCCAGCTGTTGATGCTGCGGGGCTTTAGGCTGTTCAGCCATGTCCGGGCCGTGCCCTGGAGCATGAGAGGAACGTACTTTACGGCGACACGCTTGTTGCCGTTTGATATGCTGACAGCCGTGGAGTAGTCGACTAGCCAGTCTTCCGGCTTCACGGAGCTGGTATACTTGGGCGTCTCTCTTGGGAGCGTGAACCCTCTGGGAAAGTGCTCGTCCCGAATGCGGGGCCGAAACAAGGCGGACCCAGCCCGTCTTCTTCTTCCAGTGCTAAGGATCAGTGGAGTCGGTCGATCCGATGGCGGGCGTCGTTCTCTCCAACTCCCTCTCGGCGGCCAAGGCGGTCACTGAGAGTCGGATGGTCAACAGGCGGCGGGTAGACCCGCCTCTCCTTGCAGGGAGGGGGAGGCGGACAGTCGTCCCATCGTTCCACTGCCATTGGGCAGCCGTCTCGGTCACGCTCTATGGTAATGCGAGTCCGACTGTGGCTGACAGTCGGCTCCTTGTCTCTTCTTCCTCGGCCGCCGCCAGTCGGCGTCCGAGATGTCGCGCCTTGGTCTTGGTGAAGGTCGTCGTTGGGCCGTTGAGGCGCCTCCGCGCGGCAGCCGGCCTTGTTCTGCGCGGCGGCCGCGTCGAGAAGCCGTTGGACTCGCTCCATCATGAGGCGGCGTTCTTCGCCCTCGAAATTGTCCAGCTCGTCCACCGCTGCCTGGGCGGCTCGGATGTTCTTTGCTGGTGTAGCATACACAGGGTGGCTTGCCCCCAAACAGGTTGGCGATGGCTACGCCGCGCTGCCGGACCGCGCCAAGGCGGCTGGGCTCCGCCGGGGCCGGCGAGCCGCCGACGGCGCGATCCATCTCCCGCTGGTAGGCTTCTGATAAGCGCCTCATGCTGGCCAGCTTCTTCGCGCCTTCAACGAGCTGAAGGCGGCGCGCCTCCAACGTCTCTGTGTTAGCGTCTTCCGGAATGGGCGCAGTTATGTCTTGCAGTGCCGCGCCGAGTGAGTCGGGCGCTCCTCCGCCGGGGAACTCGTCATGACTGATGACTAGCACCTCAGTGATGGTGCTTCCGTCGCTCTCTGCATGGGGCAGAGGTTCATCGTAGACCACCACGTTGGTGGGGAACGCGTCGAGCAACGCGGTGTCGGAGTCGACCAACATCGGGTCGGTGGAGCCTACGGACTCCAAGTCTACGGCAGGCTCCCCGGAAACGTGGAGTTGATCGAGGAGGCCCGCGAGGAGGTTCTCGGGGCCGTCCGTGCCTGCGTTGGATGCAGGTTCGTCGGAGAGGCGGACCTCGCCGACGAGTTCGGCCAAGGAGCTGACCGCGCAGTCGATCTGAACGCCGCTTAGCAAGTCGGCGCAAACTCCATCTAGCATGCCTGGCTGGCTGCGCTTGCCAGGGAGGAAAAGGGTTCCCGTCCAGAACAGATCTCCGGACGGCGGTGCACCAGGCCCCATGGTGGGCGCCAAATGTCGGGGGTTTGGTGCGACATATGCCAACGGATGGCTTATCATGGTGGAGGCGAGTAGAACGTCGCCGGTGCCTGGAAACGGGATGAGGCGAAGACATGCACGCCGGCGAATCTTACCCAGCTTCGGGGCTCTCCGGGGAGATAATACCCCTACTGCTGCTCTGCACGGTCTCCGCATGATCACTATGGCAAAGTGCTTACACGGTTGCTCCTTGAGCTGTTTTCTGGTGGTGGGAGAGGGCAAGACTAGCTCCCTCCCTCCTATCTGATCTGGTCTAGAGCTAATGGGTTCCAACCCTTTGCATGGGTGCCCTGGGGGGTTTATATAGGCCTACCCCCAGGGGTACAATGGTAATCCGGCTGGGCACGGGCCTAGCCATCAGTGTCTCTGGCCTCCGTCTTCTCTGCTGACCGCTGGGGCCCACCGACTGGCGGGCCCCGCCGACTGGCCGGGTACGGAGCCGACATGCCGCATCCGCCGCGGGCGGGTTTTGCCGGCTGCTGATTACTGTAGCCGTACTTCTGATGACGCGGGCTAGATCATGAGGTCGTGGCAACAGCCCCGCCGCCTGGCGGGCGATCACTGTTGCCACTCTCCATCTCATCTCGATTAATGGCGCGTGGGCCCCGGGGGAGGGCTCGACCGACTCCCCCGGGCCGACTCTCGACGGGTCCGACTGGTGGTTCTCCCGCCGTCTCCCGAGGTCTCACTGACTGGTGGGCCCTACTGCCTCCAGGCCATACAGACAAGCCGTCGTGAGTGTAGGATTCGGCCCTGCGGTGCTGATGTCAGGGCCGACATGGCAACAGCGCCACACCGCACGGAGATCTTCCGGGGTACGGCGTGTTGTGGCCATGCCTGCCCTCGGTGAGGGGCGGGGGTGGGCTTTGCTGTAGCCACGCCCCTGCCTCGTCCCCTTTGATGAGGTCATGGGGTTTGTTGGAGTCGCAGGCCGACTCCCCAAAGCCGGCTTCTCTGGAACTCGTCCCTGGGACTCGGCTATGAGCGGGCAGTCGGCCGCCTTGCCGTCGACTCCTCAGGAGGCGGCTCTTTGTCCTGGGGTCTTGAGGGGTGCAGCCTGCCCCGATGTCTTGAAAGGTTATGGGACTCGGGTTGGCCTACTCGTGGCCCATTACTCCGACACGTTAAGTCTCTTAGTGAGAGAACTTAGACAAGTGCTCGGCTGCAGCTAAGCCCCCCGAGTGGGAGGATTGCTCTCCACTCGGTAGGATTTTTTCAAACTTAGGCGAGTGCTGGACTGCCATTAAGTCTCTTAGTGAGAGAACTTAGGCGAGTGCTCGACTTCAGCTAAGTCCCCGAGTGGGAGGACTGCTCTCCACTCGGTAGGATTTTTTCAAACTTAGGTGAGTGCTAGACTGCCGTTAAGCCTCTTATTGAGAGAACTTAGGCGAGTGCTCGACTGCAGCTAAGCCCCCGAGTGGCAGGATTGCTCTCCACTCGATAGGATTTTTTTCAAACTTAGGCGAGTGCTGGACTGCCGTTAAGCCTCTTAGTGAGAGAACTTAGGCGAGTGCTCGACTACAGCTAAGCCCCCGAGTGGGAGGATTGCTCTCCAGTAGGTAGGATTTTTTTGAACTTAGGCGGAACGGATTCACGACTAAGCCCACCCACTGGGGGGTTTCAGGAGTAAATAAGAACAACACAATCGAATGAGAGAACCTTAAGCTCTTGTCTTTGATAAACGAATTACAAAAGGTGTTGCTTATTACATTTTATTCAAACGAGTGTTTAAGTATAAAAGGGGCGGAGCAGCTCCGCGTTCCAAGCCCGTGGCTCGTCTTTCTGATGCTCGATACTGTAAAGATGGAATGCTCCGTTATGGAGAACTTTGGTGACGATGAAGGGGCCTTCCCAAGTTGGAGCGAGCTTGTGTGGTTTCTGCTGATCCACTTGAAGAACCAAGTCTCCTTCTTGAAAGGCCCGACCCCTCACATTCCTGGCGTGGAATCGACGCAAATCTTGCTGATAAATGGTCGAGCGGATCAAGGCCATCTCTCTTTCCTCCTCTAAGAGATCGACTGAATCTTGCCGGGCCTGCTCTGATTCTGCTTCGGAGAAGAGTTCATTTCGGGGTGCGTTGTGGAGCAAGTCACTTGGCAGAACAGCTTCGGCTCCATAGACTAAGAAGAAAGGAGTTCTTCCGGTCGACCGATTAGGAGTTGTCCTTAAACCCCACAGAACTGACGGAAGTTCATCAACCCAAGCACCTGCTGCGTGTTTGAGATCACGCATCAGGCGAGGCTTCAGTCCTTTGAGAATTAGGCCATTGGCTCTTTCTGCTTGTCCATTCGACTACGGGTGAGCAACAGAAGCATAGTCGACTCGAGTGCCCTGAGAGGCGCAGAAAATTCTGAACTCATCGGAATCGAAGTTTGACCCGTTGTTCGTGATGATGCTGTGCGGGACTCCATATCTGAATGTCAATTCTCTGATAAAACTGACAGCGGTACTAGCGTCAAGGTTCTTGATAGGTTTGTCTTCGATCCATTTGGTAAACTTGTCGACTGCAACGAGCACGTGAGTGAAGCCGCTTTTGCCGGTCCTCAGCGGTCCAACCATATCCAGTCCCCAAACAGTGAAGGGCCAGACGAGGGGAATGGTCTTCAGGGCTGACGCTGGCTTGTGAGACATATCAGAGTAAAATTGACAGCCTTCACATCTGTCGACTATATCTTTCGCCATCTCATTTGCTCGTTGCCAATAGAATCCAGCTCGGTATGCTTTAGCCATGATGGCCCGAGAGGACGCATGGTGACCATAGGTCCCCGAGTGGATGTCATTGAGGATCATTCGACCTTCTTCTGGTGTTATGCACTTCTGACCGACTCTAGTCACACTTTCTCTGATCAGCTGCCCTCTTATCACAGTAAAATCTTTAGATCGGCAGACGATCTGTCGAGCTTCTTCTTCATCCTCTGGGAGCTCTTTCCTGAGGATGTACGCAATGTAGGGCACCGTCCAGTCAGGAGTAATGGCCAGAACCTCCATGATTAGGTCGACCACAGCTGGGACCTCGACTTCAGTCGAACCCGTGGCGCTCTTGGGTTGTGGGGGCTCTTCAGTGAAAGGGTATTCCTGAACTGTCGACGTGTGAATATGCTCCAAGAACACATTGCTGGGAATGGCTTCTCTCTTGGAACCTATCTTTGCCAATTCATCGGCTGCTTGATTTTTCAATCGGGGGATGTGGTGGAGTTCTAACCCCTCGAACTTCTTCTCAAGCTTTCTCACCGCATTGCAGTAACCAGTCATGGCTGGGCTTCTGACGTCCCACTCCTTCATCACTTGATTAACTACCAAATCTGAGTCGCCATAGACCATGAGGCGACGGACGCCGAGTGAGATGGCCATGCGCAACCCATACAGGAGTGCTTCATACTCTGCTTCATTGTTGGAGGAATCAAAGTGAATCTGGAGGACATACCTGAGCTTGTCTCCTCGGGGGGATACCAGAACTACTCCAGCACCAGAACTGTTCCACATCTTGGATCCGTCAAAGAACATGGTCCAGTGTTCAGAGTGAACTTGAGTCGGCAGTTGCTGTTCGATCCACTCGGCGAGGAAATCTGCTATTGCCTGGGACTTGATAGCTTTCTTTGTCTCAAACTTAATATCCAAGGGAAGGAGTTCAATCGCCCATTTTGCCACTCGACCAGTTGCATCCCTGTTGTGCAGAATCTCTGACAATGGAGCGTCGCTGACGACTGTAACAGAGTGATCTAAGAAGTAGTGTGCAACCTTCTTCGTGGTCATGTAAATTCCATAGACAAGCTTCTCGTAGTGAGGATATCTCTGCTTTGACGGGGTCAGGACTTCGAAAATATAATAAATTGGGCGTTGAACTTTGTACGCTTTTCCTTCTTCTTCCCGCTCGACCGTAAGTACTGTACTGACGACTTGTCCAGTGGCTGCTATATAAAGCAAAAGAGTCTCTTTGCTTATTGGAGCAGCAAGCACCGGCTGGGTGGAAAGCAGGGCTTTTAGCACTGCAAATGTTGTATCAGCTTCTGGAGTCCACTCGAACTTATCTAATTTCTTCATCAGTCGGTAAATAGGCAGCGCCTTTTCACCGAGGTGAGAAATGAATCGACTTAGGGCGGCAAAGCAACCAGTAAGCTTCTGGACATCATGCACATGCACAGGGCGTTTCATTCGGAGTATAGCGCCTACTTTCTCTGGGTTAGCATCGATTCCTTGTTCGGAAACAAGAAAACCGAGCAACTTTCCGCCTAGAGCTCCAAACGTGCACTTTGATGGATTGAGCCTGATATCATACCTTTTGAGGTTGGCAAAGGTTTCAGCGAGGTCGGTCAGCAGGTCAGAACCTTTACGTGACTTAACCACAATGTCATCCATGTATGCCTCCACATTCCGACTGATCTGAGTGAGCAGGCACTTCTGAATCATTCGCATAAATGTGGCTCCAGCGTTTTTCAAGCCGATTGGCATTGTGACATAACAGAAGCACCCGAACGGGGTGATAAAGGTTGTCTTTATTTCATCGGGTCCGTACAGACGGATCTGGTGGTACCCGGAGTAGGCATCCAAAAAGGACAAACGCTCGCACCCAGCAGTCTGGACATCAGAATGCCCTTTCCTTTCAACGTTTCTGCATATAGAATGTTCAGGCCACTGCCACCGTCCATCAGGACCTTTGTCAGTCGAGTGCCTTCGACCACCAGGTCGACCACCAGCTCTTGCCTCCCAGGGGTGGTGATGTGCGCTGGATGATCAGACTGGTCGAATGTAATGGCAGTCTACGACCATTTCAAGTAACTGGGTGTCGCCGGAGCGACCATGTTCACTTCTCTGTTGATGACTTTCAATCGACTCTTGTTTTCAACATCAGCAAAAATCATCAAAGTGGAATTCACGTGAGGATAACCATCATCATCTTCTCCTTCACTCTCAGCCTTGTCTGCGTCCTTCTCCTTTTCCTTGGGCTGTTTCTCTCGGAACTGCTAGATCAGGAGCCGACACTATCGAGTGGTATGCTTCGGGTAAATGAAATTACCTTCTTCGTCTTTTTTGGTGTGGATATGGCACGACAGATCCAACACGTCATTTCCATCCTGATCTTTCACTTTCTTGGGGTTCCACGGCCCTTTGGGCTTCCCCTTGAACTTTCCTTGAACCACAGCCAAGGCCTCACCCGGAGCAGCTGGTTCGGCCTTGCGTTTTTGTTTCCGA
Organism: Triticum dicoccoides; assembly: GCF_002162155.2. Classification (NCBI taxonomy): domain Eukaryota; kingdom Viridiplantae; phylum Streptophyta; class Magnoliopsida; order Poales; family Poaceae; genus Triticum; species Triticum dicoccoides. The sequence goes on along the minus strand of NC_041382.1, from coordinate 607,969,511 downwards.
CTGGAGTTTCCTCCTCCGGCTTCATGGGCGACTGCTTTGTGCTTGCCGCTCCGCAGTCGCTCCTCCTCTTCACCATTGGCATACTTGGTGGCGATTTCCATCATCCGAGTCAGAGTCATGTTTCCTGTCCGACCGAATTTCAAGTTCAACTCTCGGTACCTGACGCCTTCCTTGAAAGCACAAATTGCCTGATGATCAGACACATCTTCCACCGTGTGGTGTAGGGTGATCCACCTCTGGATATAATCTCTCAAAGTTTTATTCGGTTTCTGGACGCAACACTGTAATTCTGTCAAACCTGCCGGCCGCTTGCAAGTACCCTCAAACGTTCTGACAAACACTCGGGCGAGATCTTCCCAAGTATAGATGCTGCCAGGTGCCAACTGATTCAGCCGCGCCCTAGCCGAGCCCTCCAACAACAGAGGAAGGTGTTTCATGGCCACCTCATCATTGCCGCCAACAATCTGGACAACCACTCGGTAGTCTTCGAGCCAGGTGTCAGGCTTGGACTCTCCGATGAACTTACTGACTCCAGTCGCCAACCTGAAGTTGGGGGGAATCACTAAGGCTCTGATAGCTTTGTTGAAGCACTCTGGGCCAGAGACATGCACCCTATTGCTGGTTTGCGGGCCTCTGTCATGGCCATCTGACTGAGCTCTGTTTCTGTCGACCAAGCCTTGTACGAGAATAGATCTCGCATCAAAGCCTGGCTCTCTGGGGTCGACTGGAATACCTCTTCCGACGCTGTTAGGGCGCCTGTCTTCATGTGGCCGCGGCACGTACGACCCACTCTTTGGAGGAGGCGTGGGTACTCGATGGCGACCATCGCGATCGGCTCGATGATCATACTGCTCCTGGTTTCTGTACTGATCACGCCGCTCTCCACGTCCCTCACGCCTCGGGGGTGATCTCGGGCTATGGGCCGACTGGACCGTATCTGCGACCATAGATCTGCTATGGATCCTATCACGTGACTGAGACACGGCCGTATTCTGCTCTCCTGCTTCCCGGAGCAAGGCCCTGATCTGCACCAGACCTCGGCCAGCTTCCGACTGGGAAGGTTGAATTGACTCTGCTATCCGGGCAGCAACTGCTAGGTTTTGGATCGGTGTCTGGTATACCTGACCCGGAGGTGGAAAAAGTTGGCGTCGGCTGGACTCAGGAGCACGTTGACGAGCGCGACCGTCGAGTGCGCACTGTAGGTTCTCCAGCCAAGTGCGCTTAGCCAGATTGGCCAAGCGAGCCTGTTCAAAGGCCTAGGCCTCGGGCGTTTCTCCAACTATTGGAGTATGCAGGGCATCCATGTTTCGGCGACGAAGTTCTTCTCTCTGCTGCGAGGAGAGAGGCTCGGGGCGGTACTCCTCGTGAACGCGCGACGGATCGCCGTTCCCGTCACCTCCATCTTCAGGATCGAAGCCAGGAGGACCGCGTGGTCCATTGACCATCAGGACTTCCGCTGCCGAGTCATTGCTGCCGCACTCAGATGCAGTCTCTACGGAGCCAGTCGACAGATCAAACATGCCGTAGAGAGACTCGTCGGGCTCGAGCGCCGTGACTTGAGGGGTGGCCGATTGGCGGGCCACCGCATGCTTCACCCACTGTTGAATCCTCGACCGGCCGGTGCGCTTGCTCCGGCGGGTCGCAGGGAGGGGGAAAGCCGTTGGAGTCGACTGGTACTGGGTCGACGGTTGCCACAGGAGGACGCCGCGGACGCACGCGTGAAAGTGCGTCGCCCCGCGGGCGGGGAGCGCGTCGGCGTCGAGTGGTGCCTCCTGAAGCCAAGCGGAGTCGTCGGCGACAAACACGAGCGCGCCGAGACGGATCTCGCGGCCCTTAGCCAAACTTCCGCCTGGAACCATGATGATGGGGATCGAAAAAATTGCAACTTCTCCAATAAGTCGCTAAGACACCTGCCCCACGGTGGGCGCCAACTGTCGTGGATCTAAGACTGACAGTAGAATGGGGGTAGGCATGAGGAAGCAAGATCCTAGCTATGGAGTAGTTGTAAACATGAGTTTTACGAGTTCAGGCCCTTCTCGGAGGAAGTAACAGCCCTACATCTCGGTGCCCTGAGGCGGTCGATTGGATTATATTGAAGGAAATATGCCCTAGAGGAATAATAAAGTTATTATTTATTTCCTTATATCATGATAAATGTTTATTATTCATGCTAGAATTGTATTATCCGGAAACATAATACTTGTGTGAATACATAGACAAACTAAACGTCACTAGTGTGCCTCTACTTGACTAGCTCGTTAATCGAAGATGGTTATGTTTCCTAACCATAGACATGTGTTGTCATTTGATTAACGGGATCACATCATTAGGAGAATGATGTGATTGACATGACTCATTCCATTAGCTTAGCACCCGATCGTTTAGTATGTTGCTATTGCTTTCTTCATGACTTATACATGTTCCTATGACTATGAGATTATGCAACTCCCGTTTGCCGGAGGAACACTTTGTGTGCTACCAAACGTCACAACGTAACTGGGTGATTATAAAGGAGCTCTACAGGTGTCTCCAAAGGTACATGTTGGGTTGGCATATTTCGAGATTAGGATTTGTCACTCCGATTGTCGGAGAGGTATCCCTGGGCCCTCTCGGTAATGCACATCACATAAGCCTTGCAAGCATTACAACTAATAATTTAGTTGTGATATGATGTATTACGAAACAAGTAAAGAGACTTGCTGGTAACGAGATTGAGCTAGGTATTGAGATACCGACGATCGAATCTCGGGCAAGTAACATACCGATGACAAAGGGAACAACGTATGTTGTTATGCGGTCTGACCGATAAAGATCTTCGTAGAATATGTAGGAGCCAATATGAGCATCCAGGTTCCGCTATTGGTTATTGACTGGAGACATGTCTCGGTCATGTCTACATTGTTCTCGAACCCGTAGGGTCCGCATGCTTAACGTTACGATGACAGTTTCATTATGAGTTTATATATTTTGATGTACCGAAGTTTGTTCGGAGTCCCGGATGTGATCACGGACATAATGAGGAGTCTCGAAATGGTCGAGACATAAAGATTGATATATTGGAAGCCTATATTTGGACATTGGAAGTGTTCCGGGTGAAATCGGCATTTTACCGGAGTACCGGGAGGTTACTGGAACCCCCCGGTAACCTAATGGGCCTTAATGGGCCTAGTGGAGAAAGAGGAGAGGAGGCCTAGGGGCTGCCGCGCGTCCCTCCCCCCTCCCAAGTCTGAATTGGACAAGGAGGGGGGCGGCGCCCCCCCTTTCCTTTCTTCCCTCTCCTCCTTCCCCCCAAGTCCTAATCCAACTAGGGAAAGGGGGAGTCCTACTCCCGATAGGAGTAGGACTCCTCCTGCGCACCTCCTCCTAGGGATGGCCGCACCCCCCTTGCTCCTTTATATACGGGGGCAGGGGGCACCTCTAGACACACAAGTTAATCTTCAAGATCGTTCTCTTAGCCGTGTGCGGTGCCCCCCTCCACCATAGTCCTCGATAATATTGTAGTGGTGCTTAGGCAAAGCCCTATGGCAGTAGAACATCAAGATCGTCACCACGCCGTCGTGCTGACGGAACTCTTCCCCGACACTTTGCTGGATCGGAGTCCGGGGATCGTCATCGAGCTGAACATGTGCTAGAACTCGTAGGTGCCGTAGTTTCGGTGCTTGATCGGTCGGACTGTGAAGACGTACGACTACATCAACCGCATTGTCATAACGCTTCCGCTTTCGGTCTACGAGGGTACGTAGATAACACTCTCCCCTCTCGTTGCTATGCATCACCATGATCTTGCGTGTGTGTAGGATTTTTTTTTGAAATTACTACGTTCCCCAACAGTCGCATCCGAGCCTAGGTTTTATGTGTTGATGTTATATGCACGAGTAGAACACAACTGAGTTGTGGGCGATATAAGTCATACTGCTTACCAGCATGTCATAATTTGGTTCGGAGGTATTGTTGGATGAAGCGGCCCGGACCGACATTACGCGTACGCTTACGCGATACTGGTTCTACCGACGTGCTTTGCGCACAGGTGGCTGGCGGGTGTCAGTTTCTCCAACTTTAGTTGAACTAAGTGTGGCTACGCCCGGTCCTTGCGAAGGTTAAAACAGCACCAACTTGACAAACTATCATTGTGGTTTTGTTGTGTAGGTAAGATTGGTTCTTGCTTAAGCCCGTAGCAGCCACGTAAAACTTGCAACAACAAAGTAGAGGATCTCTAACTTGTTTTTGCAGGGCATGTTGTGATGTGATATGGTCAAGACATGATGCTAAATTTTATTGTATGAGATGATCATGTTTTGTAACCGAGTTATCGGCAACTGGCAGGAGCCATATGGTTGTCGCTTTATTGTATGCAATGCAATTGCATTGTAATGCTTTACTTTGTCACTAAGCGGTAGCGATAGTCGTGGAAGCATAAGATTGGCGAGACGACAACGATGCTACGATGGTGATCAAGGTGTCGCGCCGGTGACGATGGTGATCATGACGGTGCTTCGAAGATGAAGATCACAAGCACAAGATGATTATGGCCATATCATATCACTTATATTGATTGCATGTGATGTTTATCTTTTATGCATCTTATCTTGCTTTGATTGACGGTAGCATTTTAAGATGATCTCTCACTAATTATCAAGAAGTGTTCTCCCTGAGTATGCACCATTGCGAAAGTTCTTCGTGCTGAGACACCACGTGATGATCGGATGTGATAGGCTCTACGTTCAAATACAACGGGTGCAAAATAGTTGCACACGCGAAATACTCAGGTTATACTTGACGAGCCAAGCATATACAGATATGGCCTCGGAACACGGAGACCGAAAGGTCGAGCGTGAATCATATAGTAGATATGATCAACATAGTGATGTTCACCAATGGAACTACTCCATCTCACGTGATGATCGGACATGGTTTAGTTGATTTGGATCACGTGATCACTTAGAGTATTAGAGGGATGTCTATCTAAGTGGGAGTTCTTTAGTAATATGATTAATTGAACTTAAATTTATCATGAACTTAGTACCTGATAGTATCTTGCTTGTTTATGTTTGATTGTAGATAGATGGCCTGTGCTGTTGTTCCATTGAATTTTAATGCGTTCCTTGAGAAAGCAAAGTTGAAAGATGATGGTAGCAATTACACGGACTGGGTCCGTAACTTGAGGATTATCCTCATTGCTGCACAGAAGAATTACGTCCTGGAAGCACCGCTGGGTGCCAGGCCTGCTGCTGGAGCAACACCAGATGTTATGAACGTCTGGCAGAGCAAAGCTGATGACTACTCGATAGTTCAGTGTGCCATGCTTTACGGCTTAGAATCAGGACTTCAACGATGTTTTGAACGTCATGGAGCATATGAGATGTTCCAGGAGTTGGAGATAATATTTCAAGCAAATGCCTGGATTGAGAGATATGAAGTCTCCAATAAGTTCTATAGCTGCAAGATGGAGGAGAACAGTTCTGTCAGTGAGCATATACTCAAAATGTCTGGGTATAATAATCACTTGATTCAATTGGGAGTTAATCTTCCAGATGATTGCGTCATTGATAGAATTCTCCAATCACTTCCACCTAGCTATAAGAGCTTCGTGATGAACTATAATATGCAAGGGATGAATAAGACAATTCCCGAGCTCTTCGCAATGCTGAAAGCTGCGGAGGTGGAAATCCAAAAGGAGCATCAAGTGTTGACGGTCAACAAGACCACTAGTTTCAAGAAAAAGGCAAAGGGAAGAAGAAAGGGAACTTCAAAAAGAACAGCAAGCAAGTTGCTACTCAGGAGAAGAAACCCAAATCTGGACCTAAGCCTGAAACTGAGTGCTTCTACTGCAAGCAGACTGGTCACTGGAAGCAGAACTACCCCAAGTATTTGGCAGATAAGAAGGATGGCAAGGTGAACAAAGGTATATGTGATATAAATGTTATTGATGTGTACCTTACTAATGCTCGCAGTAGCACCTGGGTATTTGATACTGGTTCTGTTGCTAATATTTGCAACTCAAAACAGGGACTAAGGATTAAGCGAAGATTGGCTAAGGACGAGGTGGCGATGCGCATAGGAAATGGTTCCAAAGTCGATGTGATCGCGGTTGGCACGCTACCTCTACATCTACCTTCGGGATTAGTATTAGACCTAAATAATTGTTATTTGGTGCCAGCATTGAGCATGAACATTATATCTGGATCTTGTTTGATGCGAGACGGTTATTCATTTAAATCAGAGAATAATGGTTGTTCTATTTATATGAGTAATATCTTTTATGGTCATGCACCCTTGAAGAGTGGTCTATTCTTATTAAATCTTGATAGTAGTGACACACATATTCATAATGTTGAAGCCAAAAGATGCAGAGTTGATAATGATAGTGCAACTTATTTGTGGCACTGCCGTTTAGGTCATATCGGTGTAAAGTGCATGAAGAAACTCCATACTGATGGACTTTTGGAACCACTTGATTATGAATCACTTGGTACTTGCGAACCGTGTCTTATGGGCAAGATGACAAAAACTCCGTTCTCCGGTACTATGGAGAGAGCAATAGATTTGTTAGAAATCATACATACAGATGTATGTGGTCCGATGAATGTTGAGGCTCATGGCGGATATCATTATTTTCTCACCTTCACAGATGACTTAAGCAGATATGGGTATATCGACTTAATGAAACATAAGTCTGAAACATTTGAAAAGTTCAAAGAATTTCAGAGTGAAGTTGAAAATCATCGTAACAAGAAAATAAAATTCCTATGATCTGATCGTGGAGGAGAATATTCGAGTTACGAGTTTGGTGTACATTTGAAACAATGTGGAATAGTTTCACAACTCACGCCACCCGGAACACCACAGCGTAATGGTGTGTCCGAACATCGTAATCGTACTTTACTAGATATGGTGCGATCTATGATGTCTCTTACTGATTTACTGCTATTGTTTTGGGGTTATGCTTTAGAGACGGCCACATTCACGTTAAATAGGGCACCATCAAAATCCGTTGAGACGACGCCTTATGAACTGTGGTTTGGCAAGAAACCAAAGTTGTCGTTTCTGAAAGTTTGGGGCTGCGATGCTTATGTGAAAAAACTTCAACCTGATAAGCTCGAACCCAAATCGGAGAAATGTGTCTTCATAGGATATCCAAAGGAAACTATTGGATACACCTTCTATCACAGATCCGAAGGCAAGACTTTTGTTGCTAAATTCGGAAACTTTCTAGAGAAGGAGTTTCTCTCGAAAGAAGTGAGTGGGAGGAAAGTAGAACTTGATGAGGTAACTGTACCTGCTCCCTTATTAGAAAGTAGTACATCATAGAAAACGGTTTCTGTGACACCTACACCAATTAGTGAGGAAGCTAATGATGATGATCGTGAAACTTCAGAACAAGATACTACTGAACCTCGTAGATCAACCAGAGTAAGATCCGCACCAGAGTGGTACGGTAATCCTGTTCTAGAAGTCATGCTACTAGATCATGATGAACCTACGAACTATGGAGAAGCGATGGTGAGCCCAGATTCCGCAAAATGGCTTGAAGCCATGAAATCTGAGATGGGATCCATGTATGAGAACAAAGTGTGGACTTTGGTTGACTTGCCCAAAGATCGGCAAGCAATTGAGAATAAATGGATCTTCAAGAAGAAGACTGACGCTGACGGTAATGTTACTGTCTACAAAGCTCGACTTGTCGCAAAAGGTTTTCGACAAGTTCAAGAGATTGACTACGATGAGACATTCTCACCCATAGCGATGCTTAAGTCTGTTCGAATCATGTTAGCAATTGCCGCATCTTATGATTATGAAATTTGGCAGATGGATGTAAAAACTGCATTCCTGAATGGATTTCTGGAAGAAGAGTTGTATATGATGCAACCGGAAGGTTTTGTCGATCCAAAGGGAGCTGACAAAGTGTGTAAGCTCCAACGATCCATTTATGGACTGGTGCAAGCCTCTCGGAGTTGGAATAAACGCTTTGATAGTGTGATCAAAGCATTTGGTTTCGTACAGACTTTTGGAGAAGCCTGTATTTACAAGAAAGTGAGTGGGAGCTCTGTAGCATTTCTGATATTATATGTAGATGACATATTACTAATCGGAAATGATATAGAATTTCTGGATAGCATAAAGGGATACTTGAATAAGAGTTTTTCAATGAAAGACCTCGGTGAAGCTGCTTAAATATTGGGCATTAAGATCTATAGAGATAGATCAAGACGCTTAATTGGACTTTCACAAAACACATACCTTGACAAAATTTTGAAAAAGTTCAAAATGGATCAAGCAAAGAAAGGATTCTTGCATGTGTTACAAGGTGTGAAATTGAGTAAGACTCAATGCCCGACGACTACAGAAGATAGAGAGAAAATGAAAGATGTTCCCTATGCTTCAGCCATAGGCTCTATCATGTATGCAATGCTGTGTACCAGACCTGATGTATGTCTTGCTATAAGTCTAGCAGGGAGGTACCAAAGTAATCCAGGAGTGGATCACTGGACAGCGGTCAAGAACATCCTGAAATACCTGAAAAGGACTAAGGATATGTTTCTCGTATATGGAGGTGACAAAGAGCTCATCGTAAATGGTTACGTTGATGCAAGCTTTGACACTGATCTGGACGATTCTAAATCGCAAACCGGATACGTGTTTACATTAAACAGTGGAGCTGTCAGTTGGTGCAGTTCTAAACAAAGCGTTGTGGCGGGATCTACATATGAAGCGGAGTACATAGCTGCTTCGGAAGCAGCAAACGAAGGAGTCTGGATGAAGGAGTTCATATCCGATCTAGGTGTCATACCTAGTGCATCGGGTCCAATGAAAATCTTTTGTGACAATACTGGTGCAATTGCCTTGGCAAAGGAATCCAGATTTCACAAGAGAACCAAGCACATCAAGAGACGCTTCAATTCCATCCAAGATCCAGTCCAGGTGGGAGACATAGAGATTTGCAAGATACATACGGATCTGAATGTAGCAGACCCGTTGACTAAGCCTCTTCCACAAGCAAAACATGATCAACACCAAAACTCCATGGGAGTTAGAATCATTACTGTGTAATCTAGATTATTGACTCTAGTGCAAGTGGGAGACTGAAGAAAATATGCCCTAGAGGCAATAATAAAGTTATTATTTATTTCCTTATATCATGATAAATGTTTATTATTCATGCTTGAATTGTATTATCCGGAAACATAATACTTGTGTGAATACATAGACAAACTAAACATCACTAGTGTGCCTCTACTTGACTAGCTCGTTAATCGAAGATGGTTATGTTTCCTAACCATAGACATGTGTTGTCATTTGATTAACGGGATCACATCATTAGGAGAATGATGTGATTGACATGATCCATTCCATTAGCTTAGCACCCGATCATTTAGTATGTTGCTATTGCTTTCTTCATGACTTATACATGTTCCTATGACTATGAGATTATGCAACTCCCGTTTGCCGGAGGAACACTTTGTGTGCTACCAAACGTCACAACATAACTGGGTGATTATAAAGGATCTCTACAGGTGTCTCCAAAGGTACATGTTGGGTTGGCGTATTTCGAGATTAGGATTTGTCACTCCGATTGTCGAAGAGGTATCTCTGGGCCCTCTCGGTAATGCACATCACATAAGCCTTGCAAGCATTACAACTAATGAGTTAGTTGTGAGATGATGTATTACGAAACGAGTAAAGAGACTTCCCGGTAACGAGATTGAGCTAGGTATTGAGATACCGATGATCGAATCTCGGGCAAGTAACATACCGATGATAAAGGGAACAACGTATGTTGTTATGCGGTCTGACCGATAAAGATCTTCGTAGAATATGTAGGAGCCAATATGAGCATCCAGGTTCCGCTATTGGTTACTGACCGGAGACATGTCTCGGTCATGTCTACATTGTTCTCGAACCCGTAGGGTCCGCATGCTTAACGTTACGATGACAGTTTCATTATGAGTTTATATATTTTGATGTACCGAAGTTTGTTCGGAGTCCCAGATGTGATCACGGACATAACGAGGAGTCTTGAAATGGTCGAGACATAAAGATTGATATATTGGAAGCCTATGTTTGGACATCAGAAGTGTTCCGGGTGAAATCGGCATTTTACCGGAGTACCGGGAGGTTACCAGAACCCCCCGGTAACCTAATGGGCCTTAATGGGCCTAGTGGAGAAAGAGGAGAGGAGGCCTAGGGGCTGCCGCGCGCCCCTCCCCCCCAAGTCCGAATTGGACAAGGAGGGGGGTGGCGCCCCCCCTTTCCTTTCTTCCCTCTCCTCCTTCCCTCCAAGTCCTAATCCAACTAGAGAAAGGGGGAGTCCTACTCCCGGTAGGAGTAGGACTCCTCCTGCGCGCCTCCTCCTAGGGCCGGCCGCACCCCCCTTGCTCCTTTATATACGGGGGCAGGGGAGCACCTCTAGACACATAAGTTGATCTTCAAGATCGTTCTCTTAGCCGTGTGTGGTGCCCCCCTCCACCATAGTCCTCGATAATATTGTAGTGGTGCTAAGGCGAAGCCCTGCGACAGTAGAACATCAAGATCGTCACCACGCCATCGTGCTGACAGAACTCTTCCCCGACACTTTGCTGGATCGGTGTCCGGGGATCATCATCGAGCTGAACGTGTGCTAGAACTCAGAGGTGCCGTAGTTTCGGTGCTTGATTGGTCGGACTGTGAAGACGTACGACTACATCAACCGCGTTGTCATAACGCTTCCACTTTCGGTCTACGAGGGTACGTAGATAACACTCTCCCCTCTTGTTGCTATGCATCACCATGATCTTGCGTGTGCGTAGGATTTTTTTTGAAATTACTACGTTCCCCAACATATATGTGTGTGTGAGTTTACGCAAAAGTGCGAACCCTTGTCCCAGAGGAGGGGGGTGGCTTATATAGAGTGCGCCAGGACCCCAGCCCCCCTCCGTTACTCAGGGTTCAATGCTCATAAAGGAAAGGCGTTACTGGTAACGTCTACAGTAAAATGTCATAAATGCTCATAATGCTATGGTTTAAGTCCTAACCGTTGCAGAGTGGAGGGTTCCTCATCTTCTGGTGGTCGAGCGTCTTCAAGGTGGTCGAGTGAGCGCATCTCCGCGGTCGAGTGGATGATGATTTCTCTTCGACTGCTTCTAATTCTTTGTAAAGATGTCCTTGGGGAGGGTATGCCGGACAGGTCCATGACCCTACCCTAGGTACATAGCTTCATCACTTGGCAGAGGAGCAAATGCAGTGCTTGGCAGAGGAGCAAATGCAGTGCTTGGCAGAGGAGCAAATCCAGTGCTTGGAAGAGGAGCAAATGCAGATGCAGTTCCAGCAAAGGAGGCAGAAATGTGCATGCTGGAGAGGCAGGGAGGAAATTCAGGTGCAGGTAGAGGTAGGGGAGGAAGAAATGCAGGTGCAGGTACAGGAAGAGGATCAATCTCAGGTGAGAAGGCTTGGTCGCTGATGTTTGGAGAAGATATTAGCAACAACCTAATTCCTGATCTAAATGCTCCCCCTGATGCTTGATTTGGTGGCAGTTCAGACTGTCACTTTTTTTGTTAAGGCCTGAAGCAATGTAAAACATTGAGTGGCCTTTTTGGATGCAGAAAGGAGCATCTAGTGCCTCATTATTTGATGGCTAACAGTGGCATTAAGTGCCCTTTTGTAACTAAAAACTGTAATGGCAAACATGTGGCATTAGCTGGGTTTTAATGCTTTCCAAAATTCAGTTAACTTTTGTCATTTAGCAAAGTTCAGTTTAATTCAGTTAAGGATGTCCAAAATTCAGTTAAGCCTGTCCAAAATTCAATTAAGTTCTGTCAGTTTTCAAATTCAGTTTAATTCAGTTCATTATGTCCAAAATTCAGTTAAGTATGTCACTTTCCAAAGTATTTGCTGCCACTGTTACAGCAAACTGAATGTACTTAGCTGCAATTATTTGGCCTACAGATAACTGAATTTTGTTTAAGGTAAAAAAACAAAAAAATGTTCGGCCTGGGTCTCGAACCCAGGACTGTGCTTTGGTAAGCTAGGAGCAATGCCAGTGGAGTAGTAGTCGTGGTCTGGTGTATTTGATGCCACTGTTGTACTAATACTGATTTTTACGACGGGCCGACGATTCAGTTTTCACACCTGTCTTAAAGACGGCAACCCACCGCTCTCGTCGCCCACTACCACTCCCCACTTCCCTCATCTCCTCGTTTCTTGCGCTACCCACATCCATCTCATCGCCACACCCGAAAACCCTCGCCGAGGTCGAAGCCACCACCGACCCCATGGACGGCAGCCTCGGATGGCAGAGGGCCGTCGAAGATCTGGCCGGTGACGACCAGGCGGCGCGGGCGGAGCTGCAGGAGATCGCGCGCTGGTTCCCGAGCATCCAGATGATGAGGAACCACGCGCGCGGCCTCATCAAGGCAATGACGGACAACGAGAAGCGTCGTGTCATGCCCAGCGGCAATTTTGGTGTCGTCGGCGTCCATCCGGCGAAGATCCTACAGTTCGCCATGGGTGAGACGTGGTCGGATGATCCGAACCAGCGCGCGCGCTGGTCGATGTACTGGTCCGCCAGGGCGCCGTCATAGTAGCCGGATCTGAATCGTGTCGGCTCCAGGGCGGAGCGCTTGCGGGAGGTCATCCTTGCCGTCCCCGCGCCAATCAACAGGGCGTATTGGGACAGGTTCCAGCCTGAGCTCCTCCTTCCCGACGACGTCTTCGACGTGGATTCGTCGTCCGACTCTGAGCACAAGCACCTCACCTCCGACGCGGACTCTGGCTACGACCCGGAGACCGGGTCGTATGAAGAGTGGGAGGTGGACGTCATCGTCCTCTCTGACAACAAGCCAGATTCATCGTCCGACTCTAAGCACGAGCACCTCACCTCCGACGCGGATTCTGGCAACGACCCGGAGACTGAGTCGTCTGAAGAGTGGGAGGTGGACGTCATCGTCCTCTCTGATGACGAGCCGGATGAGGTGCAGATGGCACCACGGGCTGTGCACCTCCCATCGACATGGACACGCCGCCGGATGTGCCTGACCTCGTCGTTGTCAAGCAAGAGGAGGCGGACGAGGTAGACAAGGTGCCTATGCAGGAAGACGAGGCAGACGGCAGGAAGGGGAAGAAGAATGCAAGCAAGAAGAGTCCTGCAGATAGGGTGGTGCGCCGCTCGGAGAGGCTGAAGATGCTGAAGAAAAATTGAAGCAGAAGCCTTGAAGAAGATGTGATGCAGCTGAAGAAGAGGACTTTAGGTATGCCGATATAGTAGAGCAGCATATAAGTTAAGTATTTAGGCAATGTTGTTTAGGTGTGCTCATATATGCAGAGCATATAAGTTATTTTATGATGCTATGGTGTTGTTAAGTATGATGCTGAACTAATGTGTTGAACTAAGATGTTTAACTATGATGGTATGGTCAGTTATGCTAAACTAAGGTATGAATGTTGCTGTTTAGGTGTTGAAGTATCCAATGTTGTAGTTAGTTAGTTCTGAATATTGTTGTCAGTTAACAATTTGAATGTTTGCAATGAACTCTTTCCCAAAATAGTATGCACATATTCAGTTAAACATTCAGAACTCTAAAAAATTCAGTTAACTGAAATTTTGTGCACTCAGATAACACATTTAGTTTTTTTCTGACTTTGATAACAGACTTGAGTTAGCTTAGTGCACTCAGATGACAAAACTCAGTACTGTTAAATATGACCAAATTCAGTTAACTCCCAAAATTCAGTTAACTATCAAACTATAGGTAACTGTCAAAAATTTCAGTTAACTGTCAAAGTACAGTTAACTGACAAAAAATTCAGTTAACTGTCAAAGTACAGTTAACTATGACCAAATTCAGTTAACTCACTAAATCAATAATAAGACACTTCAATTAAATAAAAGTACTTAAATTGAAGTACATACTTCAGTACACAAATTAGTCAAATTACTGAATACAAATAAGTCTGGAACTTCAAGTGCAAGGTCATACTGGACCTGCTACTAATGATTACAATAACCAGTGCATCACTCAAATTCTTCAAGCATCTCTTTCAGCTTCCTTATCTTGCCCTTGGTGTCTTCCTTATGTTTGAAAAGATCACCAATCATGTAATCTAGCTTTTTCTTCTCTTGCTTTAGCACATTCCTCTCCAGCACCAGGTTGTCCCTCTCTTACACCAGACGGTCCTCTCTTCCATGATACTGTCCCTCTCCTGCTTCATGAGGTTGAAGGAAATATGCCCTAGAGGCAATAATAAAGTTATTATTTATTTCCTTATTTCATGATAAATGTTTATTATTCATGCTAGAATTGTATTAACCGGAAACATAATACATGTGTGAATACATAGACAAACAAAATGTCACTAGTATGCCTCTACTTGACTAGCTCGTTGAATCAAAGATGGTTAAGTTTCCTAGCCATAGACATGAGTTGTCATTTGATTAACGGGGTCACATCATTAGAGAATGATGTGATTGACTTGACCCATTCTGTTAGCATAGCACTTGATCGTTTAGTTTGTTGCTATTGCTTTCTTCATGACTTATACATGTTCCTATGACTATGAGATTATGCAACTCCCTTTTACCAGAGGAACACTTTGTGTGCTACCAAACGTCACAACGTAACTGGGTGATTATAAAGGTGCTCTACAGGTGTCTCCGAAGGTACTTGTTGGGTTGGCGTATTTCGAGATTAGGATTTGTCACTCCGATTGTCGAAGAGGTATCTCTGGGCCCACTCGGTAATGCACATCACTATAAGCCTTGCAAGCATTGCAACTAATGAGTTAGTTGCGGGATGATGTGTTACGGAACGAGTAAAGAGACTTGCCGGTAACGAGATTGAACTAGGTATTAAGATACCGACGATCGAATCTCGGGCAAGTAACATACCGATGACAAAGGGAACAACATATGTCGTTATGCGGTCTGACGATAAAGATCTTCGTAGAATATGTAGGAGCCAATATGAGCATCCAGGTTCCGCTATTGGTTATTGACCGGAGACGTGTCTCGGTCATGTCTACATAGTTCTCGAACCCGTAGGGTCCGCACGCTTAAAATTCGGTGACGATCATAATTAGGGTTTTTTGTGTTTTGATGTACCGAAGGTTGTTCGGAGTCCCGGATGTGATCACGGACATGACGAGGAGTCTCGAAATGGTCGAGACATAAAGATTGATATATTGGAAGCCTATATTTGGATATCAAAACATTCCGGGTGAAATCGGGATTTTACCGGAGTACCGGGGGGTTACCGGAACCCCTCCTCCCCCGGGGGGTTATTGGGCCTACATGGGCCATAAGGGAGAAGAGGAGGGCCGGGCAGGGCAGGCCGCGCGCTCCTCCCCCTAGTCCGAATAGGACAAGGAAGGGGGGTGGCGCCCCCTTTCCTCTTTCTCCCTTCCCCCTTCCTTTTCCAACAAGGCAAGAGGGGGGAGTCCTACTCCCAGTGGGAGTAGGACTCCTCCAGGCGCACCCCTAGGGCCGGCCGCACCTCCCCCTCCCCCTCCTTTATATACGGGGGCAAGGGGGCACCCCATGACACACAAGTTGATCCTCGCGATCGTTCCTTAGCCGTGTGCGGTGCCCCCTTCCACCATATTCCACCTCGGTCATATCGTAGCGGTGCTTAGGCGAAGCCCTGCGTTGGTAGAACATCATCACCGTCATCACGCCATCATGCTGATGAAACTCTCGCTCAATGTTTTGCTGGATCAGAGCTCGAGGGACGTCACCTAGTTGAACGTGTGCAGAACTCGGAGGTGCCGTACGTTCGGTACTTGGATCGGTCGGATCGGGAAGACGTACGACTACTTCCTCTACGTTGTGCCAACGCTTCTGTTGCCGGTCTACGAGGGTACGTAGATAACACTCTCCCCTATCGTTGCTATGCATCACCATGATCTTGCGTGTGCGTAGGATTTTTTTTTTTGAAATTACTACGTTCCCCAACAGTGGCATTCGAGCCTAGGTTTTATGCGTTGATGTTGTGCACGAGTAGAACACAAGTGAGTTGTGGACGATATAAGTCATACTGCTTACTAGCATGTCATACTTTGGTTCGGTGGTATTGTTGGATGAAGCGGCCCGGACCAACATTACGCGTACGCTTACGCGAGACTGGTTCTACCGACGTGCTTTGCACACAGGTGGCTGGCGGGTGTCAGTTTCTCCAACTTTAGTTGAACCAAGTGTGGCTACGCCCGGTCCTTGCGAAGGTTAAAACAGCACCAACTTGACAAACTATCGTTGTGGTTTTGATGCGTAGGTAAGAACGGTTCTTGCTAAGCCCGTAGCAGCCACGTAAAACTTGCAACAACAAAGTAGAGGACGTCTAACTTGTTTTTGTAGGGCATGTTGTGATGTGATATGGTCAAGACATGATGCTAAATTTTATTGTATGAGATGATCATGTTTTGTAACCGAGTTATCAGCAACTAGCAGGAGCCATATGGTTGTCGCTTTATTGTATGCAATGCAATTGCGCTATAATGCTTTACTTTATCACTAAGCGGTAGCGATAGTCGTGGAAGCATAAGATTGGCGAGACGACAACGATGCTACGATGGTGATCAAGGTGTCGCGCCGGTGACGATGGTGATCATGACGGTGCTTCGGAGATGGAGATCACAAGCACAAGATGATGATGGCCATATCATATCACTTATATTGATTGCATGTGATGTTTATCTTTTATGCATCTTTTCTTGCTTGGATTGACGGTAGAATTATAAGATGATCCCTCACTAAATTTCAAGATAAAAGTGTTCTCCCTGAGTATGCACCGTTGCCAAAGTTCATCGTGCCCAGACACCACGTGATGATCGGGTGTGATAAGCTCTACGTCCATCTACAACGGGTGCAAGCCAGTTTTGCACACGCAGAATACTCAGGTTAAACTTGACGAGCCTAGCATATGCAGATATGGCCTCATAACACTGAGACTGAAAGGTCGAGCGTGAATCATATAGTAGATATGATCAACATAGTGATGTTCACCATTGAAAACTACTCCATTTCACGTGATGATCGGTTATGGTTTAGTTGATTTGGATCACGTGATCACTTAGAGGATTAGAGGGATGTCTTTCTAAGTGGGAGTTCTTAAGTAATATGATTAATTGAACTTTAATTTATCATGAACTTAGTCCTGGTAGTATTAGCATATCTATGTTGTAGATCAATAGCTCGCGTTTAGCTCCTTTGTTTTATTTTTGATATGTTCCTAGAGAAAACTAAATTGAAAAATTTTAGTAGCAATGATGCGGATTAGATCCATGATCTGAGGATTATCCTCATTGCTGCACAGAAGAATTATGTCCTTAATGCACCGCTAGGTGACAAGCCTATTGCACGAGCAGATGCAGACGTTATGAACGTTTGGCTAGCTCAATATGATGACTACTTGATAGTTTAGTGCACCATGCTTAACAGCTTAGAATCGGGACTTCAAAGACGTTTTGAACGTCATGGATCATATGGATGTTCCAGGAGTTGAAGTTAATATTTCCAGCAAATACCCGAGTTGAGAGATATGAAGTCTCCAACAAGTTCTATAGCTAAAAGATGGAGGAGAATAGCTCAAGCAGTGAGCATGTGCTTAGATTGTCTGGGTACTACAATCGCTTGAATCAAGTGGGAGTTAATCTTCCAGATAAAATAGTGATTGACAGAATTCTCTAGTCACCATCACCAAGTTAGTAGAACTTCATGATGAACTATAATATGCAAGGGATAACAGAAATGATTCCCAAGCTCTTCGTGATGCTAAAATCGACGAAGGTAGAAATCAAGAAAAGCATCAAGTGTTGATGGTAAACAAAACCACTAGTTTCAAGTAAAGGGACAAAGGGCAGAAACTGGAACTTCAAGAAGAACGACAAGCAAGTTGCTGCTCAAGTGAAAAATCCAAGTCTGGACCTAAGCCTGAAACTGGGTGCTTCTACTACAAAGGGATTGGTCACTGGAAGCGGAACTACCCCAAGTAATTGGAAGATAAGAAGGATGGCAAAGTGAACATAGGTATATTTGATATACATGTTATTGATGTGTATTTTACTAGTGTTCGTAGCAACCCCTCGGTATTTGATACTAGTTCAGTTGCTAAGAGTAGTAACTCAAAACGGGAGTTGCAGAATGAACATAAACTAGTTAAGGGTGAAGTGACGATGTGTGTTGGAAGTGGTTCCGAGATTGATATGATCATCATCGCACACTCCCTATACTTTTGGGATTAGTGTTGAACCTAAATAAGTGTTATTTGGTGTTTGCGTTGAGCATGAATATAATTTGATCATGTTTATTGCAATACGGTTATTCATTTAAGTAAGAGAATAAATTGTTGTTCTGTTTACATGAATAAAACCTTATATGGTTGCACACCCAATGAAAATGGTTCATTGGATCTCGATCGTAGTGATACACATATTCATAATATTGAAACCAAAAGATGCAAAGTTAATAATGATAGTGCAACTTATTTGTGGCACTGCCGTTTAGGTCATATTGGTGTAAAGCGCATGAAGAAAATCCATGCTGATGGGCTTTTGGAATCACTTGATTATGAATCAGTTGATGCGAACCATGCCTCATGGGCAAGATGACTAAGACTCCGTTCTCTGAAACAATGGAGCGAGCAACAGATTTGTTGGAAATCATACATACTGATGTATGTGGTCCGATGAATATTGAGGCTCGCGGCAGGTATCATTATTTTCTGATCTTCACAGATGATTTGAGAAGATATGAGTATATCTACTTGATGAAACACAAGTCTGAAACATTTGAAAAGTGCAAAATTTTCAGAATGAAGTGGAGAATCATCGTAACAAAAAAAAAAGTTTCTACGATATGATCGCAGAAGTAAAATATTTGAGTTACGAGTTTGGCCTTCAGTTAAAAACAATGTGAAATAGTTTCACTACTCACGCCACCCGGAACACCACAGTGTAATGGTGTGTCTGAACGTCATAACTGTACTTTATTAGATATGGTGCGATCTATGATGTCTCTTACCGATCTACCACTATCGTTTTGGGGTTATGCATTAGAGACAGCTGCATTCACGTTAAATAGGGCACCATCTAAATCCGTTGAGACGACACCGTATGAATTATGGTTTGGCAAGAAACCTAAGCTATCGTTTCTTAAAGTTTGAGGTTGCAATGCTTATGTGAAAAAGTTTCAACCTGATAAGCTCAAACCCAAATCAGAGAAGTACGTCTTCATAGGATACCCAAAAGAAAATGTTGGGTACACCTTCTGTCACAGATCCAAAGGCAAGATATTCGTTGCTTTGAATGGATCCTTTCTAGAGAAGGAGTTTCTCTCGAAAGAAGTGAGTGGGAGGAAAGTAGAACTTGATGAGGTAACTGTACCTGCTCCCTTATTGGAAAGTAGTTCATCATAGAAATCTGTTCCTGTGACTACTACACCAATTAGTGAGGAAGCTAATGATGATGATCATGTAACTTCATATCAAGTTACTACCGAACCTCGTAGGTAAACCAGAGTGAGATCCGCACCAGAGTGGTACGGTAATCCTGTTCTGGAGGTCATGCTACTTGACAATGACGAACCTACGAACTATGAGGAAGCGATGATGAGCCCAGATTCCGCGAAATGGCTTGAGGCCATGAAATCAGTTATGAGATCCATGTATGAGAACAAAGTATGGAGTTTGATTGACTTGCCCAAAGATCAGCGAGCCATTGAGATTAAATGGATGTTCAAGAGGAAGACGGACTTTGATAGTAGTGTTACTACCTACAAAGCTAGAATTGTCGCAAAAGGTTTTCGACAAGTTCAAGGTGTTGACTACGATGAGAGTTTCTCACTCGTGTCTATGCTTAAGTCTGTCCGAATCATGTTAGCAATTGCCGCATTTTATGAAATCTGGCAAATGGATAAACAAAAACTGCATTCCTTAATGGATTTATTAAAGAAGAGTTGTATATGATGCAACCAGAAGGTTTTGTCAATCCTAAAGGTGCTAACAAAATATGCAAGCTCCAGCGATCCATCTATGGACTAGTGCAAGCATCTCGGAGTTGGAATATACGTTTTGATAAGTTGATCAAAGCATATAGTTTTATACAGACTTGCGGTGAAGCCTGTATTTACAAGAAAGTGAGTGGGAGCACTACATCATTTCTGATAAGTATATGTGAATGACATATTGTTGATCGGAGATAATGTAGAATTATTCTACAAAGCATAAAGGAGTGTTTGAAAGGAGTTTTTCAAAGAAATACCTCGGTGAATCTTCTTACATATTGAGCATCAAGATCTATAGAGATAGATCAAGACGCTTGATAAGTTTTTCAATGAGTACATACCTTGACAAGATTTTGAAGTAGTTCAAAATGGAACAGTCAAAGAAAGAGTTCTTGCCTGTGTTACAAGGTGTGAAACTGAGTAAGACTCAAAGCCCGACCACGGCAGAAGATAGAAAGAGAATGAAAGTCATTCCCTATGCCTTGGCCATATGTTCTATAAAGTATGCCATGCTGTGTACCAGATATATTGTGTACCTCACCATAAGTTTGGCAAGGGAGTAGAATAGTGATCTAGGAGTAGATCACTGGACAACGGTCAAAATTATCCTTAGCGGAATAAGGATATGTTTCTCGATTATGGAGGTGACAAAAGGTTCGTCGTAAAGGGTTACGTTGATGCAAGTTTTGACACTGATCCAGATGACTCAAAGTCTCAATCTGGATACATATTGAAAGTGGGAGCAATTAGCTAGAGTAGCTTAGTGCAGAGCATTGTTGACATAGAAATTTGCAAAATACTTACGGATCTGAATGTGGAAGACCCGTTGACTAAACTTCTCTCACAAGCAAAACATGATCACACCTTAGTACTCTTTGGGCGTTAATCACATAGTGATGTGAACTAGATTATTGAATCTAGTAAACCCTTTGGGTGTTGGTCACATGACGATGTGAACTATGGGTGTTAATCACATGGTGATGTGAACTATTGATGTTAAATCACATGGCGATGTGAACTAGATTATTGACTCTAGTGCAAGTGTGAGACTAAAGGAAATATGCCCTAGAGGCAATAATAAAGTTATTATTTATTTCCTTATTTCATGATAAATGTTTATTATTCATGCTAGAATTGTATTAACCGGAAACATAATACATGTGTGAATACATAGACAAACAGAGTGTCACTAGTATGCCTCTACTTGACTAGCTCGTTGAATCAAAGATGGTTAAGTTTCCTAGCCATAGACATGAGTTGTCATTTTATTAACAGGGTCACATCATTAGAGAATGATGTGATTGACTTGACCCATTCCGTTAGCATAGCACTTGATCGTTTAGTTTGTTGCTATTGCTTTCTTCATGACTTATACATGTTCCTATGACTATGAGATTATGCAACTCCCGTTTACCGGAGGAACACTTTGTGTGCTACCAAACGTCACAACATAACTGGGTGATTATAAAGGTGCTCTACAGGTGTCTCCGAAGGTACTTGTGGGTTGGCGTATTTTGAGATTAGGATTTGTCACTCCGATTGTCGGAGGGGTATCTCTGGGCCCACTCGGTAATGCACATCACTATAAGCCTTGCAAGCATTGCAACTAATGAGTTAGTTGCGGGATGATGTGTTACGGAGCGAGTAAAGAGACTTGCCGGTAACGAGATTGAACTAGGTATTAAGATACCGACGATCAAATCTCGGGCAAGTAACATACCGATGACAAAGGGAACAACGTATGTTGTTATGCAATCTGACCGATAAAGATCTTCGTAGAATATGTAGGAGGCAATATGAGCATCCAGGTTCCGCTATTGGTTATTGACCGGAGACGTGTCTCGGTCATGTCTACATAGTTCTCGAACCCGAAGGGTCCGCACGCTTAAAATTCGGTGACGATCATAATAAGGGTTTTTTGTGTTTTGATGTACCGAAGGTTGTTCGGAGTCCCAGATGTGATCACGGACATGACGAGGAGTCTCGAAATGGTCGAGACATAAAGATTGATATATTGGAAGCCTATATTTGGATATCAAAACGTTTCGGGTGAAATCGGGATTTTACCGGAGTACCGGGGGGTTACAAGAACCCCCCGAGGGTTATTGGGCCTACATGGGCCATAAGGGAGAAGAGGAGGGACGGCCAGGGCAGGCCGCGCGCCCCCTCCCCCTAGTCCGAATAGGACAAGGAAGGGGGGGGCGCCCCCCTTTCCTCTTTCTCCCTTCCCCCTTCCTTTTCCAACAAGGCAAGAGGGGGGAGTCCTACTCCCAGTGGAGTAGGACTCCCTCCAGGCGCACCCCTAGGGCCGGCCGTACCTCCCCCTCTCCCTTCTTTATATAAGGGGGCAAGGGGGCACCCCATGACACACAAGTTGATCTTCGCGATCGTTCCTTAGCCGTGTGCGGTGCCCCCTTCCACCATATTCCACCTCAGTCATATCGTAGCGGTGCTTAGGCGAAGCCCTGCGTCGGTAGAACATCATCACCGTTATCACGCCGTCGTGCTGACGAAACTCTCCCTCAATATTTTGCTGGATCGGAGCTCGAGGGACGTCACCGAGTTGAACGTGTGCAGAACTCGGAGGTGTCGTACGTTCGGTACTTGGATCGGTCGGATCGGGAAGACGTACGACTACTTCCTCTACGTTGTGTCAACGCTTTAGTTGCCGGTCTACGAGGGTACGTAGACAACACTCTCCCCTCTCATTGCTATGCATCACCATGATCTTGCGTGCGCGTAGGATTTTTTTGAAATTACTACGTTCCCCAACAGAGGTCCCTCTCTTTCTCTGCCTTGGCCCTCACAACTTGATGAATGTTTGTGAATGATTTGTCACACATCTTATTCTTATCCAAATCTTTCTTCATGTCAGCCAGAGCTAGTTGTGTGTTGCCTAGTTGGGCCAGAGCTTGCTCCTTCTCAGCCACCATTTGAGCAAAATCAACCTTAAAAAACCTCAAGTCTTTTTCCATCTTTTCCTTCTCTCTCACAACCCTAAGATTTTCTGCAGCATTAACTACATTGTCCTGGAGCCTAAGCTTGTTCTCATCTTCATACATGCCCAAATCCTAGATAGGCTCATCTTCAAAGGGGCAGGCCACTCAGGGTCAACCCACTCCAGATAGCTGCATTTAGGTATCTTCTACAAATTTGCAACAAAGAAAAATATTCAGTACAATGAAAAAAAGTAGTTATATACTGGCTCAACTACACTACAAATGTTCAGTTTACATGAAGAAGTTTACATGAAGAACAAACAGTTTACTTGATTTGGTTTTGTCAGCTTCCACACATTCAGAGTTACAAACAACAAGATTCAGTTAACTGACATATATAACCGAATGTATTCACTTAATTTAAAGAACTACAAACAAACAAAAAATTCAGAGTTACAAACAACAATCCACAATATTCACTTAATTTAAAGAACTACAAACAAAACAAAAACATTCAGTTAACTGACAGAAGCAAAAACAACAACATAAGCACTAAATCTAGCTGTCAACACAACTGAATCAAACTGACCAAATGAATCAAACACTGAATCTAACTGCCAGAACTAAACTGCTGAATCAAACTGACCAAATGAGCTACTAACCTTCTGTGCACAAGCTAGGAATCTCCTCCCACTATCCACCGATTCAAATGCCACCAGCTTCTCACACACACATTCATGCTCACATCTAGAACTCAGATCTGTGGCCAGGCCGCTCCATTCCACACACAATATGGTGGCAGGTAGCTAAAACAAAAATAAATCAGCTTCATTTACTAACTAACAATGCACACCCAAAGAAAACCCTAACCTGCACTTAATTGCAGACAGACTCAGCGTCGGACGAACTGCCATAATCGCTTCAGGAAACCATGGCCACGAGCTGTGCAAATGTTCAAGGGAGGGGATGGGGGAAGGGACCTTGCTGCCGGCGACATAGGAGGGAGAGAGAGAGAGAGAGAGCTAGAGGGAGAGTGAGAGGATGGAGAATGGGGAACAGGAAGGAGAAAAGGGGGACATCAACGGTAGGTGGTGAGGTGGGGGAACGGGAGGAACGGGACCAGCGACGGGGTGCAGTGCGGGTTGAATCGAGTGGACACCAGGGGCCTTTGTGCAAAATTGCTACAGCTGACCGGTCCACCCCTTCGACTGCCACATGTCACGCTGTGAGTGGCTGTGGACCAAAACATCACATAGGGTGTCAAGTTTGTGGAGTCCTCAGTAACATTTTATAAATTTTGGACTAAAACACCACATTTTGTGCAAGTTTGTGGACTTGGTGTGCTATTACCTCTTGCTGGATTGGTAGAGATGGTCGTCTTTCACCGGAAAACCCGGGCAAGGGGAAGGAAGAGGAGAGAAGCTTCTCTGTGGGCTGGCAACAGTGCCTCGAGTCCACGCACGGCGCAGTTGGGCGTGCACGTGAACCGCCGACCCGTGCAACTGTCGGGGGCGGATTCCCGCGGTTTGTGCCTGGCTCAGTCAGTCCTCGACGCCGCACTGATCGATCCATCCATCCAGGTAAAGAAAAGAGAAGAAAAGAAAAGAAAAGATGAGAGCAGGGTGAGTAAAGTAGAAGGCACCCCGGCCCATCCGTGCAACTCCACGTAGCCGTAGCGGTTCCCTACCTAGATAGCTGCATTGCACGCACGTAAAGGCAGGGCGCATCCTTTGTGCGCGATCTCCCCCTCCCTCCACCTCGCTCGCGCACCCCAAGGCCAGGTACGAGTAGGACGACCGCTGCTAGCTACTACTAGTACTCTCCAGCCACGGTGAAACCAACCAGTTGATAGTACAAGGCTAGAAGCCTAGTAGTAGTAGAACGGGCCAGAACAAGCGAACCGTGCGAATTTCCCATCCGATGACCGGGAAGAAAAGTGCACGGTGTTGGGCAGGGCGAACGAACGAACGAACTCGGGGCATCTGATCACACGCACACGCGATGCTTTTCGTCGTGGTGGTCGCAAGCGTGCGCATCTGCCTTTCTCCGTGTCTCGACGTGTACAGGGCCGGCCAGCAACCCGTGCAGTCACGTACTCCTACGTAGACGCGGCGGCTGAGCTCACCCGTGAGCCATCCATCACCCACGACAGGACAAAAAACCAATCAGTCCAATTAGCCAAACCTCCCCGTGCTAATCCGTGGAGACACGCGTGGAAGACGTACGTACGTATGATTAGCGCTGTTTTGTCACAACCAAGCCAGCATGATTAGTACGTACTGCTCTCCCGAACCAACCAGCAGGGCACCTGCCTACCCTACTTATCAGTACACACATGGGAGTACGCGCTCCTACCCTAGCAAGCACTTAACTCCAAACCCCGGCACCCAAATTAAAAGCCAGAAGCAAACAAGAGAAATTAAAGACTAGAATTAGGCTGGTCACAATGAAGAGGAATTTAGGAGTAACATCACACACTTCAATACAACTTTGCTTATGTGTCACATATTTAATAAAGAGAGAGGTGCTTGTAGTAACTAGCTAAGTTAGGGCATCTTCAACAGTTATAAGATAGGTGTTGGTAAATTTACCACATAGGACATAGTGATGATGTGGCATGTATTAAATGTGAAAAGAGAGCAAAATTGTATGCAGATTAACCAACAATCTTTGCACAAGCTCCAAGGTGAAGTAGAGAGCAACCACGTTTATTTTTTCACCATCTATTGAATAGCTTGCATACAACCCATTGGAGTAGATGTATGATAGCTTGTTGGTTGATGACATGGACATTTTACCAACAAGACTAACATACAACCTGTTGGAGATGCCCTTACTGGAACATCACACACTCCAAGAAACGATGAGTCTATAACCTAATAAATACATTGTTGCATGACACTACATAAATGTTCCTACCTACTGTGGAGGTAGTAACATAGTCTAGGAAAGTGTGTAAGTTACTAGACTATGTTCTTGCTCATTGTGACCAGCCTTGGGGGAGGGATAGAAAAGCCCAGCTCAAAAGTGCCGGGTGGGCCCGCCCGGATGAGGACGAAAAGCAAGCTCCAGCCAAAGCAATCGAAGCAAAGAGAAGGGGCAAGGGAAAGCGAAGGGACCGAGGCGAGGCTAGGCTAGATCGAGGGACCGCCCGCGATTGCTACGCTTCGCGAGCGTGCTTGCCTGCCATTTCCTCCCGTCCGCCCCCGGCCCGACCCAATTTC
Organism: Triticum dicoccoides; assembly: GCF_002162155.2. NCBI lineage: Eukaryota > Viridiplantae > Streptophyta > Magnoliopsida > Poales > Poaceae > Triticum > Triticum dicoccoides. Next base: position 607,943,385 of record NC_041382.1, on the reverse strand, counting down.
TTCTCCACCCCCCCTCCCTCCTCCCCTACCACCACCACCACCACCTCCATCACCTTCTCTCCCCCTCCTCCCCCCTAGCCAGCTAGCTAGCTCTCTTGCCGTCATCACACCGCCTCCTCCTCTCCTCTCTCTCTACTCCGCGGCGGCGCATCTCCATCGCCCATTCATTGTTCTTCGCCCGGCGGCGGCAGTGAGTCGACGCTCTAACGCAGCCCGGCGCCGGCGCCGGCGGGACTGGGCGTGCCAGAAGCGCGGCCGAAAACGCGGTGAGTTGGCAGGCCTCCCTCGCTCTTGTTGCGTGCGTGCGTCCGCATTAATGCGCCCTCTGGTGCGCGGTGCTGTTCCCTCTTGTGATGCTGCTGCTGCTGCTGCCGCCTTGTGGTTGTGAGGGTGGGGGTGACGTTAGTTACTGCGCGCAGCTCGCTCGCTCGCTCCGGGCGGAGTGAAAGGCCCGCTCTTTTTGCTCGCAGATCTGTTTCGGCGGTGGTGGTGCGCGGCGGTGCTGTTCCTGGCTGGGTCCCTCCGTCCGACGGGCCGTGGGCTCCCGCGATTTGAGGGGGTCGCAGCGGTCCCTCCACGGTTCTTATTGGGTGTTCCATCTTTTTCTGCAAATATGGTGCGATTGCTAGCAGGCTACTCCTGTTCCGGGTTCCCTCGACTGGTCCGAGCCTGAGAATCAGGAGTAAGCATTATTTTCAGGCGGGTGATTCGATTCTCGTCGCTTTTCAGCGATTCTTCCCGGTGCTAGATTCTTGATTTGGAGTTGCTCAGTTCGCTCCCGAATTCGATTCTTAGTATAGCTTTCATTCCTGTTTCGGCTTGTCGTGTTAACGTTTTCAGTGTCCATTTCTCTGAAAACGAAGGGGAAGCAAAACAGAGTACTACTTAGTTTCCTGCAGATAGACAGATAGTTACGCTGTTAGAATCTTTCCTGATTAGAAGCATTTCTCTTGCGGCATGTTCTTACAATTCCCTGCTTGCATTCTGTTTCAGGAAGTCTGCAAGCCGCGGAGATGCACAAGATTATAGCACTTGTTCTTCTCATTGTTCGGCTCTGAGCATTGGTTGATTCGTGAAGTGAAGATAGCATGGGCCCTGGGACGGCATCCGCGTCCTGGGGTTTGCAACTCGGCGTGGTGCTGGTCTTTCTGCTGGCCTCTGGCTGCCAGGGGCTGAGCCATGAGGGCTGGCTTCTCCTGGCGCTCAAGAGCCAGATGATTGACAGTTACCACCACCTTGACAACTGGAACCCCAAGGATCCATCGCCGTGCGCGTGGAGTGGTGTCAACTGCTCCTCCTCCTCCTCGTCGTCGAGGCTAGCAGTGGTGTCTCTCAACGTCAGCAACATGAACCTGTCGGGCACCGTCGGCCCCGGCATTGGCGGTCTTACCGAGCTGACTAGCCTCGATCTGTCCTTCAATGAGTTCTCTGGTGCCATCCCTCCGGACATCGGGAATTGCTCAAAACTGGTGTTGCTCAACTTGAATAACAACAATTTTGATGGTACAATCCCCCCTGAGCTTGGGAAGCTGGCCATGCTGACCGGATGCAATCTGTGCAATAACAGGCTCCATGGTCCAATACCTGATGAGATTGGTAACATGTCATCACTTCAAGACTTGGTGGGGTACAGTAACAATCTCTCCGGTTCTATACCGCATTCGGTCGGCAAGCTCAAGCACCTCAAGACCATCCGGCTGGGACAGAATCTTATATCTGGCAGCATTCCTGCCGAGATAGGCGAATGCCGCAACCTGACCGTGTTTGGTCTTGCGCAGAACAAGTTGGAAGGGCCTTTGCCAAAAGAGATTGGGAGATTGGGTCTCATGACAGACCTCATCCTGTGGGGAAATCAGCTTTCTGGCCCCCTTCCTCCAGAGATCGGGAATTGTACAAATCTCAGGACTATTGCCCTTTATGATAATGATCTGGTTGGTCCTATACCTGCAACAATTGGGAACATTACTTATCTTGAGAAGCTGTATCTTTACAGGAATTCGATAAATGGTACCATTCCATCTGAAATTGGGAAGCTTTCTTTTGCAGAGGAGGTTGATTTTTCAGAGAATTTCTTAACGGGAGGGATACCAAAGGAGTTGGGCAACATACCAGGGTTGTATCTACTCTACCTCTTCCAGAATCAGCTTACTGGCTTTATTCCTAGTGAGTTGTGTGGATTGAGGAACTTGAGCAAGCTTGATCTTTCGATCAATTCACTCACTGGCCCAATTCCAGCCGGATTTCAGTACATGACCAAGCTAATCCAGTTGCAACTCTTCAACAATATGCTATCAGGGGACATACCTCCAAGGTTTGGCATTTACAGTCGACTGTGGGTGGTGGATTTCTCAAACAACAACATTACAGGGCAGATACCTAGAGATCTTTGTAGGCAGTCAAACCTTATTTTGTTGAATCTAGGGTCTAACAAGTTGACTGGAAACATACCTCACAGAATCACCAGCTGTAAATCCTTGGTGCAGCTTCGTCTCAGTGACAACAGTCTGACAGGAAGCTTCTCCACTGATCTCTGCAATCTGGTGAATTTGACAACAATCGAGCTGGCTCGAAACAAGTTCAATGGCCCTATTCCTCCTCAGATAGGGAACTGCAATGCTCTGCAGAGGCTTAACCTTGCAAATAATTATTTCACATCTGAGTTGCCCCGAGAAATAGGGAAATTGTCAAAGCTTGTCGTCTTCAATATCTCATCTAACAGGCTAGGAGGAAGCATACCACTGGAGATCTTCAATTGTACAACATTGCAGCGTCTTGATCTCAGCCAGAATAGCTTTGAAGGTTCATTGCCAAATGAAGTTGGTAGACTGCCTCAACTGGAGCTTCTCTCGTTCGCTGATAATAGGCTATCTGGGCAGATGCCACCTATTCTTGGTAAACTTTCACATTTGACAGCACTGCAGATTGGTGGCAATCAATTCTCTGGTGGAATACCAAAGGAGCTGGGGCTGCTCTCAAGCTTGCAGATTGCCATGAATTTGAGCTATAATAATCTCTCTGGGAATATACCATCAGAGCTTGGCAGTCTTGCATTATTGGAAAGTTTGTTTCTCAATAATAACAACCTGACAGGTGAAATCCCAGATACATTTGTAAACCTGTCAAGTTTGCTTCAGCTCAATGTCTCGTACAATAATCTCACCGGTACTCTTCCCCCTGTGCCGCTTTTTGACAACATGGTTGTGACCAGCTTTATTGGAAACAGAGGACTCTGTGGTGGACAACTTGGCAAGTGTGGATCTGAGTCACCCTCCTCTTCCCAGGCATCCGACTCGGTCAGTCGTCCTATGGGCAAGATCATAGCAATTATTGCCGCCATTATTGGAGGAGTATCACTTATTCTTATTGCCATACTTTTGCACCATATGAGGAAACCATTAGAAACAGTAGCCCCTTTGCAAGACAAGCAAATTCTATCTGCTGGGTCTAACATTCCTGTTTCTGCGAAGGATGCGTATACATTTCAGGAACTGGTCTCTGCTACAAATAATTTTGATGATAGTTGTGTCATTGGACGGGGTGCTTGTGGGACTGTGTACAAAGCCGTCCTGAAGCCTGGGCAGATAATTGCGGTAAAGAAGTTGGCTTCAAACAGGGAAGGAAGCAACACGGATAACAGCTTCCGTGCGGAGATCATGACTCTTGGAAAGATAAGACATCGTAACATTGTGAAGCTGTACGGTTTCATCTATCACCAGGGTGCAAACCTTTTGTTGTATGAGTACATGCCAAGAGGCAGCCTTGGAGAGCTACTTCACGGAGAATCTTCTTCTTCACTCGATTGGGAGACACGCTTCACGATAGCCCTTGGGGCAGCTGAAGGGCTTTCATACTTGCATCATGATTGCAAGCCTCGGATCATCCACCGTGATATCAAGTCAAATAACATTTTACTTGATGACAACTTTGAAGCTCATGTTGGTGACTTTGGGTTGGCTAAGGTAATTGACATGCCAGTCTCAAAGTCTATGTCTGCAATTGCTGGTTCATATGGCTATATTGCACCAGGTGAGTCTTAAGTTTTCTCCACATCCTACAAAGCAAATTCCATTTGCATGTCACTGCTATCTTGCCCTATATGCTTTTTTTTAACTTGAATCTGTAGTTAAGCGATGAATGGTCAACAAAGTATTGATCCAGTTCTTTTCATTTGATCAGAGTATGCGTACACCATGAAGGTGACTGAGAAATCTGACATATACAGCTATGGTGTCGTGCTGTTGGAGCTGCTAACCGGCCGTGCGCCTGTGCAACCGATAGAATTGGGAGGTGATCTGGTAACATGGGCCAAAAATTACATCAGGGACAATTCTCTGGGTCCAGGGATATTTGACAGTAATCTTGATTTGGAAGATAAAGCCGTCGTCGATCATATGATCGAGGTCTTGAAAATTGCTCTGCTATGTAGTAACCTGTCGCCGTACGAGAGACCGCCGATGCGGCATGTTGTAGTTATGTTAAGCGAGTCCAAAGATAGGGCCCGGGCGAGCTCGGCGTCGTCGCCTGCTTCTGATAATTCTTCGAAGAAGGATAGCTCATGATGTATTTATATATATAAGTTCAGTTAGTGAAAGGCAACCAATACCAGTTGCTCCCTTTCCCCTGTTGCTTATGGTGGGGATGTTGGGAGCATGCACTCATTCTTTCTGTCAATTGTTTTCTAGTGGGATAAATAATACTGACTGATAACAGTGGGATTGTGTATGTATGTTAGCCTCTCTGATGAAGAAGGTAGTCTCGAGTCCAGACAGTAACCCCGAGTAGTTCAGACAGGGTTCCTCCCTGGACGTGGCGCTGTGCCTCTTGCTTAGATTTGGGTTTAGTATTGAGATTTCTCAATGTTGAAATATGAATGTGCTTTTGCTGGAACAACATGGTCTTTCTGAACTTGTGACACTCCCAGCTGAGTTGTATCTGAGCTTCCTCGGTGCAATTTTTATCTTAACTTTCTGAGCTTATGAATGTGCTTTAGCGGCAGTGAACTTCCTCAAGGTGCCTCCAGGGTCACTCTACTCCACCGAACAAGCCACACCCGTCAGAGGTCAGACCACTACCAATCTACCATGGCAGCAGAGGAAGCAGGGAGCCGGGACCCGCACGTCGTCCTCTTCCCCTTCCTCGCGCGCGGCCACATCCCCGCCTTCCTCCGCCTCGCCGGCCTCCTCCACGAGCTGCGCCCGGGCATCACCGTCACCCTCGTCTCCACCGCGCGCATCCTCGATTCCATCTCCCTCCCGCCCACCAACCCTCCTATCCGCCTCCACGCGCTCCCGTTCGCGCCCGCGGACCACGGCCTGCCTCCGGGCGCCGACTCCCTCGCCGACCTCCACGTCCACCAGTTCATCACCTTCTTCCAGGCGTCCGAGTCCCTCCGCCCCGCCTTGGAAGCGTTCGTCTCCGGCATCCGGTCCCCGGTCTGCATCGTCGCCGACGCCTTCTTCGGCTGGACGGCGGACGTCGCGCGCGCGCACCGCGCGTTCCACGCGGTCTTCCTCACCGGCGGCGCCTTCGGCTTCGCCGTCTTCTTCTCCGTGTGGGAGCACCTGCCGCACAGGCTCGCCGCCGGCGACGAGTTCCCTCTGTCCGATTTCCCCACCGTCGTCCTCCACCGCACGCAGATCCCGCGGTACATGCTCGCGGCGACCGGGTCCGATCCCTGGTCGGCCTTCTTCCGGCGGGTCATCCCGCTTTGCCGCAAGACCGATGCGGTGCTCGTCAACACCGTCCAAGAGCTCGAGTCTTCCGGCCTAGACATGCTCAGGAGGACCTTCGGCGTCCAGCCATGGCCAATCGGGCCGATTCTCGCGGCGCCGACGACTCCGTCGGACTCGCATGACGATGCCGGCATCATCCGGTGGCTGGACGCGCACCCGCCGCGCTCGGTCCTGTACATATCCTTCGGCTCGCAGAACAGCATCAACGCCGATCAGATGACGGAGCTGGCACTGGGCCTGGAGGCCAGCGGGCGGCCGTTCCTTTGGGTCCTCCGGCCACCGCTGGGGCTCGACGCGAAGGACGGATTCAGGCCGGAGTGGCTCCCGGCAGGCTTCGAGGAGCGAACGGCCGGGGCCAAGAGGGGACTGCTGGTGCGCGGCTGGGCGCCGCAGATGCGGATCCTGGCGCACCCGTCCACCGGCGCGTTCATGAGCCACTGCGGGTGGAACTCCATCCTGGAGAGCCTGTGCCACGGCGTGCCGGTGATCGGGTGGCCGCTGGGGGCCGAGCAGTTCTTCAACGCGATGCTGGTGGTGGAGTGGGGCGTCTGCGTGGAGGTGGCGCGGGGGAACATGGAGAGCTCGGTGGTGGCGATGGGGGCCGTGGCCGACGCCGTGGGGACGGTGATGGGGGAGACGGAGAAGGGCGGCGAGATGAGAAGGAAGGCGGAGGTGATCGCGCGCGCGATGGCGGCCGCTTGGGAGGGACCGCGTGGGTCGTCGGCGGTGAGCTTGGAGGGGTTCCTCGGATGCGTTGAGATTTGAGACGTCCGTGCGTTGAGATTTCCGCCTCGATGCTGTTACGGGGGGATTTTCCTGCAAAAAAAACAACGGTTTTGCTAAAACTCGGGCTGTGTTTGACAACAAAGCAGTGTAAAAACTGTGGTATTGGAAAACTACGGTATTTTAAACTACAGGTACTAGATACCACAGTTTTCACATATTAAAGCATTGGACCGATCTAGCGAGCGGCCGGCTGCTTGCTAGTCGTCCCGAGCGGCCGGTCTAAAACAGACAATTTTAGTCTCTAATCCATAAAAGGTAATAATGTGTCCCTTTCAATTGATAAAACAACTCTAATTAGAAAAAGTACTACGTATTAAAAAAATATTACGAAAGCAAACATGTGAACAGTTATGAACGTATTTATTTTGGGTTTTCAAAATTTTAAAAAGTCATAATTTTTAGATTGCATCTCGGAATTAAGATCCGTTTTCACCGTTGGAACCCTCGCGACGTGTTCTTCAAAAATAGATCCCATATGGGGATGTTTCGACGAATTAGTCTTCCTGCCAACTAAACATTAATATGTGTGCAACTAGAGTACATGCCGCGCCAACTAAGCATATGCGCGTGCCAACAGTCCTTCTGCCAACTAAACATCAATGTGTGTGCAACTAGACTACATTGCTGCGCCAACTGAGTATATGTGTGTGTGCCAATAGTCCTGCCAACTAAACATCAATGCGTGTGCAACCAGACTACATTGCCACGCCAATGGAGCATATATGTGTGTAACTAGTCATGCCAACTAAATATCAATTTGTGTGCAACTAGACTACATTGCCACGTCAATTGCGCATATGTGTGTGCAACTAGTGTCCTGCCAACTAAAAATTAATACGTGTACAACTAGACTAAATTACAAGCCAACTGAGCATATGTGTGTACAACTAGTGTCCTGATACTGTGGATGCAGCTCCAAAAAACTGGGTTTGAAAAAAATTGCACCATGCAGTATTAAAGTTGCACAAAGCAGTACTGAAGTTGCACAATATAGCGCGAAAGTTGGCATCAAAAAAATTTCGTCGAAACATACTCATGCGGGATCTAGTTTCAAAGATCTCGTCGCAAAGAATTCAACAGTGAAGACGGATCTGAATTCCGACGCGCGGTTTAAAAGATATGACTTTTTAAAAATTCGGAAAACCAAAATAATTGGACGTGAAGCTGTTTTCTTTTAAATCAGACTAACTAGTGTGAACACATTAAATGCTGATAACGACATGCACTAGCAGACAAAAAAAACTAATCATGCATGGCTAGGAAGGCCGGCTGCTCGTTCTCGTCAATTAGTGCGCGCCCACTTTTTAGATTTTGGGTAAAGTATTCTGTAGTATTGAGAATACTATGACGTGTTTGGCTGGTGCTCATTTACAAAGACATAAATTAGCTAGATAGCCGTTTTATAGTTGCAACATCCACGTTCTTAGCTGGCCTTCTGTTGAATCTCTCAAAAAGAAACGAATTTTGGTGTAAATCAATTAGGGATTTGAGAGGGGATTTGAGAGAGGAGTTCACAATACAGAGAACTGGAGCGGCGGGGTGAGCTGCCGTCCATTTCTTTCCTTATCTTTATCTTCCTTCTTTACACTCTTGTCCCCCTGACATTTATAATTTACACATTAGTATATAATCATACCAAATACAAATTTACCACTAAACTCAACACTCCCCCTCAAGATGGGGCAAACACATCATATAACCCCATCTTGCTACATAAGCTAGAAAACACTTTTTCAGCGAGACCTTTGGTCAGAATATCCGCTAGTTGGTTTGAAGAGCTCACATAATGCATACATATTATCCCTTGGTCAAGTTTCTCTTTGATAAAGTGTCGGTCAATTTCTATGTGCTTTGTTCTACCATGTTGAACCGGGTTATGTGCTATATCTAGCGCAGCCTTATTATCACAATACATCATCAATGGTCTTGCCTGGAATAGACTCAACTCCATCGGTATGATTTTTAGCCATAAGACTTCACATACTCCATGAGCCATAGCTCTGAATTCTGGTTCTGCAGTGGACCTTGCAACAACATTTTGTTTCTTACTACGCCAAGTAACTATGTTTCCTCCAACAAACGTACAATATCCTGACGTAGAGCTTCTATCATCTAATGAACCGGCCCAATCAACATCAGTATAACATTTTGTAAATTGCCACTTGACTTATACAATAAACCTCGACCTGGGCACCCCTTTAAATACCGAATGATTCGATTTACTGCATCCATGTGGTGAGTTTTAGGACTATGCAAAAACTGGCTCACCACGCTTACGGCAAAAGCTATATCAGGATGAGTATGTGATAAATAGATCAAACGGTCAACAAGTCTTTGATATTGCTCCCAGTCAACAGGTTCCCCTGACTCACTAGTCAATCGGTGGTTTTGTTCAATTGGTGTTAATTCTGGACGACACCCAGACATACCAGTTTCTGACAACAGATCTAGCACATATTTTCTTTGAGATAGATAGATGCCTCTTGAGCTTCGTGAGACTTCAATTCCAAGAAAGTACCTCATTTCTCCTAGATCCTTGACTTCAAACTCGTTCCTCAAATGTTGCTTCACTCTTTCAATACCTTGATCATCATCTCCTGTAATAATAATATCATCAACATAGACAATTAATATCGTCAATTTTCCACCACATCTTTTATAAAATAAAGTATGGTCGGCATTGCTCTGGCTGAAACCCAATTTCAGCATAGCTTTTCTAAACCGACCAAACCACGCACGAGGAGATTGTTTTAGGCCATACAGTGAACGGCGGAGTTTCAAGACCTTTCCTTCAGTTTGTATCGTGTTGAAACTTGGTGGTATATGCATATAAATTTCCTCCTGAAGGTCTCCATGTAAGAATGCATTTTTTACATCCATCTGAAACAAATTCCATCCAAGATTAGCTGCACAAGACATCAAAGTTCTTACTGTATTCATTTTTGCTACAGGGGAAAATGTTTCCTCATAATCAACACCACGAGTCTGTGTGTAGCCTTTGGCCACCTACCGAGCTTTATACCTTTCTATTTTACCTTCAGGGTTACACTTAATGGTATAAACCCATTTGCATCCGACTGGTTCCTTGCCCTTCGGCCATTCTACCAAATGCCATGTATTATTCTTTTCTAGAGCATACATTTCCTCCATCATTGCTGATGAAGCTATGTACCTAGGGTAGGGTCATGGACCTGTCCCAACTGCCCTACCCAAGGACATCTATAGAAGAAATCACCTTTCAATCGACTTGGAGGTGTTCCACTCGACAAACTCGAAGACGCTCGACCAAGAAGCAATCACTCGACCAAGACCAAACCACTTGACGGCCAGGAGACCTAAAGGCACTCCGCATGCTAACGGTCGGTTATTAAGTAGCCTTTATGGTCATCATAGCACTTTATTAGGGGCGTTACCAGTAACGCCCGACCTTAATGTATTTAAACCCTGCACAACTGAGGGCCGGAGGGGTCCGGCGAACTCTATATAAGCCATCCCCCTCCTCAGTGTAAAGGGTTCGCACCCCTGTAAACCATACACGCATAATCCAGTCGACCGCCTCTGGGCTCCGAGACGTAGGGCTATTACTTCCTCCGAGAAGGGCCTAAACTCACAAACCTCGTGTGCTTAGAACTTCTCCATAGCTAAGATCTTGCCTCTCTATACCTACCCCCCTACATTACTGTCAGACTTAGAAGAACGACAGTTGGCACCCACCGTGGGGCCGGTGTTTTAGCGATTTGTTGGAGGAGTTGCGATCTTTTTTGATCCAAATCATCATGGTTTCTGGCGGAGTTTTGGTGGAGGGTCGCGAGATCCGTCTCGGCGTGCTCACGTTCATCGCCGATGACTCCGCTTGGCTTCAGGAGGCTCCGCTCGACGTGGACGCACTCCCCGTCCGCGGGGCAACGCACTTTAGCGCGTGCGTCCATGGTGTTCTCTTGCGGCAACCGTCGACCCCCTACCGGTCGGCTCTTGTGTTGTCCTCCCTCCCTGTTTCCCGCCGGCGCAAGTGCTCCGGTCGGTCGAGACTTCAGCGGTGGGTGAGACACGCGGTGGCACGCCAGTCAGCCACCCCTCAAGTCGCGGCGATCGAGCCCGACGAATCCCTCTACGGCCTGTTCGATCTGTCGACTGGCTCCGCAGAGACCGCATCCGAGTGCGACAGCAGTGATCCGGCGGCGGAGGTTCTGATGGTCGATGGACCACCCAGTCCTCCCGGTTTTCCCCGCACCGACGGAGGCGCAGGTGGAGGCGACCCATCGCGTCCCCATGAGGAATATCTCCCCGAGCCTCTCACATCTCTGCAGAGAGAAGACCTTCGTCGCCGGAACATGGATGCACTGGACACTCCTATCGTTGGAGAAACCCCCGAGGCTCGTGCCTTGGAGGACGCACGCCTGACAAACTTGGCCGAGCGCACTCGACTGGAGAACCTCCAGCGAGCACTCGACGAGCGTGCACGGCAACGGGTTCCGGAATCCATTCGACGTCAACTCTTTCCGCCCCCGCAGGTATATCGAACTCCGATTTAGAATTTAGTAGCTGCAGCCCGTATAGCAGAGTCGATTTAGCCTTCCCAGTCGGAGGCTGGCAGAGGCTTGCTGCAGATCAGAGCGTTACTCCGGGCAGCAGGAGACCAGAATTCCGCTGTTTCTCAGTCGCGGAACAGAATTCATAGCAGATCCGTTGCTGCAGACGCAGTCCAGTCGGCTCATAGCCCAAGATCGCCCCCGAGGCGTGAGGGACATGGGGACCGGCGTAATCAGTACGGGGACCGTGAAAAATATGATCACCGATTCGATCGTGACGGTCGACGTCGAGTGCCCACCCCTCCTCTGAGGAGCGGGTCGTATGCGCCTCGATAGCAGGATGACAGGTGCCCTCATAGTGTTGGGCGAAGGATTCTAGTCGATCCTAGGGAGCCAGGCTTTGATGCGAGATCCATTGTCGTTCAAGGTTTGGTCGACAGGAACAGAGCTCACCGAGAAGGTCATGACAGAGATGCACCTACCAGCAGCAGAGTACATGTTTCGGGGCCAGAGTGCTTTAGTAGAGCCATCAGGCCCGCTGTGATTCCTCCCAACTTTAGGTTGGCGACTGGAGTCAGTAAGTTCACTGGTGAGTCCAAGCCCGATACTTGGCTTGAAGACTACCGAGTGGCCGTTCAGATTGGTGGCGGCAATGATGAAGTGGCCATGAAGCACCTGCCTCTCATGTTGGAGGGCTCGGCCAGAGCGTGGCTGAACCAGTTAGCGCCCAGCAGCATTTACACTTGGGAAGATCTCACCCGAGTGTTTGTCACCACATTTGAAGGAACATGCAAGCGACCGGCAGGGCTGACGGAACTGCGGTCTTGCGTGCAGAAGCCGAATGAAACTTTGAGGGATTACATCCAGAGATGGATCACGTTACATCACACGGTAGAGAATGTGCCTGACCACCAAGCAGTCTGTGCCTTCAAAGAAGGCGTCAAGTACAGAGAACTGAATCTGAAATTCGGTCAAACCAGAGATATGTCTCTGAATCGGATGATGGAGATTGCCACCAAGTACGCTAATGGTGAAGATGAGGATCGACTCAGGAGTGGCAAGCTCAAGCCAGTCGCTCAAGAAACTGGAGGAAATTCCAATCAGAAACAGAAGCGGAAAGCCGAGCCAGCTTCTCCTGGGGAAGCCTTGGCCGTAACTCAAGGAAAGTTTAAGGGGAAACCCAAAGGACCTTGGAACCCCAAGAAGGTTAAGGACCAGGACAGAAATGATGTGTTGGATTTACCATGTCACATCCACACCAAGAAAGATGAAGAGGGCAATTTCATTTACCCGAAACATACCACTCGACAGTGTCGACTTTTGATCCAGCAGTTCCAGGACAAGCAACCCAAAGATAAGGAAAAGGAGTCAGGCAAAGTTGAGGACAAGGAAGATAGTGACGATGGATACCCCCAGGTCAATCCACCCTGATGATTTTTGCTGCTGTTGAAAGCAAAAGTCGACTGAAAGTTATCAACCGAGAGGTGAATATGGTTGCTCCGGCAACACCCAGTTATCTAAAGTGGTCTCAGACTGCCATCACATTCGACCAGTCTGATCATCCAACGCACATTGCCACCCCTGGGTGGAAAGCTTTGGTGGTCGACCCAGTTGTTGAAGGCACTCGACTGACCAAAGTCTTGATGGATGGTGGCAGTGGTTTGAATATACTATATGCTGAGACGTTGAAAGGGATGGGCATTCCGATGTCCAGACTCAGTACCAGCAACATGAGTTTCCATGGAGTCATTCGTGGAAAGAAGGCTGAGTCACTCGGCCAGATTGCTCTTGATGTGGTTTTGGTGATTCCAAGAATTACCGCAAAGAAAAGTTGACGTTCTAAGTTGTAGATTTCCAGAGTGCGTATCACACTATTTTGGGCAGGCCGGCTTACGCATGCTTCATGGCTCGACCATGTTATGTGTATCTCAAATTGAAGATGCCTGGTCCCAAAGGTGTGATCACTGTTACGGGCAATCGGAAGAAAGCAGAAGAGTGTTTTCAGAAAGGTTCAAAGATCGCTGATGCTCAGATGGCAGTGGTAGAGCTGCAGGAATACCAGAAGACTGCAGACCCGAGTGATTTGTTGCGAGCCAAGAAGCCTGCTACAGAATCAGCTTTTCAGTCTTCTGGCGAAACAAAGATAGCTCACATCCACCCGACCGATCCCAGCGCTGCTCCAACTCATATCTCAACAACACTCGACTCCAAATAGGAAGAAGCGCTAATCCAGTTCCTCCGTAAGAACTGGGACATTTTTGCATGGAAGCCTTCTGACATGCCAGGTGTTCCTAGGGAGCTGGCTGAGCATCGCCTACGAGTCGACTCAAAAATAAAACCTGTCAAAGAACATCTCCGACGGTCTGCCATCCAGAAGAGAAAGGCTATTGGCGAGGAGGTGGCTCGGCTCTTAGCAGCGGAGTTCATCCGAGAGATCTACCACGCCGAGTGGCTCGCCAATGTTGTCATGGTCCCCAAGAAGGACAAGTCACTTCGCATGTGCATTGACTTTAAACATATCAATCGGGCCTGCTTGAAAGATCATTTTCCTCTCCCCCGCATCGACCAGATAGTCGACTCGACTGCGGGATGTGAGCGGCTGTCTTTTTTAGACGCCTATTCCGGGTACCATCAGATCCGTCTGTATGGACCTGACGAGATCAAAACAGCTTTCATCACTCCATTCGGGTGCTTCTGTTATGTTACCATGCTGTTCGGCCTCAAGAATGCCGGAGCCACATTCATGAGGATGATTCAGAAGTGTTTGCTCACTCAAATCAGTCGGAATGTGGAAGCATACATGGATGATATTGTGGTCAAGTCACAGAAGGGTTCCGACCTGCTGACTGACCTTGCTGAAACCTTTGCCAACCTCAGGAGGTATGATATCAAGCTTAATCCATCAAAGTGCACATCCGGAGTTCCTAGCGAAAAATTACTCGGTTTTCTCGTTTCTGAATGGGGAATCGACGCCAATCCAGAAAAAGTCGGTACTATACTCCGAATGAAAAGTCCTGTGCGAGTGCACGACGTCCAGAAGCTTACTGGTTGCTTGGCCGCTTTAAGTCGATTCATATCTCGTCTCGGTGAAAAGGCATTGCCTCTTTACCGATTGATGAAGAAGTCCGACAAGTTCGAGTGGACTCCCGAAGCTGATGCAGCGTTTGTAGAGCTCAAAGCTCCGCTCTCCACCCAGCCGGTGCTTGCTGCCCCAATCAGCAAGGAGCCTTTGCTGCTTTACATTGCAGCCACAGGACAAGTCGTCAGTACGGTACTTACGGCGAGCGGGAAGAAGAAGGAAAAGCCTTCAAAGTTCAGCGCCCAGTATATTATATTTCTGAAGTTTTGACCCCATCGAAGCAAAGATATCCTCATTATCAGAAGCTTGTATATGGGATTTATATGACCACAAAGGAAGTTGCTCACTACTTCTCTGATCATTCCATTACAGTCGTCAGCAACGCTCCATTGTCAGAGATCCTGCATAACAAAGATGCAACTGGTCGAGTGGCAAAATGGGCAATTGAACTCCTTCCTCTAGATATCAAGTTTGAGGCAAACAAAGCTATCAAGTCCCAGGCAATAGAAGATTTCGTCGCCGAGTGGATTGAAGAGCAACTGCCGACTCAGGTTCACTCGGAGCATTGGACCATGTTCTTCGATGGTTCCAAAATGCTGAATGGTTCCGGTGCCGGGGTGGTGTTGGTCTCCCCCCGAGGAGATAAGCTCAGATATGTTCTTCAAATCCACTTTGATTCTTCCAACAACGAGGCAGAATATGAAGCACTTTTATATGGGTTGTGCATGGCCATTTCACTCGGCGTCCGTCGCCTCATGGTCTATGGCGACTCAGATTTGGTGGTTAATCAGGTGATGAAGGAATGGGACGTCAGAAGTCCATCCATGACTGGTTATTGCAATGCAGTGAGAAAGCTGGAGAAGAAATTCGAGGGGTTAGAGCTTCATCACATACCCCGACTGAAAAACCAAGCAGCTGATGATTTGGCAAAAATAGGTTCCAAAAGAGAAGCCATTCCCAGCAATGTGTTTTTGGAACACATCCACACACCATCAGTTCAGGAGGATCCCTTCACTGAAGAGGCCCCGCAGCCAAAAAGTGCCACGGATCCGACTGAAGTTGAAGTTCCAGCTGTGGTCGACCTGATCATGGAAGTCTTGGTCATCACTCCCGACTGGACAATACCGTACATCGCGTACATCCTAAGGAAAGAACTCCCAGAGGACAAAGAAGAGGCTCGACAGATCGTCCGTCGATCCAAGGCCTTTACAGTCATAAAGGGACAGTTGTATAGAGAAAGCGCGACTGGAGTCAGTCAGAAGTGTGTAACACCAGAAGAAGATCAGATGATCCTTGATGATATCCACTCGGGGACCTGTGGTCATCATGCGTCCTCTCGAACCATTGTGGCTAAAGCATACCGAGCGGGATTCTACTGGCCAAGGGCCAATGAAATGGCAAAAGAGATAGTCGACAAATGTAAAGGATGCCAGTATTACTCCAATATGTCGCACAAGCCCGCGTCAGCCCTGAAAACCATTCCACTCGTCTAGCCCTTCGCTGTTTGGGGGCTGGACATGGTTGGACCATTGAGAACGGGCAGGAGCGGCTTCACTCATGTGCTAGTAGCAGTCGACAAGTTCACCAAATGGATTGAAGCTAAGCATATCAAGAATCTTGATGCTTGCACTGCTATCAGTTTCATCAGAGAGTTGATATTCAGATATGGAGTTCCGCACAACATCATCACTGACAATGGGTCAAACTTCGATTCCGACAAATTCAGGGCCTTTTGCGCCTCTCAGGGCACACGAGTCGACTATGCTTCGGTCGCTCACCCCCAGTCGAATGGACAAGCGGAAAGAGCAAACGGCCTAATTCTCAAAGGACTGAAACCTCGATTGATGCGCGATCTCAAGCACGCAGCAGGTGCATGGGTCGACGAGCTTCCATCAGTCCTTTGGGGATTGAGGACAACCCCGAACCGATCGACCGGAAGAACCCCATTCTTTCTGGTCTACGGAGCCGAAGCAGTCTTGCCGAGTGACCTGCTTCACAACGCCCCCCCGAGTCAAGCTCTACTCTAAAGATGAAGCAGAACAAGCCCGGCAGGACGCAGTCGACCTCCTAGAAGAAGAAAGAGAAATGGCCATGATCCGATCATCCATCTATCAGCAAGACTTGCGTCGATTCCATGCCAGAAATGTGAAGAGTTGAACCTTCCAAGAAGGAGACTTAGTCCTCCGAGTGGATCAGCAGAAACCACACAAACTCGCTCCTACTTGGGAAGGCCCCTTCATAGTCACCAGAGTCCTCCACAATGGAGCGTACCACCTCTATAATGTCGATCGCCAGATTGATGAGCCACGAGCCTGGAATGTGGAGCTACTCCGCCCCTTTTATACTTGAATTCTCACTCGGATGAGATGTAATAAGAAAAACTCATGTAGTTTATTTATCAAAGACAAGAGCGTTATAATTTTCCCAGTGATTGTTATTGTTCTTGTTTGCATGAGAAATCCCCCAGTGGGTGGCTTAGCGGCGAATCCGTTTCGCCTAAGTTTGTAAAAATAATTTCCTACCGAGTGGTGAGCCAGCCTCCCACTCGGGGGCTTAGCTGCGAACCCGTTTCGCCTAAGTATTTGAAAATCCTACCGAGTGGTAAGCCAGCCTCCCACTCGGGGGCTTAGCTGCAGTCCAGTACTCGCCTAAGTATTTGAAAATCCTACCGAGTGGTGAGCGACCCTCCCACTCGGGGGCTTAGCTGCAGTCCAGTACTCGCCTAAGTATTTGAAAATCCTACCGAGTGGTGAACCAACCTGCCACTCGGGGGTTTAGCTGCAGTCCAGTACTCGCCTAAGTATTTGAAAATCCTACCGAGTGGTGAGCGACCCTCCCACTCGGGGGCTTAGCTGCAGTCCAGTACCTGCCTAAGTATTTGAAAATCCTACCGAGTGGTGAGCCAGCCTCCCACTCGGGGGCTTAGCTGCAGTCCAGTACTCGCCTAAGTATTTGAAAATCCTACCGAGTGATGAGCGACCCTCCCGCTCGAGGGCTTAGCTGCAGTCCAGTACTCGCCTAAGTATTTGAAAATCCTACCGAGTGGTGAGCCAGCCTCCCGCTCGGAGGCTTAGCTGCAGTCCAGTACTCGCCTAAGTACGAAACACATATGAATCCTCAAGGACGACGAGGTGCAGGTCGACTGCCACCTCCTCCTTGGGAGCTTCGCCACAAATACAACGTGCGCTCCATCCCACTCCGCAAGGACAACGAGGTGCATGACTACTGCCAACTTCTCCTGGGGAGCTTCGCCACAAATACAATGTGCGCTCCATCCCGCAAGGACGACGAGGTGCAGGTCGACTGCTTCCTTCTCCTTCGGAGCTGCGCCACAAATACAAAAGTTGTCTCGAATGAAGAACGAGTTCCACTCGACGGGGGATTCATGAAGATATTCAACGATAAACCAAGTTCAGATAAATCCCAAAGGATCCGGACCACAGATCGAATTGCTCGGGCATTCAGCCCGAAAGAGTTTAACGGTTACAAAATCACTCGGCATTCCGAGGCAAATTTAAGGCGAGGCATAAAAGTTTGTTCACTCCGCGGGTGGAGGACTAGCAGGCTCGACGAACTTGTCTAGGTCGACGCCGTCGGCGATCCGAGTAGCTGCAGCGATGAAAGTCTCCTAAAAGATCGGAAGTCATGCTTCTGGGTGTTGGCGACCTTGATTGCTGCCAGCTTATCTTGTCGCACCTCCTTGCAGTGGACATGAACCAAAGACAGAGCCACATTAGCACCACACCGGGCAGAAGATTTCTTCCACTCCAGCACTCGGTCAGGGATCTCATTAAGTCGAGTCATCAGGGACTCAAGATCATTCTGGAGTGTGGCCTCTGGCCAAAGTGCCGGGTCGATCCGTGACGTAGGGACCTTTAGTCGAGCCAAGTAGTCCACAACACTGTCGATGCAGGATTCCAGTCGGAGCAGATTCATGGCAGTTTCATCTTTCACGGGAGAATTGATTGGGTCCAAACCTGGTTCGATCCGCCCAGTCTCCTCCTCGAAGTTCTGGCAAAACTCTGCATTCACGATCCAAGGATAAGTCAATTTTCATACGCTGAGTCGACACACACAAAAAATCAGTCGGAACAAAATGTGCACCTTCAAGCTTGATGAACAACTTCTTGGCGAGGCTCCTCAGATAGCTCTCCAGGTCATCCCTCCTGCGAGTGATGCCTTCCATCTTCTCGCACAGGTTGAGATTGTCCTTCTTCCAGTGCGTGCACTCCTTGTTGGCTTCGTTCAGAGCAGATTTCATCTTGGTATTCTCTTCTTCCAACTGGCCGACTGAAGCCAGTTTCTATTCAGCCAGAGCGGTTCTGTCGCCAGCTTCCTTTCGAGCAGCAGCCAAATCCTGATCTTTCTTTGCCAGAGCTTCTCTCAGTTTTTCTGCAAAGAAATGATACTTGATTCAGAAAGAGCAGAAGGGTACTCAAGCCTAAGACAGACCAGTCGACAAACTCGTCTTACCAACGGCGCCGTCCTTGACCTTTTGCAGCTCTGTCTTGGCCAGCTCCAAGTCAAGGTTCAGTTGGATCTGCTATTTCTCCAAGTCAGCAAAGCGAGCTCCAAGATCACAATATTTCTGAAATCAAAGAGGAGAAGTTATTTTACAACGAAAAACGACAAAGACAATAAGTACTAAGACTACGGTCGACTGCCCGCAGTCCACCATAGTCTCGGGGACTACACCCAGTGGGTGCACTTCACGTGCCCCCACCAGTTCTAATCCCACTCGACCGGCCCACCGGAGTCGAGTGCAGGGAGTAAAAAAAAGAGAAGAGAAAGTAGAATTCAGACCACAGTCGACTGGCAGCAGTCGACCGCGGTCTCGGGGACTACACCCAGTGGGTGCACTCAGCGTGCCCCCACCAGTTCTGATCCCACTCGACCAGACCGAGTGGAAGAGACAAACTACCGGTTCGGTTTACACTCAACAACATACAAAGACTACAGTCGACTGCCAGCAGTCCACCGTAGTCTCGGGGACTACACCCAGTGGGTGCACTCAGCGTGCCCCCACTAGTTCAAAAATTCAATCGATGCACCCAGTGGGTGTACAGATGCAAAGATTTTTGGAAAGAGTCTTTAGATAGCATATCCTAACAGAACAAGCGGTGACCAACTAACCTGAACGTTGCTTTGGAGAGCCGAGCTGGCGTCGTAGGCGGCCTGACTGGCGTCCCGCACCGTCTTCATCTTCTCCATCATGATGCCCGCCTGGCGTATGGCCTCCTTGGCAGCATTCACTTCGTCCTCTAGGACATGATGGGTTGCAAAAACTGAAGGTGGGTCAACAGGGGCCTCAGCAGTCGACGAAGAAGGCAAAGCACTCGACAGTGGCACGACGAAGGTAACAGAACCCCGATTGGCGTCGCCAGTGTCCTGAACGACTCGTTCCGCCCTCTGTGTCGACTATGACACCTTGCTTGCAGGAGCTTGCCTATTCTTCCTCGTCAAAGGCCTCTCGGTCTCTTCATCATCATCGGGGAGGTCGATAATGTTGGGAGCTGTGCAAAGTTCAATCGCCAAAATCACATCACCCAATGGTGCACATTGCAGTTGAGTCGAGTCGACCAAATAAAGACAGAATGGCAGAAATCATACCCAGATTGGAAGTGACCACATCCTCCATTACCTCATCCTCATCCCTGTAAGCTGAGGTCCCGGAAGTAGCAGCGCTGCCAGTTCCAAAGTTCGTCTGGTTAAAACAAGAAAAACAAACAGCACGGGGCGTCGAGTGAATACAAAGGGAGACACTCACGCAGAAGCGACGGGGATGTCAATCTTAATCTTCGGCAACGCCTTCCGATTCTTCAGCTCTGCAACTTTGGGATGCTTTGGCGCTTTTTCGGTCGGGGTCGGTGAAGAGATCCGAGGACGCTTTGAAGACTGACCAGCCTGAGCAGTCGCCTTTTCGCGGGCGCTCGGTCGTTCTTGGTCAAGCTTGGATCGCCTCTCCCTGCGAGGAGGCGACTCGACTTCTTCTTCGTCACTTGAGTCGTCGCTTTCTCCGTCCCCTTCACCGTCAGAAGTCCATTCGCCACTGTCGCCGCCGCTCGCCTCTCCTTCCAGATCTTGCTCTTGCTCTCCGTTGGGCATTGAATACATTTCAATAAGGGCCTGAAAGAAAGCAGGAAGAATAAAGTCAGTCAAGCGGTATAGACAGCTGCGCGAGTGAATTCAGATTACAATCAAAAGCTCGGAATCAGACCTTCTCTGGTACATGGGACTGGTCGAATGGAGGAACTCTCCTGGCTCCCCTAGGGTTATCCTTGTTTCCGGTCATGCCCGACAGCCACTTCTCCAGTGTGTCGTCATCGACCTCCTCCGGGTGAATCCGAGTGGAGTCGTCAAGACCTGAATACATCCACATCGGATGGTCTCGGGCTTGAAGAGGCTCGATGCGCCGCTGGAGGAAGACCTCCAAGAGATCCATACCGGTGACCCCATCACGGATAAGCTGGACCACTCGCTCGACCAGCACCCTCACCTGCGCCTTCTCCTTCGGTAGCACCTTCAAAGAGGAGGGTTCCTCACTCGGTCCATGGTAAAAGGAGGGAGGCCAGTCGATTGCCCTGGCGTCGACTAGTCTTTGCAGTAAAACTAGGTTGACTGCCATCCATGAACCGAGTCGGGAAGAATCATGGCCGAAAAGGAACTTTTCCCTCTCATCTGAACACCAAGACCCCCACACATCTGAATCACTTGAGTTCTCTCGTCACTCGGATTGGCCTTTTTCACCGTCTGAGAGCGACAAGTGAAAATGTGCTTGAAAAGACCCCAGTGAGGCCGACAACCCAGGAAATTCTCACACAAAGAAACGAAAGTGGCGAGATAAACGATTGTGTTGGGAGTGAAGTGGTGGAGTTGTGCCCCAAAGAAGTTCAGAAATCCCCGAAAGAAAGGGTGAGGAGGCAAGGAAAATCCACGGTCGACTTGGGTGGCAAGGAGAACGCGCTCACCCTCCCGAGGTTACGGCTCGGATTCCTTCCCCGGAAGCCGCGCCGATTCATGGGGGATCAGCCCTCCTTCCGCTAGATCGTTGAGATCCTCTTGAGTGATCGTCAAGCGGATCCAGTCACCCTAGATCCAGCCCTTCGGCAGGCCGGTTCGCGAGGAAGATCCACCCCGACTGGTCGCCTTCCCCTTCGCCTTTGCCGTCGCCTTCTTCGCTCGCTCCAGAGCCGTCGTCTTCTCCTTCCCCATTATCGCCAGCGAGACGCGTACGGAGCGGTGGCGCTGGGGTGAGAGCGAGCACGGAGAGGGAGCGCGAAGAGGAGAAGAGATAATGCTGACGCACTGTTCGAGAGACCCCGGTCCGACGCCTTATATGAGGCCACTTCCGAGTGGCTGACTGGTAGGCCTGGGCGGTCCTGTCAAATCTCGTAGCAATCGCGCGCGCGATACGTGGCGAAAAAGGTGGCATGGGGATCGAGGCGGCTCCGCCCTATCCCATCCGATTACTGCGGCCTCCCCCGTCCCGTGCGCTTCCCAAAATTTGGATCCCGTGAAATCTGCAGGCAGCAGAACAACTTGTCAGACCGAAGATCTCCTCCGCACCGTCACTCGGAGCCTTTCAAGTAAAGAAACTCACTCGACAACAAACTAAGAATGGATCAAGGCGACCGAAAAGGAAGTTGCTGTCATCACTCAGGTTCATTGATCTGAAACCATATACGCTCATGGCATGAAAAAAGAGTCGGGGAAATTCTCAACTCCTTCCCCACTCAAACCTCGATCCATTTGGGGGCTAATGATGAAGCTATGTACCTAGGGTAGGGTCATGGACCTGTCCCAACTGCCCTACCCAAGGACATCTCTAGAAGAAATCACCTTTCAATCGACTTGGAGGTGTTCCACTCGACAGACTCGAAGACGCTCGACCAAGAAGCAATCACTCGACCAAGACCAAACCACTCGACGACCAGGAGACCTAAAGGCACTCCGCATGCTAACTGTCGGTTATTAAGTAGCCTTTATGGTCATCATAGCACTTTATTAGGGGCGTTACCAGTAACGCCCGACCTTAATGTATTTAAACCCTGCACAACTGAGGGCCGGAGGGGTCCAGCGAACTCTATATAAGCCACCCCCTCCTCAGTGTAAAGGGTTCGCACCCCTGTAAACCATACACACATAATCCAGTCAACCGCCTCTGGGCTCCGAGACGTAGGGCTATTACTTCCTCCGAGAAGGGCCTGAACTCGTAAACCTCGTGTGCTTACAACTTCTCCATAGCTAAGATCTTGCCTCTCTATACCTACCCCCCTACATTACTGTCAGACTTAGAACCACGACAATTGCTGCTTTCCATTTAGGATCATTCACTGCATCCTTCCAATCTTTAGGTACTGATATGGAATCCAAGGATGCAATAAAGCTCCTAAAAGAGGAAGTACACCTGTCATACGAAACAAATTTTGCAAGATCATGTTTATATCCAACACAACCTTCAGACGCGCGGGTACATCTACTTTTCTTTTTTTCTTTCGTAAGGCAATTGGCTCATCATTTATTTGAGTACTAGAGGATGGTATATGGGTTTCATTACCTTCAACATCACCCTCATCATGGGCCATTTTTCACTTGTTGGTGCCTCTTCTAGTACTTGTGATTGATTCACAACTTCTTCATCAACTTCCTGAGGTACACCTTCCGCATCTTCTGTTTCCATCTCCTGTTGACCTGAAAGATTTTCATACGCTTCAGATATTAATGTATTATCACCTTCTACATTGGTAGTTTCCTCCCCCTCGATTTCATCTTCTGAGCATATGATATCCCCAATAGGTATTATTACAGTTCCCCTATCATTGCTCTCTCCTATGATATTCTCCCCCTTGCTTCCTATACCATTGTCATTCCCTTTTAAGGAATAGAATGGTTCTTTTTCGTGAAAGGTAACATCCATACTCACAAAGAATCTCCTTTCAGTAGGCGACCAGCAATGATATCCCTTTTTTGTGGAAGAATAGCCCACAAAGATACATTTGACAGCTCTTGGATCAAGTTTTCCTGCTGAACTCCTGTAATCATGAACAAAACAGGTACATCCAAATATTTTTGGTGGCACAGTAAATGAGTTAGAGCCATACAAACATTCAATAGGAGTCTTATGGCCCAGAACTCTAGAAGGCATACGGTTTATTAGATAGGCAGCCGTTTTGACCGCTTCTCCCCAAAGTAATTTTGGCACATTCATCATAAACATGAGAGCTCGAGCAACTTCCAGTAGATGTCTATTCTTTCTCTATGCCACCCCATTTTGTTCTGCAGTATTCACACAAGTTGTTTGATGTATAATTGTTGGAAATATGCCCTAGAGGCAATAATTGTCTATTGTTCATGCTATAATTGTATTAACCGGAAACCGTAATACATGTGTGAATACGTAGATCGTAATATGTCCCTAGTAAGCCTCTAGTTGACTAGCTCGTTGATCAATAGATGGTCATGGTTTCCTGACCATGGACATTGGATGTCATTGATAACGGGATCACATCATTAGGAGAATGATGTGATGGACAAGACCCAATCTTAAGTGTAGCACAAGATCATGTAGTTCGTTTGCTAAAGCTTTTCTAATGTCAAGTATCATTTCCTTAGACCATGAGATTGTGCAACTCCCGGATACCATAGGAATGCTTTGGGTGTACCAAACGTCACAATGTAACTGGGTGGCTATAAAGGTGCACTACAGGTATCTCCGAAAGTGTCTGTTGGGTTGGCACGAATCGAGACTGGGATTTGTCACTCCGTATGACGGAGAGGTATCTCTGGGCCCACTCGATAATGCATCATCATAAAGAGCTCAATGTGACTAAGGAGTTAGCCACGGGATCATGCGTTACAGAACGAGTAAAGAGACTTGCCGGTAACGAGATTGAACGAGGTATGGGGATACCGGCGATCGAATCTCGGGCAAGTAACATACCGATATACAAAGGGAATTGTATACGGGATTGATTGAATCTCCGACATCGTGGTTCATCCGATGAGATTGATGCATGACATTGCACCTATTGAGTTAGAAGATACTGTTAATGCTACCACAGATTGTAAAAAAGATGTTGTCACTGTCGGCTTACATGATATGACTCATGAATTTAATTTTTCTAAATTTAGTAGGCAACATCGTGAAGAAGAATTACCTAGTAAAGATGAAATTATTGGTCTTGCCTCTATTGCCGTACCTCCTAGTGATCCTTTAGAACAATATTTTCTAGACCATGAATTTGATATGTTTATGAATGAAAGAAGGGAATTAGATGAAGTATTCTTTAAACAGGAACCTATTCTGAAACATAATTTACCTGTTGAAATCCTAGGAGATCCTCCTCCACCCAAGGGTTATCCCGTGTTTGAGCTTAAACCGTTACCGGATCCTCTTAAATATGCTTATCTTGATGAGAAAAAGATATATCCTGTTATTATTAGTGCTAACCTTTCAGAACATGAAGAAGAGAGATTATTGAAAATTCCGAAGAAGTACCGTGCTGCTATTGGGTATACTCTTAATGATCTTAAGGGCATTAGTCCACTCTATGCCAACATAAAATTAATTTGGAAGAGGATGCTAAACCAGTTCGTGATCATCAACGCCGTCTGAATCCTAAAATGAAAGAAGTGGTAAGGAAGGAGATACTAAAGTTCCTTGAGGCAGGTATAATTTATCCCGTTGCTGATAGTAAGTGGGTAAGTCCTGTCCATTGTGTCCCTAAGAAGGGAGGTATTACTGTTGTTCCTAATGATAAAGATGAATTGATTCCTCAAAGAATTATTACTGGTTATAGGATGGTAATTGATTTCCGCAAATTAAATAAGGCTACTAAAAAGATCATTACCCCTTACCTTTTATCGATCAAATGCTAGAAAGATTATCCAAACATACACATTTTTGCTTTCTAGATGGTTATTCTGGTTTCTCTCAAATACCTGTGTCAGCCAAAGATCAATCAAAGACTACTTTTACATGCCCTTTTGGTACTTTTTCTTATAGACGTATGCCTTTTGGTTTATGTAATGCACCTGCTACCTTTCAAAGATTCATGATGGCTATATTCTCTGACTTTTGTGAAAAGATTTGTGAGGTTTTCATGGATGACATTTCTGTCTATGGATCTTCTTTTGATGATTGCTTGAGCAACCTTGATCGAGTTCTGCAGAGATGTGAAGAAACTAATCTTGTCCTGAATTGGGAAAAGTGCCACTTTATGGTTAATGAAGGTATTGTCTTAGGGCATAAGGTTTCTGAAAGAGGTATTGAAGTTGATAAAGCCAAGGTTGATGCTATTGAAAAGATGCCATGTCCCAAGGACATCAATGGTATAAGAAGTTTCCTTGGTCATGCCGGTTTTTATAGGAGGTTCATTAAGGACTTCTCAAAAATCTCTCGGCCTCTGACTAATTTATTACAAAAAGATATACCATTTGTCTTTGATGATGATTGTGTAGAGGCATTTGAAATACTTAAGAAAGCATTGATCTCTGCACCTATTGTTCAGCCACCTGATTGGAATTTACCCTTTGAAATTATGTGTGATGCTAGTGATTATGTTGTAGGTGCTGTTCTAGGACAAAGAGTTGATAAGAAATTAAATGTTATTCAATATGCTAGTAAAACTCTAGACAATACTCAAAGAAATTATGCTACTACTGAAAAAGAATTCTTAGCAGTTGTATTTGCCTGTGATAAGTTTAGACCTTATATTGTTGATTCTAAAGTAACTATTCACACTGATCATGCTGCTATTAAATATCTTATGGAAAAGAAAGATGCTAAACCTAGACTTATTAGATGGGTTCTCTTGCTTCAAGAATTTGATTTACATATTGTTGATAGAAAAGGAGCCGAGAACCCTGTTGCAGACAACTTGTCTAGGTTAGAAAATGTGCTTGATGACACACTACCTATTGATGATAGCTTTCCTGATGAGCAATTAAATGTCATAAATGCTTCTCATACTGCTCCATGGTATGCTGATTATGCTAATTACATTGTTGCTAAGATTATACCAACTAGTTTCACATACCTGCAAAAGAAAAAGTTCTTTTATGATTTGAGGCATTACTTTTGGGATGACCCACATCTTTATAAAGAAGGAGTAGATGGTGTTATTAGATGTTGTGTACCCGAGCATGAACAGGAACAGATCCTAAGCAAGTGTCACTCGGAAGCTTATGGAGGGCACCATGCTGGAGAAAGAACTGCACATAAGGTACTACAATCTAGTTTTTATTGGCCTACTCTCTTCAAGGATGCCCGTAAGTTTGTCTTATCTTGTGATGAATGTCAAAGAATTGGTAATATTAGTAGACGTCAAGAAATGCCTATGAATTATTCACTCGCTATTGAACCATTTGATGTTTGGGGCTTTGACTATATGGGACCTTTTCCTTCCTCTAATGGTTATACACATATTTTAGTTGCTATTGATTACGTTACTAAGTGGGTAGAAGCTATTCCAACTAGTAGTGCTGATCATAACACTTCTATTAAAATGCTTAAAGAAGTTATCTTTCCAAGGTTTGGAGTCCCTAGATATTTAATGACTGATGGTGGTTCACATTTTATTCATGGTGCTTTCCGTAAAATGCTTGCTAAATATGATGTTAATTATAGAATTGCATCTCCTTATCATCCTCAGTCTAGTGGTCAAGTAGAATTGAGTAATAAAGAACTCAAATTAATTTTACAAAAGACTGTTAATAGGTCTAGAAAGAATTGGTCCAAGAAACTTGATGATGCATTATGGGCCTATAGAACTGCATATAAAAATCCTATGGGTATGTCCCCGTATAAAATGGTCTATGGAAAAGCATGCTACTTACCTCTTGAACTAGAACACAAGGCTTATTGGGCCATTAAAGAACTAAATTATGATTTTAAAATTGCTAGTGAGAAGAGGTTATTTGATATTAACTCACTTGATGAATGGAGAACCCAAGCCTACGAAAATGCCAAGTTGTCTAAAGAAAAGGTTAAAAGGTGGCATGATAAAAGAATATAAAAGCGTGAGTTTAATGTAGGTGATTATGTATTGCTATACAACTCTTGTTTAAGATTTTTTGCAGGAAAATTTCTCTCTAAATGGGAAGGTCCCTACGTTATCGAGGAGGTCTACCGTTCCGGTGCCATAAAAATCAATAACTTCGAAGGCACAAATCCGAAGGTGGTAAATGGTCAAAGAATCAAACATTATATCTCAGGTAATCCCATAAATGTTGAAACCAATGTTATTGAAACCATAACCTCGGAGGAGTACATAAAGGACACTTTCCAGAACGTTTCAGACTCCAAAAAGGAATAGGTATGTGGTACGGTAAGTAAACCAACTCCAAAATAGTTTTTAAGGCAATATTTCTCCATTTTGGAATATTTAGAAAAACAGAAAAATAAGCAGCAGTCCGGAAAGGACACGAGGGCCCCACGAGGGTGGAGGGCGCGCCCTACCCCCCTGGGCGTGCCCCCTACCTCGTGGGCACCTCGTGTGCTCTCCGGACTCCGTTTTCTTACAGGTCACGTATTTTGGTCGGTAATAATTCATTATATAACCTCCCGGGAGTTTTGACTCCCGTAGCACGCAAAAATCTCTTGTCTTTGTTTCGAGTTGTTTTTCTGATAGATTTAGATTATCATGACGTCTCCAAGTGCACCCAAGGACAAGTTCTTCGAGAAGGTCATCAACCCTTACCTAGCGGAGGTGTAGCGACACCCTCAAACCATTGAGATGCGTGATGGGTTGCTACACATCCGTGATGCTGAGGGACCGAAGGGGATCGGAAGCATGGAGACGAGGCTCGAAGCAATGGAGCAACAAGTAGTGTCAGGGGATGGTGGAGCGTGGACTTAACTCCAACTACATGATGATCGTAGAGTTCACCAACAAACACAAGCTGGATGCCGACAACATCGAGGAGACAATCAAGCTTCACGAGAGAAATTTGAGGATCCCGGAGACTCGGTCATCCTTCTATGATGGTGAGCCTATGCCTTGGAAGAAGGACGACAAGCCTACGCCATCAACAACATCACCACCATCTCCTCCAACAAAGAAGAATTGAGTATCTGGTATGGGCACTCCACTTGGTAACTGCCAAGATTCGGAGAGTGCCCCGGTATCGTATCACCATCACTTTTATCTTTACCGTTTTTCTTAGTTCGATCCTTTTGGCAATATTTTGATCTAGTAGAATAAAAGTTCTTAGTATGATATAGTTGTGAGTTTTGCTTTATTATCCTTCTATGTAATCGAGTCCGTGAGCTATATAATAAAGATTAGTGTTGAGTCAAGGGCTTGATTAATTTGCCATGATCCTAAGTGAATAAAAGAAAAGAGAAAGAAATAAAAAGAAACAAAGAGATCATATGAGTCTTATGGAGAGTAATGAGCTCACATAGAAGGAGTATGATGAATAAAAGTTATTGAGGGTTGACAAACATAGTTTTGGTCATCGTTGCAATTAATAGGAAATAATAAAGAAAGAGAGTCTTCACATATAAATATACTATCTTGGACATCTTTTATGATTGTGAGCACTCATTAAAATATGACATGCTAAAGAGTTGACATTGGACAAGGAAGACAACATAATGAGTTATGTCTTCTTACATCTGAGATAAATTATATTGTCTTGGATCCTCCAACATGTTGAGCTTGCCTTTCCCCTTCATGATAGCCAAATTCATTGCACGAAGTAGAGATACTACTTATGTTTCCAAATACCCTTAAACCAGTTTTGCCATGAGAGTCCACCATACCTACCTATGGATTGAGTAAGATCTGTCAAGTAAGTTGTCATCGGTGCAAGCAATAAAAAAAATTGCTCTCTAAATATGTATGATTGATTGGTGTGGAAGAAATAAGCTTTATACAATCGTGTGATATGGAAGTAATAAAAGCGACAGACTGCATAATAAAGGTCCATATCACAAGTGGCAATATAAAGTGACGTTCTTTCGCATTAGGATTTTGTGCATCCAACCATAAAAGCGCATGACAACCTTTGCTTCCCTCTGCGAAGGGCCTATCTTTTACTTTTATCTTCCACACTGCAAAAGAATCATGGTGTAGGGGATCGCAACAGCTTTCAAGGGTACAGTATTCAACCCAAATTTATTGATTCGACACAAGGGGAGCCAAAGAATATCCTCAAGTATTAGCAGCTGAGTTGTCAATTCAACCACACCTGGAAACTTAATATCTGCAGCAAAGTGTTTAGTAGCACAGCAATATGATAGTGGTGGTAGCAGCAACAAAAGTAAAGGCAGCGAAAGTAATATTTTTGGTATTTTGTAGTGATTGTAACAGTAGCAGCGGGAAAGCAAATAAGCGTAAACCAATATATGGAAAACTCGTAGGCACCGGATCAATGATGGATAATTATGCCGGATGCGGTTCATCATGTAACAGTCATAACATAGGGTGACATAGAACTAGCTCCAATTCATCAATTTAATGTAGGCATGTATTCCGTATATAGTCATACGTGCTTATGGAAAAGAACTTGCATGACATCTTTTGTCCTACCGTCCCGTGGCAGCGGGGTCCTATTGGAAACTAAGGGATATTAAGGCCTCCTTTTAATAGAGAACCAGAACAAAGCATTAGCACATAGTGAATACATGAACTCCTCAAACTATGGTCATCACCGGGAGTGGTCCCGATTATTGTCACTTCGGGGTTGCCGGATCATAACACATAGTAGGTGACTATAGACTTGCAAGATAGGATCAAGAACTCAAATATATTCATGAAAACATAATAGGTTCAGATCTGAAATCATGGCACTCGGGCCCTAGTGACAAGCATTAAGCATAGAAAAGTCATGGCAACATCAATCTCAGAACATAGTGGATACTAGGGATCAAACCCTAACAAAACTAACTCAATTACATGATAAATCTCATCCAACCCATCACCGTCCAGCAAGCCTACGATGGAATTACTCACACACGGCGGTGAGCATCATGAAATTGGTGATGGAGGATGGTTGATGATGACGACAGCGACAAATCCCCCTCTCCAGAGCCCCGAACGGACTCCAGATCAGCCCTCCCGAGAGGTTTTAGGGCTTGGCGGCGGCTCCATATCGTAAAACGCGATGATTTCTTTTCTCTGATTTTTTTCTCTCCGAAAGCAAATATATAGAGTTGGAGTTGGCGTCGGAGGGCATCCAGGGGGTCCACGAGGTAGGGGGGCGCGCCCTAGGGGGGGGGGCGCCCCCCACCCTCGTGAGAAGGGTGTGGCCCCCCTGGTCTTCATCTTTGGCGAGGATTTTTTATTATTTTTTCTAAGATGTTCCGTGGAGTTTCAGGTCATTCCGAGAATATTTGTTTTC
The DNA here is from genome assembly GCF_002162155.2 of Triticum dicoccoides. Classification (NCBI taxonomy): domain Eukaryota; kingdom Viridiplantae; phylum Streptophyta; class Magnoliopsida; order Poales; family Poaceae; genus Triticum; species Triticum dicoccoides. The sequence goes on along the minus strand of NC_041382.1, from coordinate 607,912,912 downwards.
TGCACATAAAACAACACCATGGCAATTCTGCTGAAAGCAGCGTCAGTCCGGGTTAGTTCCATTCAACTCATACAAGTTAGAGTCCAAAACAAGGGCAAAAGTGTTTGGAAAAGTAGATACGATGGAGACGTATCAACTCCCCCAAGTTTAAACCCTTGCTTGTCCTCAAGCAATTCAGTTGACAAACTGAAAGAAAGAAAGAAAAACTTTTACAAACTCTATTTGCTCTTGTTGTTGTAACTATGTCAAGCCAGCATTCAAGTTTTCAGCATAGATAATAACTAACCACATTTGCAATAATTCTCAGGTCTCATAATTAATCATATCAATAGCATAATCAACTAGCAAGTCATAATAATAAATCTCGGATGACAACACTTTCTCAAAACAATCATAATATGATATAACAAGATGGTATCTCGCTAGCCCTTTCTGAGACCGCAAAACATAAATGCAGAGCACCTTTAAAGATCAAGGACTGACTAGACATTGTAATTCATGGTAAAAGAGATCCAATCATAGTCACACCCAACATAGATTAATAATGATGAATGCAAATGACGGCTGTGCTCTCCAGCTAGTGCTTTTTAACAAGAGGGTGATGACTCAACATAAAAGTAAATGGATAGGCCCTTCGCAGAGGGAAGCAAGGATTTGTAGAGGTGCCAGAGCTTAGTTTTGAAATAGAGATAAATTGTATTTTGAGCGGTATACTTTCATTGTCAACGTAACAACTAAGAGATGGCGATATCTTCCATGCTAAACACATTATAGGGGGTTCCCAAACAGAATGATAAAGTTTATACTCCCCCTCCACCAACAAGCATCAATCCATGGCTTGCTCGAAACAAAGAGTGCCTCCAACATACATCAGGTCCCAGGGGGAGTTTTGTTTGCAATTAATTTTGATTTAGTTTGCATAAATCATGGGACTGGGCATCCCGGTGACCAGCCATTTATCTCATGAGTGAGGAGCGGAGTCCACTCCTCTTGAGAATAACCCGCCTAACACGGAAGATAAGGACAACCTTGGTTGATACATGAGCTATTCGAGCATACAAAACAGAATGTTTATTTGAAGGTTTAGAGTTTGGCACATACAAATTTACTTGGAACGGCAGGTAGATACCGCATATAGGAAGGTATGGTGGACTCATCTGGAATAACTTTGGGGTTTAAGGGATTGGATGCACAAGCAGTATTCCCGCTTAGTACAAGTGAAGGCTAGCAAAAGACTGGGAAGCGACCAACTAGAGAGCGACAACAGCCATGTACATGCATTAAAATTAATAAACATTGGATGCAAGCATGAGTAAGATATAATCCACCATGAACATAAATATCGTGAAGGCTATGTTGATTTGTTTCAACTACATGCGTGAACATGTGCCAAGTCAAGTCACTTAAATCATTCAAAGGAGGATACCACCCCATCATACCACATCATAACCATCTCAATAGCATGTTGGCACACAAGGTAAACCATTATAACTCATAGCTAATCAAGCATGGCACAAGTAACTATGATCTCTAATTGTCATTGCAAACATGTTTATTCATAATAAGCTGAATCAAGAATGAGGGACTCATCATATTTACAAAAACAAAAGAGGTCGAGTTCATACCAGCTTTTCTCATCTCAGTCAGTCCATCATATATCATCATAATTGCCTTTCACTTGCATGACCGAACAGTGTGAATAATAATAAGAGTGTACGTGCATTGGACTAAGTTGGAATCTGCGAGCATTCAATAAACAGGAGAAGACGAGGCAATATGGGCTCTTGGTTAAATCAACAATAATGCATATAAGAGCCACTTCAACAATTTAATTATGGTCTTCTCCTATCGACCCCCAAAGAAAAGAAAAGAAATAAAACTATTTACACGGGAAAGCTCCCAACAAGCAAAAGAAGAATGGGAAATATTTTTGGGTTTTCTTTTTAATTATTACTACTACAGCAGAAAAATAACTACTACTATTTTTTTGGTTTTTCTTAAGGTTTAACGAACACACAAGAAGAAAGCAGGAAAAAGAAAATAAACTAGCATGGATATTACAGTGAAAAAGTATAAGCACCGACATCTAGTAATGAGTGTGTGTGAACATAAATGTAATGTCGGTGAGAAATACGTAATCCCCCAAGCTTAGGCTTTTGGCCTAAGTTGGTCTATGGTCACGACTGGCCTGGTGGATATCCATAATAATAGTTGTTGGGGTCGTACTGTGATGAGGAAGAAGAAGGCTCCGATTGCCACTGGCTGGCAATCATCTCCGGATCCCACTGATAGTTAGACTGCCGTGAAGGATCAAATTGTGGTTCCAGTTCTGGCTCCTCGGATGGTGCAGGGTTCCGGTAGGCGTGAGTAGCCGTCAATGGAACAAGGTACGTGCCTACAATCAAATCAGACAAAGAAGGAGCAGGCAGGATAATAGTCTCATGATGATGTTTGTTAAAGAACAATTGATATTTAAGCTCTCCTGCCCTATTCTTAACAATAAAATCGTGCCACCATACTTTTATGATCTAGATAAACACGGGGCAGCACCTTTTCTTCCTTCTCAGCATGCCTAATAGGTATGTTAAAATGTGCAGCTAGGCGTGTAGCATAGATGCCTCCAAAGATGGGATCCTTAGTACGGTTCATACTTAACCGTCTAGCAATAATACCGCCCATACTAAAAGTGTTATCACTGTATAAACCGCGGTGCAGAATATTTATATCAGGGATGCTAAGGTTTCCACAGTTTCCGCGTCCAATTAAACAACGACTAGCAAATAATGCAAAGTAACGTAAAACAGGAAAATGTATGCTAGTGATTCGTGCATCAGAAACCTTCCTAGTTTCTCCTACAGTGATAGTATCAATAAACCCAGCCACATCATCATGATGTGGTTCTTCTGTCTTGCCCTGAAAAGGGACTAAACAAATCCGACAGAAATCATAAAGTGACATCTCCTTATGCTCATCATATAAATGAAACTCCACCGTAGGTGGTGAGTTCCTAGAATGAAAATGAAAGTTTTGCACAAAAGTATTTGTGAGTAAGAGATACTGATCGCATTGGTCGTGGAGGAAAGCGGTGAGGCCTGCATTGTGAGCCAATTCATGAAAATCTTCATAGATACCGGCTGCTCTCAAGAAATCATCAGAAGGCCATTCACACGCCCGAATCTCCGCGGTGCGCGGCAAATTATACTTAGGCTTCGGTGCCTTTTCCTTCGAGGTTTGGCCCGATGAGCCCCTCAAAAATCTCCTCATTATTTTCCTGAAATAATCTGAATTTTTTAGTAACTTCAAATAAAAGTGAACCAACTTCAATAAAACTGATAGTAACTACTCCTACAAGTGCCTAGAGCCTATATCAAGCATTAGAACCACTTGGAACCATATAAATTTAACATGCAAGCTCAAGAACATGGTCACCTATGCAACACAAATTTGCAAAGAATAAAGTACTAGAACAAAAACTAATTGGACCAATGGAGGAGTCACATACCAAGGAACAATCTCCCCAAGCAGTTTTGCGAGAGGTGCTTTGAGCAAGGAGATCGAAAATCACAGCAAAAGTGGCTGGAACTCGTGCTTGAGTTGGTTTTTTGGGTTTGTGTGAGACAGAGGAAGAAGATGGGTGCTGGGATAAGTGGAGGAGGGCATCCAGGGGGTAATTTTTGCATAGTAAATCCTCAAATATTCCCGAAAAAATCATATTAAATTGGCATGTCATTCTGAGGACTTTTATTTTCGGGATATTTTTATATTGCACGGATAAGTCAGGAAACAGACAGAAAATACTATTTTTACTTTATTTCTACTAATTAACAGAAAGTATAGAGAGGGTACAGAAGTTTGTGCTTCTAGTTTCATCCATCTCATGCTCATCAAAAAGAATCCACTAACAAGGATGATCAAGTCTTGTTAACAAACTCATTCCGATAATCATGAAACTGGAGAAATTTCGAATAACACTAAGTTACCTCGACGGGGATATGCACATCCCCAATAATAAGAATATCATATTTCTTCTTGACAGTAGGAAGAGGAAATTCAAAACCTCCAAATATAATCGATGGAATTTTTCCAATAGAGTTGATACTATGAACTTGAGGTTGTTTCCTCGGAAAGTGTACCGTATGCTCATTACCATTAACATGAAAAGTGACATTGCTTTTGTTGCAATCAATAAAAGCCCCTGCAGTATTAAGAAAAGGTCTTCCAAGAATAATAGACATACTATCATCCTCGGGAATATCAAGAATAACAAAGTCCGTTAAAATAGTAACGTTTGCAACCACAACAGGCACATCCTCACAGATACCAACAGGTATAGCAGTTGATTTATCAGCCATTTGCAAAGATATTTCGGTAGGTGTCAACTTATTCAAGTCAAGTCTACGATATAAAGAGAGAGGCATAACACTAACACCGGCTCCAAGATCACATAAAGCAGTTTTAATATAATTTATTTTAATGGAGCAAGGTATAGTAGGTACTCCGGGGTCTCCAAGTTTCTTTGGTATTCCACCCTTAAAAGTATAATTAGCAAGCATGGTGGAAATTTCAGCTTCCGGTATCTTTCTTTTATTAGTAATGATATCCTTCATATATTTAGCATAAGTCTACGATATAAAGAGAGAGACATAACACTAACACCGGCTCCAAGATCACATAAAGCAGTTTTAATATAATTTCTTTTAATGGAGCAAGGTATAGTAGGTACTCCGGGGTCTCCAAGTTTCTTTGGTATTCCACCCTTAAAAGTATAATTAGCAAGCATGGTGGAAATTTCAGCTTTCGGTATCTTTCTTTTATTAGTAATGATATCCTTCATATATTTAGCATAAGGATTTGTTTTAAGCACATCAATTAATCGCATACGCAAAAAGATAGGCCTAATCATTTCAGCAAAGTGCTCAAAATCCTCATCATCCTTTTTCTTGGATGGTTTCAGAGGAAAATGCATGGGTTTCTGAACACAAGGTTCCCTTTCTTTACCATGTTTCCTAGCAACAAAGTCTCTTTTATCATAACGTTGATTCTTTGATTGTGGGTTATCAAGATCAACAACAGGTTCAATTTCTACATCATTATCATTACTAGGTTGAGCATCATTATGAACATCATCATTAATAGTTTCATTAGGTTCATGTTCATTACCAGATTGTGTTTCAGCATCAGACATAGATAAATCATTTGGATTATCAGGTGGTTCAGCAATAGGTTCACTAGAAGTTTGCACAGTTCTATCATTTTTATTCTTCTTCTTTTTAGAAGAACTAGGAACATTAATATTATTTCTTTGAGAATCTTGCTCGATCTCTTAGGGTGGCCTTCAGGATACAAAGGTTCCTGAGTCATTCTACCAGTTATAGTAGCCACTCTAACATCATAATCATTTTTATTACTATTCAATTCATCCAGCACTTCTTTTTGAGCCTTAAGTACTTGTTCTACTTGAGTGGTAACCATAGAAGCATGTTTACTAACAAGTTTAAGTTCACCTTTAATATTAGCCATATAATCACCCAAGCATCTAATCATATAAGCATTTTCTTTTAATTGTCTACCAAAATAAGCATTGAAGTCGTCTTGCTTAAACATAAAGTTATCAAACCCATCCAAGCACTGACTAGCAATTTTAGTCGGAGGGACTTCAACTTTATCATATCTATAGAGAGAATTTACCTTTACTACCTGTGTCGGGATATCAGGATCAGGAGGTTCTTCAATAAATAAAGAATTAAGATCATATGTTTCTTCAACAGGCGGTGAATTAAGACCATGTATTTCTTCAATAGGAGGTAAATTCTTAACGTCTTCAGCTTTAATACCTTTTTCTTTCATAGATTTCTTTGCCTCTTGCATATCTCCGGGACTGAGAAATAGAACACCTCTTTTCTTCGGAGTTGGTTTAAGAATAGGCTCAGTAATTGGAGCAGGAACTAGCTCAGGAGATGGCTCAGGAGGTGCCCAATTATTTTCATTTGTCAACATATTATTCAATATAATTTCAGCTTCATCCGGTGTTCTTTCCCTGAAAAGAGAACCAGCACAACTATCCAGGTAATCTCTGGAAGCATCGGTTAGTCCATTATAAAAGATATCAAGTATTTCAGGTTTCTTAAGAGGATGATTAGGCAAAGCATTAAGTAACTTGAGAAGCCTCCCCCAAGCTTGCGGGAGACTCTCTTCTTTAATTTGCACGAAGTTGTATATTTCCCTCAAAGCAGCTTGTTTCTTATGAGCAGGGAAATATTTAGCAGAGAAGTAATAAATCATATCCTGGGGACTACACACACAACCAGGATCAAGAGAATTAAACCATATCTTAGCATCACCCTTTAATGAGAACGGAAATATTTTGAGTATATAAAATTAACGCGATCTCTCATCATTAGTGAACAGGGCAGCTATATCATTTAACTTAGTAAGATGTGCCACAACAGTTTCAGATTCATAGCCATAAAACGGATCAGATTCAACCAAAGTAATTATATCAGGATCAACAGAGAATTCATAATCCTTATCAGGAACACAAATAGGTGAAGTACCAAAAGCAGGGTCGGGTTTCATTTTATCTCTAAGTGATTCTTTGTTCCATTTAACTAATAACCTCTTAAGCTCATATCTATCTTTGCAAGCTAAAATAGCGGCAGAAGATTCCATATCAAAAAGATAGCCCTCAGGAATAACAGGCATATTTTCATCATCACTATCATCATCGTATTCAGATTCAATAATTTCTTTTTCTCTAGCCCTAGCAATTTGTTCATCAAGAAATTCACCAAGGGGCACAATAGTATTAGGCATAGAAGCAATTTCATCATAAGTATCATGCATAGCAGAAGTGGCATCATCAATAACATGCGACATATCAGAACGAATAGCAGAAGCAGGTGTAGGTGTCGCAAACTTACTCATAACAGAAGGTGAATCAAGTGCAGAGCTAGATGGAAGTTCCTTACATCCCCTCGTAGTTGAGGGATAGATCTTGGTTTTTGGCAGAAAGAATAGAGCTATGCTCCCCGGCAACGGCGCCAGAAATTTGTCTTGATAACCCACAAGTATAGGGGATCGCAACAGCTTTCGAGGGTAGAGTATTCAACCCAAATTTATTGATTCGACACAAGGGGAGCCAAAGAATATTCTCAAGTATTAGCAGCTGAGTTGTCAATTCAACCACACCTGGAAACTTAATATCTGCAACAAAGTGTTTAGTAGCACAGTAATATGATAGTGGTGGTAGCAGCAACAAAAGTAAAGGCAGCGAAAGTAATATTTTTGGTATTTTGTAGTGATTGTAACAGTAGCAGTGGGAAAGCAAATAAGCGTAAACCAGTATATGGAAAACTCATAGGCACCGGATCAATGATGGATAATTATGCCGGATGCGGTTCATCATGTAACAGTCATAACATAGGGTGACACAGAACTAGCTCTAATTCATCAATGTAATGTAGGCATGTATTCCGTATATAGTCATACGTGCTTATGGAAAAGAACTTGCATGACATCTTTTGTCCTCCCCTCCCGTGGCAGCGGGGTCCTATTGGAAACTAAGGGATATTAAGGCCTCCTTTTAATAGAGAACCGGAACAAAGCATTAGCACATAGTGAATACATGAACTCCTCAAACTATGGTCATCACCGGGAGTGGTCCCGATTATTGTCACTTCGGGGTTGCCGGATCATAACACATAGCAGGTGACTATAGACTTGCAAGATAGGATCAAGAACTCACATATATTCATGAAAACATAATAGGTTCAGATATGAAATCATGGCACTCGGGCCCTAGTGACAAGCATTAAGCATAGCAAAGTCATAGCAACATCAATCTCAGAACATAGTGGATACTAGGGATCAAACCCTAAGAAAACTAACTCGATTACATGATAAATCTCATCCAACCCATCACCGTCCAGCAAGCCTACGATGGAATTACTCACGCATGGCGGTGAGCATCATGAAATTGGTGATGGAGTATGGTTGATGATGACGACGGCGATGAATCCCCCTCTCCGGAGCCCCGAACGGACTCCAGATCAGCCCTCCCGAGAGGTTTTAGGGCTTGGCGGCGGCTCCATATCATAAAACGCGATGATTTCTTCTCTCTGATTTTTTTCTCTCCGAAAGCAAATATATAGAGTTGGAGTTGGCGTCGGAGGGCATCCAAGGGGCCCATGAGGTAGGGGGCGCGCCCTAGGGGGGGCCCACCCTCGTGAGAAGGGTGTGGGCCCCCTGGTCTTCATCTTTCGCAAGGATTTTTTATTATTTTTTCTAAGATGTTCCATGGAGTTTCAGGTCATTCCGAGAATATTTGTTTTCTGCACATAAAACAACACCATGGCAATTCTGCTGAAAACAGCGTCAGTCCGGGTTAGTTCCATTCAAATCATACAAGTTAGAGTCCAAAACAAGGGCAAAAGTGTTTGGAAAAGTAGATACGACGGAGATGTATCAACCTTCACCCTTCCTTTTTACATTTTATCCTTTGGCAAACACAATATGTTGGAAAGATCCTAGTATATATGGCTAATTGGATGTGGGTTTTCATGAACTATTACTGTTGACATTACCCTTGAGGTAAAATGTTTGGAGGCAAAAACTATAAGCCCCTATCTTTCTCTGTGTCCGATTAAAATTCCATACCCACAAGTATTGCGTGAGTGTCAGCAATTGTGAAAGATTGTATGATAGTTGAGTATGTGGACTTGCTGAAAAGCTCTTATACATTGACTCTTTCCTATGTTATGATAAATTGCAACTGCCTCAATGACTGAGATTATAGTTTGTCAGTTTTCAATGAAGTTTATGATTCATACTTGATATTGTGATTGAATTATTACTCTAGCATAAGATATCATATGACAAGAATTATATAAGTTGCTTCTCTAAGAATGATCATGATGCCCTCATGTCCGTATTTTATTTTTATCGACACCTTCATCTCTAAACATGTGGACATATTTTTCGATTTCGGCTTTTCGCTTGAGGACAAGCGAGGTCTAAGCTTGGGGGAGTTGATACGTCCATTTTGCATCATGCTTTTATATCAATATTTATTGCATTATGGGCTGTTATTATGCATTATGTCACAATACTTATGCCTATTCTCTCTTATTTTACAAGGTTTACATAAATAGGGAGAATGCCGGCAGCTGGGATTCTGGCTGGAAAAGGAGCAAATATTAGAGACCTATTCCGCACAACTCCAAAAGTCCTGAAACTTCACAGATGACGTTTTCCAAATATATAAAAAACATTGAGCGCAAGAACTTCACCAGGGGGCCACACCCTGCCCACGAGGGTGGGGCACGCGCCCTACCCCCTAGGCGCGCCCCCTACCTCGTGGGCCCCCTGGTGGACCTCCAGTGACCATCTTCTGCTATATGGACTCTTTCGATGAAAAAAAATCATAAGCCATCTTCTCGGACGAAACTCTGCCGCCACGAGGCAGAACCTTGGCGGAGCCAATCTAGGGTTCTGGCGGGGCTGTTCTGCCGGGGAAACTTCCCTCCCGGAGGGGGAAATCATCACCATCGTCATCACCAACGCTCCTCTCATCGGGAGAGGGCAATCTCCATCAACATCTTCATAAGCACCATCTCATCTCAAAACCCTGGTTCATCTCTTGTATCCAATTCTTGTCTCTAAGTCCGGGATTGGTGCTAGTAGGTTGCTAGTAGTGTTAATTACTGCTTGTAGTTGGTGCTAGTTGGTTTAATTGGTGGAAGATCATATGTTCAGATCCTATATGCATATTAATATCCCTCTGATTATGAACATGTTTATGATTTGTGAGTAGTTACTTTTGTTTCTGAGGACATGGGAGAAGTCTTGCTATTAGTAGTCATGTGAATTTGGTATTCGTTCGATATTTTGATGAGATGTATGTTGTCTCTCCTCTAGTGGTGTGATGTGAACGTCGACTACATGACACTTCACCATTGTTTGGGCCTAGAGGAAGGCATTGGGAAGTAATAAGTATATGATGGGTTGCTAGAGTGACAGAAGCTTAAACCCTAGTTTATGCATTGCTTCGTAAGGGGCTGATTTGGATCCATATGTTTCATGCTATGGTTAGGTTTACCTTAATACTTGTGTTGTATTTGCGGATGCTTGCAATAGAGGTTAATCATAAGTGGGATGTTTGTCCAAGTAAGGGCAGCACCCAAGCACCGGTCCACCCACATATCAAATTATCAAAGTACCGAATGCAAATCATATGAGCGTGATGAAAACTAGCTTGACGATATTCCCATGTGTCCTCGGGAGCGCTTTACATCATATAAGAGTTTGTCCAGGCTTGTCCTTTGCTACAAAAAGGATTGGGCCACCTTGCTGCACCTTATTTACTTTTGTTACTTGTTGCTCGTTACAAATTATCCTATCACAAATCTATCTGTTACCACTTATTTCAGTACTTGCAGAGAATACCTTGCTGGAAACCGCTTATCATTTCCTTCTGCTCCTCGTTGGGTTTGACACTCTTACTTATCGAAAGGACTACGATAGATCCCCTATACTTGTGGGTCATCAGATGGTAGCATAAATAAGATGATCCCTCACTTAAATTTCAAGAAAGTGTTCCCCCTAACTGTGCACCATTGTGAAGGCTCATTGTTTCGAAGCACCACGTGATGATCGGGTGTGATAGATTCTTACGTTCGAATACAATGGGTGTAAGCCAGATTTACACATGAAAAACACTTAGTTTGACTTGGCGAGCCTAGCATGTACATACATGGCCTCGGAACACGAGAGACCGAAAGGTGAACATGAGTCGTATAGAAGATACGATCAACATGGAGATGTTCACCGTCGATGACTAGTCCGTCTCACGTGATGATCGGACACGACCTAGTCGATTCGGATCATGTATCACTTAGATGACTAGAGGGATGTCTATCTGAGTGGGAGTTCATTGAATAATTTGATTAGATGAACTTAATTATCATGAAGATAGTCTAAATTGTCTTTGCAAATTATGTTGTGGATTAATAGCTCGCGCTTTAGCTCTTTGTTTTAATACGTTCCTAGAGAAAGACTAAGTTGAAAGATATTGTAAGCAATTATGCAGACTAGGGCCGTAGTCTGAGGATTGTCCTCACTGCTACACAGAAGGCTTCTGTCCTTGATGCACCACTCGGTGTGCCAACCCCTATAGCATCATCTGTGGATGTTGTGAACATCTGGTAGACACGTTCTGATGACCACCTGATAGTTTAGTGCGCCATGCTTTATGGCTTAGAGTCGGGGCTCCAAAAGCGTTTTGAACTCCATAGAACATATGAGATGTTCGAAGAGCTGAAATTGGTATTTCAGGCTCATGCCCGTGTTGAGAGGTTGAGACCTCTGACAAGACCTTTGCCTACAAGATGGAGGAGAATAGCTCGGCCAGTGAGCATGTGCTCAGAATGTCTGGGTACTTCAATCACTTGAATCAAGTGGGAGTTAATCTTCCAGATAGGAGAGTGATTGACAAAAGTTCTCCAGTCGCTATCACCAAGCTACTAGAGTTTCGTGATGAACTATAACATGCAAGGGAAGATAATCCCGGAGCTGTTCATCGTGCTTAAGGCCGTAAAGGTAGAAATCAAGAAGGAGCATCAAGTGTTGATGGTAAACAAGAGCACCAGTTTCAAAGAAGGGCAAGGGCAAGAAGGGAAACTTCTTGAATGGAAAGCCATTTGCCGCTCCAATGAAGAAACCGAAGAACCCAAACCCGAGACAAAGTGCTTCTACTAGGGGAACGGTCACTGGTAGCGGAACTGCCTCAAATACTTGGTAGATAAGAAGGCTGTCAACTTCAACAAAAGTACATTTGATATATGTGTATTATTGATGTGTACCTTACTAGTACTCCTAGTAGCACCTGGGTATTAGATACTGGTTCAGTTGCTAATATTGGTAACTCAAACTACGGAATTAACGGAGACTAGCTAAGGGTGAGGTGACGATGTGTGTTGGAAGTGTTTCCAAGGTTGATGTGATCACCATCGCACGCTCCCTCTACCTTCGAGATTAGTGTTGAACCTAGATAAATGTTGTTTGCATTGGTGTCTGCGTTGAGCATGAACATGATTAGATCATGTTTATAGCAATACGATTATTCATTTAAGTCAGAGAATAATGGTTATTCTGACTACATGAATAATACCTTCTATGGTCATGCACCCAATGTGAATGGTTTATTGAATCCCGGTCGTAGTTATACACATGTTCATAACATTGATGCCAAAAGATGTAGAGTTGATAATGATAGTACCACTTTCATGTGGCACTGCCGTTTAGGTCATATTGGTGTAAAGCGCATGAAAGAACCTCCATGCTAATGGACTTTTGAAGTCACTTGATTTTGAATCACTTGACACATGCGAACCATGCCTCTTTGGCAAGATGACTAAAACCCCGTTCTTTGGAACAATGGAACGGGCAAGTGACTTACTGGAAATCATACATGCTGATGTGTGCGGTCCGATGAGTGTTGACGCGCACGATGGATATCCTTATTTTCTCACCTTCACCGGTGAATTGAATAGATATGGGTATATTTACTTAATGAAGCATAAGTCTGAAATGTTTGAAAAGTTCAAGCAATTTCAGAGTGAAGTTGAGAATCATTGTAACAAGAAGATCAAGTTCCTTTGATCTGATCAAAGGGAAAGTACTTGAGTTATGAGTTTGGCAATCACTAAAGACAAGGTGGAATCGTTTCACAGTTGACACCGCCTGGAACACCATAGCATGATGGTGTGTCCGAACGTCGTAATCGAACCTTATTGGATATGGTGTATGATGTCTCTTACCAATCTACCGCTATTTTGGGGGTTATGCATTAAAGACAATTACATTCACTTTAATAGGGCACCATCTAAGTTTGTGGAGATGACACCGTATGAACTATGGTTTGGCAAGAAACCAAAGTTGTTGTTTCTTAATGTTTGGGGCTACGATGCTTATGTCGATAGGCTTCAGTCAGAAAAACTCGAACCCAAGGCAGAAAATTGTATCTTCATAGAATAACCAAACAAGATGATTGGGTATAACTTCTATCTCAGATTTGAGGGCAAAGTGTTTGTCGCTAAGAACAGGTCCTTTCTCGAGAAAGAGTTTCTCTCGAAAGAATTGAGTGGGAGGAAGATAGAACTTGATGAGGTTGTTAAACCTTCACTTCAACCAGAGAGTAGCGCAGCACAGAAAGATGTTTCTGTGGCAACTATGACAGTTGAAGAGAAAGCTAATGATGATGATCATGAAGCTTCAGATCAATTACTATCGAACCTCGTAGGTCGACAAGGGTGTGTACAACTTCTCAGTGGTAACCCTGTCTTAAAGGTCATGTTGTTGGACAACGATGAACCTATGAGCTATGAAGAAGCGATGGTGGGCCCGGATTCCAACAAATGGCTAGAAGCCATGAAATTAGAGATAGGATCCATGTATGGACTTTGGTGGACTTGCCTGATGAATGGCAAGCCATTGAGAATAAATGGATCTTTAAGAAGAAGACAGACACTGATGGTAATGTCACCATTTGTGAAGCTTGACTTGTCTCAAAGAAGTTTCCGACAAGTTCAAGGAGTTTACTATGATGAGACTCTCTCAATCATAGCGATGCTAAAGTCTGTTAGAACTATTTTAGCAGCTGCTGCATTTTCATTTACGAAATCAGGCAGATGGATGTCAAAACAAAGTTTCCTTGACGGTTTCCGTGAGGAAAGGTTGTATGTGATACAACCAAAAGGTTTTTGTCAATCCTAAGGATGCTAAAAGGTATGCAAACTCCAGCGATCCTTCTATGGACTGGAGCAAGCATCTCGGAGTTGGAACATATGCTTTGATGAGGCGATCAAAGCATTTGGGTTTATACAAAGTTTGCAAGAAACTTGTATTTGCAAGAAAGTAAGTGGGAGCACTACAACATTTCTGATAGGTATATATGGATGACATATTGTTGATCGGAAATGATGTAGAATTTCTAGAAAGCATAAATGGTTGTTTGAATGGAGTTTTTCAAAGGAAGACCTGTGTAAAACTGCTCACATGTTGGGTATCAAGATCTATAGAGATAGATCAAGACGCCTGATAAGACTTTCACAGAGAACATACCTTGACATGATCTTGAAGGAGTTAAAGATGGATCAGTCAAAGAAGGAGTTCTTGCCTGAGTAGTGAGGTGTGAAGTTAAGACTTGAAGCTCGACCACGGCAGAAGAAAGAGAAAGGACGAAAGTCGTCCCCTATGCCTTAGCCATAGGCTCTATACGATATGCCATGATGTGTATCGCGATGTGCCTTGCCAGGTGTCTGGCAAGGGGGTACAAGAGTGATCCAAGAGTGGGTCATTGGACAACGGTCAAAATTGTCCTTAGGAATGAGGAAATGTTTCTCGGTTATGGAGGTGATAAAGAGTTCAGCGTAAAGGGTTACGTCGATGCAAGCTTTAACACCTATCCGGATGACTCTGAGTAGCAAAACGGATACGTATAGTGGAGCAACCATTTGGAATAGCTCCAAGTGGAGCATAGTAGCAACATCTACAATATGAAACCGAGATTTGCGAAGAACACACGGATCTGAATGTTGCAGACCCGTTGACTGACACTTCTCTCGTAAGCATAACATGATCAAACCCTAGAACTCATTGAGTGTTAATCAAATGGTGATGTGAACTAGATTATTGACTCTAGTAAACTCTTCGGGTGTTAGTCACATGGCGATGTGAACTATGAGTGTTAATCACATAACGATGTGAACTAGATTATTGACTCTAGTGCAAGTGGGAGACTGTTGGAAATATGCCCTAGAGGCAATAATAAAATGGTTATTATTATATTTCCTTGTTCATGATAATTGTCTATTGTTCATGCTATAATTGTATTAACCGGAAACCGTAATACATGTGTGAATACATAGATCATAATATGTCCCTAGTAAGCCTCTAGTTGACTAGCTCGTTGATCAATAGATGCTCATGGTTTCCTGACCATGGACATTGGATGTCATTGATAACGGGATCACATCATTAGGAGAATGATGTGATGGACAAGACCCAATCTTAAGCATAGCACAAGATCGTGTAGTTCGTTTGCTAAAGCTTTTCTAATGTCAAGTATCATTTCCTTAGACCATGAGATTGTGCAACTCCCGGATACCGTAGGAATGCTTTGGGTGTACCAAACGTCACAACGTAACTGGGTGGCTATAAAGGTGCACTACAGGTATCTTCGAAAGTGTCTGTTGGGTTGGCACGAATCGAGACTGGGATTTGTCACTCCGTATGACGGAGAGGTATCTCTGGGCCCACTCGGTAATGCATCATCATAATGAGCTCAATGTGACTAAGGAGTTAGCCACGGGATCATGCGGTACGGAATGAGTAAAGAGACTTGCCCGTAACGAGATTGAACGAGGTATGGGGATACCGGCGATTGAATCTCGGGCAAGTAACATACCGATAGACAAAGGGAATTGTATACGGGATTGATTGAATCCCCGACATCGTGGTTCATCTGATGAGATAATCGTGGAACATGTGGGAGCCAATATGGGTATCCAGATCCCGCTATTGGTTATTTGCCAGAGAGATGTCTCGGTCATGTCTGCATGGTTCCCGAACCCGTAGGGTCTACACACTTAAGGTTCGGTGACGCTAGAGTTGTTATGGGAAATAGTATGTGCTTACCGAAGGTTGTTCGGAGTCCCAGGTGAGATCCCGGACGTGACGAGGAGTTCCGGAATGGTCCGGAGGTGAATATAGATATATTGGACGAAGGGTATTGGAGTCCGGAATTGTTCTGAGGGTACCGGGTGACGACTAACGTGTCCGAAAGGGGTTTCTGAGGCCTCGACAAGTGTTGGGGGGGCCTTATGGGCCAAGGGGAAGGGGCACACCAGCCCACTAAGGGGCTGTGCGCCCCTCCCACCCCATCTCACGTAACCAAGAGCGGTGGGGGCACCTCCCCTAGGGCAGCTGCCCCTCCTGGCTTGGGGGACAAGTCTCCTAGGGGTGGGGGCGCCCAAAACCCATCTAAGGTTCCCTCCCTGGCCGCCGCCCCCCCTAGATGGGATCTGAAGGGGCCGGCCCCCTCTCCCCTTCTCCTATAAATAGTGGGGGGTGGTAGGGCTGCCACAAGAGCCAAACCCTTCCCCTGGTGCAGCCCCTCCCCTTCTCCTACAGCTCCTCCTCATCCGTAGTGCTTGGCGAAGCCCTGCCGGAGAACCACGAGCTCCATCACCACCACGCGGTCGTGCTGTCGGAGTTCTCCCTCAACTTCTCCTCTCCCCTTGCTGGATCAAGAAGGAGGAGATGTCCCCGGGCTATATGTGTGTTGAACGCGAAGGCGCCGTTGTTCGGCGCTTAGATCGGAATTGACCGCGATCTGAATCGCTGCGTGTACAACTCCACCAACCGCGTTCTTGTAACGCTTCCTCTTAGCGATCTTCAAGGGTATGAAGATGCACTCCCTTTCTCTCGTTGCTAGTATCTCCTAGATTGATCTTGGTGACACGTAGGAATTTTATTGAATTATTGCTACGTTCCCCAACAATAATACCATAAGAAGACAAGAAATTACTAAATTTACCATTGATATATTTAGTACCATTATCGGAGCGTAATATTTTCACATTCATGCCAAACTGGTTACGCACCATATTAAAAAAATCTTTGAATGCAGGGAGAACTTCAGATTTATGCTTCGGGAGGTACATCCATGTGCACCTACTAAAACCATCAATGAAGGTCACATAATATCTATCCCCTGTGAGGGCAGTTACAACTAATGAACCCCATACATCCGAATGCACCACATCAAAAGGTATCTTACTTCTCTCATTACTACTAGGATAATTGGCTCTAGTGTGTTTAGCAAGTTCACACACATCACACAAAAGGTTCTCCTTACAATAATTTTTAACTTGAGATGGAAACATGCGACCAAGGGCTTGGAATGACAGATGCCCTAGTCTATAATGCATCAGCAGAAATTCATTAGTGGTCAAGCTATTCATCATACTGAGGGCATATGGAGATGGAGACAAGGCATTGTTAAGGTAGTAGAGGCCGTCGTGCTCAATTCCAGTCCCAAGATTTCTTCTTATCTTCAGATCCTGAAATGTACATGAGTGAGGGTCGAAGGATGCCTTGCAATTACGTGAGTTTGTAATTGAACTAACTGACAAGAGGTCCACTAGAAAATTAGGGACATGCAAGATTGGGCTTAAGGACAGAGATGGAGTACAATTAACGTTCCCATAACCCATTATCGGAGCTAAGGATCCATCAGCTATGCGTACCCTATCCCTTCCAGAACAAGGGGTATATGATGAAAAGTTCTTAGATGAGCCTGTCATGTGATTTGTGGCCCCTGAATCAATTATCCAAGATGTTAAAAAATTCTTCGTACCTTTCCCAGAATGAGCATCAGATGTAGCTTCAACAGGGCCTTCTTAAGTATTCGCCATAAGTTTGCCTTTAAATTCTTCAAGTGCTTGGGTTGTTACAGCAGACCGTTCTCCCCCAAATAAAGTAAGATGAGCTCGATCTGGCCTCCTTGCATTACTACCGCCACTAGTGAATCTGTTAAATTTTTTCGGTTGCCATCCAGGAGGATAACCAACTATATCAAAACAACTCTTCTTCAAATGGCCTGGTTTTTTACAGTGGTCACACACCATCTTAGGCTTTCTCGTGTAGTCAAATCTAGTAGCATTTGCTTGCTCATTTCTTGAAGTACCAGGAGACTGAATTTGCTTAACTGAAGATAGTGCAGCTCTGCTATCAACATTTGTTTGTGAAGTTGTGATCTGATTGGCCAGCCGTGTTTCTTCCTCAAGTATACTTGAGATGGCTTGATCCAATGTAGGCCAATCTGCTGTGGCTTGTATGAGTTGGGAACGGAGATTGAACTCTGAGTTCAGACCATCAAGAAAAGTCTGAACCAACAATGGTTCAAACCACTCTTGAAGGAGGGGTATGTCCCTGGGATCATGTGCCTTAAATGATCTAAAATACTCCAGGTCTCAATAGAGTTTCTTGATTTCTCCCGTAAATTCAGTCATTGTCTTCTACTCTTGCTTGATCTGCCTCAATTCATGGAAAATCCTACTAACTTGCATCTTGTTCGATTTCCCCGAGAACTGTTTCTCAATGCTTATCCACACCTCAGCTGCAGACTGAAACCCTTCAACTTGTTCCCTAACAGTCTTCTCCATCAACCCCAACAGCCATACCATAACTCGCTTTTGATTCTGATCCCATTGCTCTTGTGTGACATCCGTTGGCTTTTTTTTCATCGTCCTTCAAAAATTTCTGAAGTCCATGTGACTCTAGAATCAATGTGGCATTCCGAGACCAGCTAAAAAAATCACCCGGACCAGTTAACCTGACAGGATTGGGTTCCAGGGTCTTCAAAATTTCAGAAGTACTGCTTGTCTTTCTTTGTGCCTGCTCCATCAGCTGTGAATCATACGCTGCATACTTTCACACAATTTCTCAATACCGGAATCCCTACTGGTATCTCCCATGACCACTGAACAATTAGTGTATTTCTAGGCTCACACACAGTTCAATCCTCTCTACACTGAGTTACCACAAAGGAGGAAGATTCAATCCACCACAAGCTGCTGGACTGAAAACACTTCTACCTTATTGAGAGAAAAGGCAATACCAGCTAGTCCGTGGTAGTTCCTACTTAAAGCAGCAT
This sequence comes from Triticum dicoccoides, assembly GCF_002162155.2. Taxonomy (NCBI): domain Eukaryota; kingdom Viridiplantae; phylum Streptophyta; class Magnoliopsida; order Poales; family Poaceae; genus Triticum; species Triticum dicoccoides. The sequence continues at coordinate 607,894,197 of NC_041382.1, read as the reverse complement.
AGGAATACTTTAGAGTCACTAGTAGAGAAAACCCCATTCGTCCCGGTTGATAAGGGCCTTTTGTCCCGGTTTGTGAACCGGGACTAAAGGGTCGTTACTAATGCCCTAACCCTTTAGTCCCGGTTATTACACGAACCGGGACAGATGGGCCTCCACGTGGCCGGTGCGCCGAGCCCAGGCAGGAGGGCCTTTGGTCCCGGTTGGTGGCACCAATCGGGACCAATAGGCATCCACGCGTCAGCATTTCAGGGGCTGGGGTTTTTGTTTTTTTGAAGGGGGGGGGGTTGGGGGTTTTGGGGGTTTAATTTAGGTGTTTCAAATATAGTGTTTGCTAGCTAATTAATAGAGAGAAGTGTCCTCTCTTATGTCCTTGCTTGGACGATGTTATATATATGTATATATAGAGAGGACTAGACACGCTAGCTAGTAAGCAAATAAAGGAAACAGAAGATCGTCATGAACATATGCATACAGAGAGAAGTGATATCGACCACCTCTCCTTCTCCGAGAGATTGGTCGAACAACAAGCTATCGTAAATCTATCCGACACTACCGGCTACATATATACAATAATTATCTCTTACAATATAATATCCGAATTATATATGAACACATGGTCCACATAGTATTCTCCGTCTTCAGCGATCACATGGTCAAGGAAGAATGCCGCCAATTCCTCTTGAATTGCTCGCATACGATCGGGTGCTAGGAGTTCATCCAGCATCCGAAACATCTAATTTGAACAAGGGGGTCAATACATATATATATGAATAAATGAAACTCAACACAAATGATGGTAATAAAATAAAATTGTGAATATTATTGCTTACGCACTTCATATTGTTCGTCAGAGTACCCTCGTTCACAGGTCGTGTGGCGGATGGACTCGCAAACGTAGTATCCACAGAAATCATTCCCTTGTTCCTGCCACAACCACTTTACAAGAAATAGAGGTCAATCAAACTGATAAGCAAGCATGCCAAATGGTATTGATGAAACTAGCACTTGAATCACTAGGAGAGCGCGGAACATGTTACTATAGTACTTACTTTCGGGTGTCTAAATTGCAGCTTCTTCGGCAATCCCAGAGCTTTTTTGGTGAATTTTCTCCAAACCCTGCCAGACAAAGAAAAAAATTACTTGATATATCAGGAAATGAACAAAGTTGCTGATATGGTGGATAATGATCGATTTAACTTACTTCTCGAGCATTTGAGTCATGTCCGCATACTCCTGGGGATCTTTTCGTCTCGAGTCTAAGACGGTTACTAGTCCCTGCTCAAGATTAATCTCCAGGAGAATATAGTGGAACCTGCGCATGCATGCATAACTCATCAATTACATTACTATAACCTGGACTAATAAGGGAAACCGAATATGCACAAGACAGTAACACTCACTTGAAGTTGTAAGGAAAGAGTATTATATCTTTGTTTTCATTTATTACCAACGATCGTAGCAAGTTGGCCTCGGTATCTTCGACACGATATTTAACCTCAGTTGCATCTATGAGATTTGTGTTAATGAACCCAATATCACCGATTTGTCTTTTATTCAATTCGGCGATCTTCAATCTACATAATATAGTGAGGATAATTATAAATACATGCAATGAAAGAGCTGACCTATATAGAGAGACTTAATGACAGAAGTAGTACTACTTACAGATAGTAGCAAGTGACCGTTGCTTTATCAAGGGCCTTTTGATTGAAAAACTGGAAGAACTCCTCAAATGGAACATTCAATAGTTCAATTCCAACGAGGTCATGCTCCTCTCTAACTCTCAGCGTCAAAGTATCCCTCCCCCTAGACTCTCTGCAGGTTTTCATGTACCAATCATGGAATCTTCGCATCATCGTTGTTAGAGATCTTTCATCTTTGACGAGAGGCTTCTCGTACTTGTATTTGTGTTCCTCCACCTCCAAGAACTCGTAATGTACATCGTCGGGCAGGTAATCTCCAAGATTGCTATAATCAGGCACCATCCTCGGATCATTAGTAGGCACCTTGAGCGGGGGGCACGATTGGTTCGCTTGTTCGCCGAGCTGGGGAATTTTTTTCCCAGCTCGTCGTTCTTTTAACCTTTGATCACTTACAGTACTTCCCGACCGCTCCTCTTTGACAAATGACTTTGCAATAATGCGGTCATAGTTGCCTTTCGGCGGAGACTTTGCTGGTTTTTTCAGGGCAGCCAGAGTGCACTTCGCTTTCACTGGATCTACCTTCTCCTCCGGAGGTGGATGTTTCTTTGCTTTCACCCCTTCAAAGAAGTTCCTCACTTCGGCTTGCGCAATCTTGGCATTCTCCTCCGGGGTCCTCTCGTATGGTAACTTCTCTGGAGTCTTCAGAGAAGGATCGAATCTGTATTGCCTCCCGCCTCTGGTTGTACTGCTAGACGCCGGCAGAGCAGACGGAGCGGCTGCGGCTGCCTTCTTTCCTTGCTTACGAGGCGGAGGAGACAGACTACGACGCGCCGGAGCAGCCGAAGCGGCAGCGGGTCTCTTCCGCCCTTGCTGACGAGGCGGAGAAGGAGGAGGCTGGCTGCTCGGGCACGCCGGCACAGGCGGAGTGCCGCCACGCGCCAGAGAAGGAGGCTGAGTGCCCTGATCACTCGCCGGAGGAGGAGGCAGAGGGGGAGGCGGAGTGCCCTGACTCGCCGGAGGAGGAGGAGGAGGCGGAGGCGTCCAATTCAGAAGCTTGATGAGCTCCTTCCGCCATAGGCATGGAGTCAATAGACAAGAACCCAGCCGAGTCTCCCCTTCACCGGTAGGGTAGTCAAGCTGGAGGTCCTCAAATCCCTCCGTTATTTCGTCCACCGTCACCTTGGCATATCCTTCTGGAATCGGACTACAGTGAAAAGTTGCGTCGGGTTTAGTAGGTCGAACAGAGCCGACATCCGCCTTGACTTTGAAGTTCTGCCATTGCGTCATAAGGTGGCAATGTTGAGACTCCGTGATAGCATCCATGGGGTAGCTAGCAGGAGCCGTCAAGACATGCTTCGGCTGAAGCAGCTCGGTGGAAGCCATGCTGCTTCTCCGCTGAGATGGCGGGGTAGCTTCGGAGGTAGTTTCGGCAGGTCGCTTGCTGCGAGCTACTTCTCGTTCCTCTAGCGCTTGAACCCTTTTGTGAAGCGTCTGAATTTGGGCATGCTCCACTTTTTTCCTCCTCTCCTGGCATTTGTAACCGCCTGCATCCGGAAAACCAGCCTTCCACGAAATGGAGCCTGGCGTGCCTCGTGTCCGTCCAGGGTGCTTAGGATTCCTGAGGGCCATTGTGAGCTCGTCGTTCTCTCTGTCTGGAACGAACGTCCCTTGCCGCGTTGCATCGAAATAGTGCTTTAGCTTCTTGACTGGTATGTTCATTTGCTCGTCCGTCCAAACACATTTCCCTGATACAGGGTCCAAGGTTCCGCCAACCCCGAAGAACCAAGTCCGGCAACGGTCTGGCCAGTTCATTATCTCGGGTTCGATCCCTTTATCAAGCAGATCATTCTCAGCCTTGGCCCACTTAGGCCGGGCTTTAACGTAGCCACCTAACCCCGTGTGATGGTGAAGCTTCTTCTTTGCAACATTTTTCTTGTTTGTCGCCGACATCTTCTTACTCTTTTCCGATGTCTTGTAGGCCACAAATGCGGGCCAGTGATCTCTGATCTTCTCATATCTGTCGATGAGTTCTGGTGTCTCTTCATTGTCGACAAACATTTTCAGCTCATTCTTCCACCTCCTGAGTAGGTCTGCCATCTTCTTAAGAGCATGAGACTTGATTAATTGCTCTTTAACTGGCTTCTCTGGATCCTCCTTTGGCGGTAGGGTGAAATTTGCCTTCAGCTTAGTCCAAAGATCATCTTTCTGCATATCATTAACATAAGACACCTCATGGTCTTCATTCTTAGTCTTACACCATTGCTGGATGCTGATCGGGATCTTGTCCCTAACAAGAACCACGCACTGAGCAACAAATGCTTCCTTTGTCCGGATGGGTTCAATCGGCATGCCATCGCGCGCGATTGCTGTGATCTCAAACCTTTCATCCGAGCGCAAATTTTTCTCCGGGCCTCGTCTCTTTACCGAAGTTGTGCTCAATCCGCAGGGCTAGAAGAAAGAAGAATTAGACGAGAGTTAATTAATATGTGTACATACCAAAACAATGAATGCATCAATTAGCTAGTCATCACAGGCTTAACTAATATATTTACCTGGGCGGACTCTGTTCGGTCACCGGAGCCATCACCACGGGCTCCTTCTTGCACCAGCATTGGGTCACCGGAGCCATCATAATCATGTCTTTCCTCCTCCATTCTTCGATCACCGTAGCCTGCTTCTTCTTCACCCTGTTCTGCTTCCAGACCATCATTGTTGTTAAGATACGACATGACATCACCTCCTGTTAAGATTATGTCCCCAACACCCATTCTTGTTCCTCGTCTCGTCCGAACTCCATTGTTTCTGCAAATATTACAAAATGGCAATGATTACACAAACATGACAGCATGTGGATATATTAGTGGCAAACGTAGACCTAGCTTATTCCGGGTTTGGGGTAGCCTCGGCAACGCTTCAAGGGTAGGGGCGCGGCGGGAGGGGGTAGGAGACCGACATCATTTTTTCTAGGGTTTGGGTGTCCTCGAGAGTTTTGGTCGAGCGAGAGGGCCGGGGGGTGCTCCCGTGGTATAAGTTATCACGGTCGAAGTTATCCGGGAGGGGGTTATATCGACAACGACGACATACATACATGGGAAAATAATGTTACCGGGGAGGGGGTAGGTCGAACCTCCCCTTGTGTTGAAGTTATCGGGACACGAGGTATATCGACAACGACATATCCGATAAAAAATAAGAAGACGAAGAAGAAATGAAAAGAGGAGAAGAAGATATTAATAGAGGAGAAGATTGAAGAAAAAAAGAAGAAGAAAAAGAGGAGAAGAAGAAAGAAATAGAGGAGAAGAAGTTCTCCTCTATTCCTTTCTTCTCCTCCTCTTCTTTTTCTTCTTTTTTCTTCTTCTTATTTATTTCTCCTCTTCTTCCTCTCCTCTTCTTCTCCTTTCTTTCTCTTCTTGTTTTCCTTTTTCCTCTCATTCTTTTTCTTCTTGTTCCTTTCCTAGCTAGATATATAAAACTTTTCTAAAATGTAATTTTTGCATACATACATGGGAAAATAATGTTATCGGGGAGGGGGTAGGTCGACCCCCCCTCGTGTTGAAGTTATCGGGACACGAGGCATATCGACAATGACATATCCTATAAAAAATAAGAAGACGAAGAAGAAATAAAAAGAGGAGAAGAAGATATTAATAGAGGAGAAGGTTGAAGAAAAAAAGAAGAAAAAAAGAGGAGAAGAAGAGAAAATAGAACATTCTATTTTCTCTTCTTCTTCTCTATTCCTTTCTTCTTCTCCTCCTCCTCTTCTTTTTCTTCTTTTTTCTTCTTCTTATTTATTTCTCCTCTTCTTCTCCTTTCTTCCTCTTCTTATTTTCCTTTTTCCTCTCATTCTTTTTCTTCTTCTTCCTTCTTAATATCACTTAGCAACTTTCTGACAAAATACATGAAGTAGTATTGCTTGTTTTTTATTAAAATGTTCAAATAGAAAATTTAGAAAAAGTAAAGGTTTTGCCTAATGCATTTTTCATATGAATATACAAACATCTGCATATTCTACAATAATTAATATCCCCCAAAAAAAAATCTATGAACAGAAAAAATCGTAACTTTTCTAAAAATCTATCTTTTGCATACATGAACATATATATACACAGAGAACATACATACATATATGCATTTTTATAAAAATGAAAAAAACAAAAGATCTAAAAAAGGACATATACACGCTCCTTCTTTTCCTTCTTCTTCCTTCTTCTTCCTTCTTCCTTCTTCCTCTTTTCTTCTCCAACATAACACATTTTTTTTCTTAAATGTTACATATGAACATATAAAGAGCATTATACAACATATACAGAGCATTATATATACAATGAACATACATACATACATCTTAACAAAAAATGAAAAATAGGCTGTGGTGGTCGGCGACGGCGACGATGGTTGGCGGTGGCGCTTACGGATGGCATGCGGGGACCGCAATGAGAAGGAAAGGGGAGGAGGCAGGGGCTCACAGCGCGGGGAGGGGTCGAGGTCGCCGGCCGGAATCGGTGTGGAGGCGGACGAATGGCCTCGGGGATGAACGGGTCGCGGGAGCCGGCGTGGTGCTTCCTCGGAGCGACGACGACCACAGGCGTGGGGAGGAGTCGGGGCCGACCTGAGGCAGAGGTGGTGGCGCGTGGGGCAGGGACGGTGACTGAGCGACGCGGGGCAGCGGTGGCGTCGAGGCGGCGAGGTTGGGGCAGCGGTGGAGCAGGGCGGCGGCGGCGTCGAGGCGGCACGGTGAGGCGGACGGCGATGACGCGAGGTGGCGCGCGGCGACGGGGGCGGCGACGATGGGCGGGGGCGACGACGGCGGTGGCGACGGGCACGGGCGACGGGGCAGTGGGCGGCGGGGCAGCGGGAGAATGAGGAACTGAATGAAAATTTCACAAGTGTTTTCTAATATACTGAGAGCATTGGTCCC
>NC_041382.1:607886779-607887422 GCF_002162155.2 Triticum dicoccoides | reverse complement strand
CTAAAGGGGGGCATTGGTCCCGGTTGGTGCCGCGAACCATGACCAATGCACCCCTTTAGTCCCGGTTGGTGGCACCAACCGGGACCAAAGGCCTTGTGCTGCCCCGCGTCAAAAGTTTAGTACCACCTCGCTAGCTGAGAGAGCTCGAGAGTGGTTTATAAGCGCTGCTGCGCCCACCCTCTCGAACTCCTCTCAATTGTAGGCTTTCGGGCCTAACCGTACGCTGTGTGCCTGTGGGCCTCCTGCGGGCCTGAATCCTGGCCCATGGTAGGGTTTCTAGTCGTATTCAGGCCGTGGGGGCTCGGTAGGTGGCATTTTTTCGTTTTCTTTGTTGCTTTATTTATTTTATTTTGTTTGTACTTACAACAAAATACTTATTGTTGCTATTTTTATTTATTTTATTAAAGGTTAGTTTTAACTATTTTTCTTTTAGGTCACAAAAATTATAAACTTTCTGTTAGTGTCATTAGTTTTCAAATTTGTTTTTTTGTTTTCTTTGTTGCTTTATTTATTTTATTTTGTTTCTACTTACAACAAAATACTTATTGTTGCTATTTTTATTTATTTTAGTAAAGTTTATTTTTAATTATTTTTCTTTTAAGTCACAAAAATTATAAACTTTCTGTTAGTGCCATTAGTTTTC
>NC_041382.1:607670388-607886618 GCF_002162155.2 Triticum dicoccoides | reverse complement strand
CTACTTACAACAAAATACTTATTGTTGCTATTTTTATTTAACTTATTAAAGTTTATTTTTAATTATTTTTCTTTTAGGTCACAAAAATTATAAACTTTCTGTTAGTGCCATTAGTTTTCAAATTTGTTTTTTTGTTTTCTTTGTTTATTTATTTATTTTATTTTGTTTCTACTTACAACAAAATACTTATTGTTGATATTTTTATTTATTTTATTAAAGTTTATTTTTAGTTCTTTTTCCTTTTAGGTCAGAAAAATTATAAACTTTCTGTTAGTGCCATTAGTTTTTTCTTTCTATTTTTTTGTTTTGTTTTTTGCATTATTTATTTTCTCTTAGTGCCATTATTTTGAAAGTCTTGATGTGTTCACATGTAATCCAGTCGTCGCACTGCTCCGGGTGTTTGGAGCGCAGACTGTTCTTGTGTTCATTGTCATACGGGGTCACCAAGGTAGAGTTCTGTAGAACTGTGAAGTGTGCTTGAGACCAAGAATATCCGTCCCTGCATATTATTGAGTCCCCTCCCAGCGTGCCTTTTCCGGTCAGTCTTCCCTCATACCGCGATTTAGGGAGACCTATCTTCTTAAGGCCAGGAATGAAGTCAACACAAAACCCAATGACATCCTCTGTTTGATGGCCCATGGAGATGCTTCCTTCTGGCCTAATGCGGTTACGGACATATTTCTTTAGGACTCCCATGAACCTCTCAAAGGGGAATATATTCTGTAGAAATACAGGCCCCAGAATGACAATTTCATCGACTAGATGAACTAGGACGTGCGTCATGATATTGAAGAAGGATGGTGGGAACACCAGCTCGAAACTGACAAGACATTGCGCCACATCACTCCTTAGCCTTGGTACGATTTCTGGATCGATCACCTTCTAAGAGATTGCATTGAGGAATGCACATAGCTTCACAATGGCTAATCGGACGTTTTTCGGTAGAAGCCTCCTCAATGCAACCGGAAGCAGTTGCGTCCTAATCACGTGGCAGTCATGAGACTTTAGGTTCTGAAACTTTTTGTCTGGCATATTTATTATTCCCTTTATATTCGACAAGAAGCCAGTTGTGACCTTCATACTGAGCAGACATTCAAAGAAGATTTTTATCTCTTCTTTCGTAAGAGCGTAGCTGGCAGGACCTTCATACTGCTTCGGAGGCATGCCGTCTTTTTTGTGCAAACGTTGCAGGTCCTCTTGTGGCTTAGGTGTATCTTTTGTCTTCCCATACACGCCCAAGAAGCCTAGTAGGTTCACAAATGTTCTTTGTCACGTGCATCACGTCGATTGAAGAGCGGACCTCTAGGTCTTTCCAGTAGGGTAGGTCCCAAAATATAGATTTCTTCTTCCACATGGGTGCGTGTCCCTCAGCATCATTCGGAACAGCTAGTCCGCCGTGACCCTTTCCAAAGATTACGTGTAAATCATTGACCATAGCAAGTACGTGATCACCGGTATGCATGGCGGGCTTGTTCCAGTGATCTGCCTTGCCTTTGAAATGCTTGCCTTTCTTTTGACATTGATGGTTGATCGGAAGAAATCGATGATGGCCCAGGTACACATTCTTCCTGCATTTGTCCAGGTATATAATTTCAGTTTCATCTAAACAGTGCGTGCATGTGTGGTATCCCTTGTTTGTTTGTCCTAAAAGGTTACTGAGAGCGGGCCAATCGTTGATGGTTACAAACAGCAACACGTGCATGTTAAATTCCTCCTGTTTGTGCTCATCCCACGTACGTACACCGTTTCCATTCCACAGCTGTGAAAGTTCTTCAACTAATGGCCTTAGAAACACATCAATGTCGTTGCCGGGTTGCTTAGGGACTTGGATGAGAATTGGCATCATAATGAACTTCCGCTTCATGCACATCCAAGGAGGAAGGTTATACATACATAGAGTCACGGGTCAGGTGCTGTGGTTGCTGCTCTGCTCCCCGAAGGGATTAATGCCATCCGCGCTTAAATCAAACCATACGTTCCTTGGGTCACTTGCAAACTCAGGCCAGTACTTTCTCTCGATTTTTCTCCACTGCGACCCGTCAGTGGGTGCTCTCAACTTCCCGTCTTTCTTACGGTCCTCACTGTGCCATCGCATCAACTTAGCATTCTCTTCATTTCTGAACAGATGTTTCAACCGTGGTATTATAGGAGCATACCACATCACCTTCGCAGGAACCCTCTTCCCGGGGGGCTCGCCGTCAACATCACCAGGGTCATCTCGTCTGATCTTATACCGCAATGCACCGCATACCAGGCATGCGTTCAGATCCTTGTACGCACCGCGGTAGAGGATGCAGTCATTAGGGCATGCATGTATCTTCTAGACCTCCAATCCTAGAGGGCATACGACCTTCTTTGCTGCGTATGTACTGTCGGGCAATTCGTTATCCTTTGGAAGCTTCTTCTTCAATATTTTCAGTAGCTTCTCAAATCCTTTGTCAGGCACAGCATTCTCTGCCTTCCACTGCAGCAATTCCAGTACGGTACCGAGCTTTGTGTTGCCATCTTCGCAATTGGGGTACAACCCTTTTTTGTGATCCTCTAACATGCGATCGAACTTCAGCTTCTCCTTTTGACTTTCGCATTGCGTCCTTGCATCGACAATGACCCAGCGGAGATCATCATCATCAGGCACATCATCTGGTTCATCATGATCTTCAGCAGCTTCCCCCGTTGCAGCATCATAGGGCACATCGTCTGGTTCCTCTTCATCTTCAGCAGCTTCCCCTGTTGCAGCATCACCGTATTCAGGGGGCGTATAGTTGTCATCGTCCTCTTCTTCTTCGTCGTCTTCCATCATAACCCCTATTTTTCCATGCCTCGTACAAATATTATAGTGTGGCATGAAACCATTGTAAAGCAGGTGGGTGTGAAGGATTTTCCGGTCAGAGTAAGACTTCATATTCCCACATTTAGGGCATGGACAACACATAAAACCATTCTGCTTGTTTGCCTCAGCCACTTCGAGAAAATCATGCACGCCCTTAATGTACTCGGAGGTGTGTCTGTCACCATACATCCATTGCCGGTTCATCTGCGTGCATTATATATAATTGAGTGTGTCAAAAACCATTACAGAACATCATGAATAGATAATTAAGTGACCAAATTAATAGAAGTTTAGCATCACATTAAAACCAAAGTACATACATAGTTCTCATCTAACAACATATAGCTCTCCAGAGCATCTAATTAATTAAACCATACATTGAAACTATGTAAAACATTTCAATGCGAAAACAAATGCGATCATAATCGCAACCAAGGTAACAATTGATCCAACGGCATAATGATACCAAGCCTCAGTATGAATGGCATATTTTCTAATCGTTCTCATCTTCAACCGCATTGCATCCATCTTGATCTTGTGATCATCGACGGCATCCGCAACATGCAACTCCAATATCATCTTCTCCTCCTCAATTTTTTTATTTTTTCCTTCAAGTAATTGTTTTCTTCTTCAACTAAATTTAACCTCTCGACAATAGGGTCAGTTGGAATTTCCGGTTCAACTACCTCCTACATAAATAAAATCTATGTCACATTGGTCGGCATAATTGTCATAAACAATAAATGAACCAAATAGTTATAAAAAGATAATATATACCACATCTAAATCATAGCCAGGACGAGGGCCGACGGGGGCGGATACCAAAACCATCGCAACATATAAAAACAAGCAATAATAAAAGTAAGAAAATTAGACAAGTATCTATCTAAAGTAAGAATTTTCTTTCAGAAAGAAGATAAGAACAAGAGGCTCACCACGGTGGTGCCGGCGACGAGATCGGCGCGGGCGATCGACGGTGGTGAAGACGGAAATGGGACGTGACGGGCCGCTAAACCTAGAAAAATCTCGAGGAAAATGGAGTTTTGAGGTCGAGCTTCGAGAGGAGAAAGCTAAACTAGTGTGGCTCGGGCATTTCATCGAACACCTCATGTGCATAGGAGGTGAGCTAGAGCACCACAAATCCCTCCCCTCGCCGGCCAGAGAAAAACAGAGCACTGGAGTGCTCTGCTCGTGGGCGAGGGGTATATATAGGCACCTCATTGGTCCCGGTTTGTGGCATGAACCGGGACTAAAAGGAAGCATGTGGTCCCGGTTCAAGCCACCAACCGGGACCAATGGTGGTGGGCCAGGAGCGAGGCCCATTGGTCCCGGTTCGTCCCACCAACCGGGACGAAAGGGGCCAGACGAACCGGGACCAATGCCCCCACGAGGCCCGGCAGGCCCGTGGCCTCACGAACCGGGACCAATACCCCCATGGGTCCCGGTTCTGGACTGAATCGGGACTAATGGGCTGACCCGGCCTGAACCAAAGCCCTCTTTTCTACTAGTGAGTTCAGACCTGTACACCACGACGACGGCAACGGAGCAGCACAAAGGCAACGTGGAGCGGAGCAGCAGGAGGATGCGGCCTGCCAGGAGGACGGCAGCACAAAGGCACCACGGCACAGCCGAAAGATGGGGCCCTGCACGAGGACGATGGAGACCTTGACGAAGTTTGGCTACCACGCACAAAGGCGGACAGCCGGTTACGACCCAGACGAGCAGCAAACTTAATCAGATCAAATCCGGGTCCAGGACCGATTGCTCTGGTGTCATGTTGAATCTCTCAAAAAGAAACGAATTTTGGTGTAAATCAACTAGGGATTTGAGAGAGGAGTTCACAATACAGAGAACTGGAGCGGCGGGGTGAGTTGCCGTCCATTCCTTTCCTTATCTCTATCTTCCTTCTTTACACTCTTGTCCTTCTGACATTTATAATTTACACATTAGTACATAATCATACCAAATGCAAATTTACCACTAAACTCAACACCTTCCAAACTGAACAGCCATGCGTGCACAAACAAACCAGACGGCATGCTGGGCATCAGCTGCGGGACAGAATATTGCCTTGTGGACTTGCGTTGCAGCCGTCAGCACGACCATTGCTGGCCAGCAGACTGACTAGATGCATGGGGCGTAGGTGGAGAGAAGGAGGAGCACAAGCGGAAGTACGATGGACATCATTTTGCCTTCTCTTGCTTTGTCCATGGCCAACGATCTCAAACAGAGAGCGGCGGCGGCGGCGGCTTGCAGCGAGGAAGGCGATAACGAATAGATTCATTTTCTTCGCTTGCTCTGTTTAAAAAGAGGTTGTGGGTTCTTTTTTTAACTAGTAATAATATACGTGCAATGCACGTTTATATTAGATAGGATATTAGTTGCACATTATATTAGGTACGATATATCTATTGCAGGTTAGTATATTTGATAAGATATCAATTAATTTTTTCGCGGGAACGGTAGGATATTAATTACAAAGCAGATTTCACGGGATAACGTTGAGTCAAAACGTGTTTATAATCAATGGCAGTGGTGGGTAATTAGAGCGTTAAACGTGTTTGGTGCTCAATATTGGAGGGATTTGAACCACTAGATAACATGATTTGACGGTCGAGATGGTTTGGATCTGCCTCTTTGGATCTTTTTATATTGGTATAGATACAGAGGAAATGCTGCAGTTTTGGCAATATTGCAGTTTCAAATACTATAGTTTTTTAGTTACCAAACAACTCACAGTAATTAAAACCATAGTAATTTAGAAAACGGTAGTATTCCTATAATACTTAGAAAAAACTGAGCTATCAAACAGAGCCTCAGTGTTTTCTTTTGAGATATGCTATATAAAACTCAACTAGTTAAGATAATTTTTTAGGTAATTGCACTGTGCTTGAACTTGCAAAATACAACAAACTGATTTTATAACTTGGCATAGTCAATAAGATTCAAATCTCAGTGAGGAGGGCGTGTGGCCTGTTTTTTGTTTTTCTTTTTCCAGAAATGGGGTTCGAACCAGCAACCCATGGCACGGAACCTTTTTGCTGTAGGGCCTTGGGTGCAAGACATCAAGGAAATGCTCAACTCATTGATGGATTTCAAGGTTTTTTGGGTTCGTCGGTCTGGAACGTTGCCGCTCACAAACTAGTTAAAGTAGGAGTAGGAGAGGAACGGTGCGAGACTTGGTTGGCTTCGCCACCAGATTTTATCTTAGATGTAATTTCTGATGACATTCCAGACTTTGTTTAAATAAAGCGGCATGAAGTTTCCCTAAAAAAAGCAACCCATGGCTCGCATGTGGGCGTGGCCAGCTAGTAGACCAAATAACCAAAAAAATTAAAGACAGTACAGACGTAAGCGTTCATACAAATACGTATACACTCACTCCTATGAACGCACACACGCATAGCCCTATGCAGAAATTTTGAAATTAATTCAGGAATAATACGAGCACTAGGACTTGAACCCCGGTGTGCTGGAAATAGCACTATCCCTATAACCATCCAACCACAAGTTGGTTCGCATATTTTGTTGTTTATATACTATAAGGCTGATCAACAAAAATGAAGTATTAAAAAAACATCTATAACTTTATTCATACTCGTAACAATTATAGCTACACTGATTTTGACCTAAAGATTTAAGAAAATACAAAGTAATTCCTATAACTAAGAATTACCATGAAACGTCTTGAATACACCTTCTTTGCGGTATCAATCTCCGCTCGAAGAAATACTCCAAAGACTTTGGTAAAGTGGCTGCAATTGGACTGGAGCAACTATGTTGTCACTTTTTCATCCACACGAACGTTGTCACTAATGGTTTTTGAAAGCGTCTTGAGTCACCCATCCAAAAAGATGGGAGAAAGTAATTCTTCAAGCAAAATAAATGTTGGGTCAATTGTTCGAACTTGTGCCACTACAAACCACGACATATAATGTTATAAAAGATAAATTTCTGTTTATAACATAATGTGTTGGTGTGGGTAAAACAGACCACAGCGAAACCCATTTTCAACGTGTTATTTTTTTCCATTTAGAAATTTGCAAAAAAGTATGTCAATTATAATTGTGTGTGTGTGTTATAAATAATATACATATAATTGAAATGAAATACATTTAAAAAGTTCATATAATTTCATAAAATATCTATGGAATATTTCAACAAAAAAATTATGAAAATAAATTTATAATTTTAAAAAGTGCTAGAATTTTTAATAAATTATTTAAGTAATTTTATAAATTTTTGTATATTTAAACAAATCACCATATAATTTTAAAATTTTCCAGATTTTTAATAAAATATTCATGCAGTACATAAAAGCGTTCATGCTTTAAGTATTTGTTTGTGTTGTTTTAAAAACCTTATACAATACATAAATTTTTTGTGTGTTTTCGAAACAAATGAGCCTAGTGCGCCTTCAGATTGCAGATTGTCACATGAGTAATATTTGAATCATATAAAAAATTAAAATTTATAAATATTTAAAATTGTATGAATATTTTTCAAAGTAACACTTGGATTCTTTCTAAAGTGACATGTAATTTTTTCATTCTTTTTAAAATTATGTTTGTTATACAGTCATAAATATACATATTACACTTTAGAAACATGAGACCTTTTTAGTTGGAGTGGTATCCGAGGCTGTTATATAACATTTGGTCAGATGTTTGGATCACAGACCCAACACATTTTTATGTTGTTCCGCCTAGTGTATATAAAGTGTATGGATCCCTACAACCCAACAAGTGGGTGGCGATCGACTAGCTAGACCGCTAGCAGCAGGTCACGTCTTCGAACTCTGACTAGACCAAAGTTTTAGGCCCCCTTTGGAGACCTTTGGTTTGTAGGAATGAATTCATATTCTTATGTAGGATAGGAATCAATCCTTCACATCTTAAAAGAAAAGACATAAGCCTAGACTTAGTGAAAAAAAACCCTATTCTATGCACCAAATGACATCTCTTTCTCTATAGGAATTGAGATGCATGTCATCTCACTTCTTGTGATTTTCGTATTCCTATATTATTCATCCTATGAACCAAAGGAGGCCTTAATTTTTATTCTAGAAATGTGTGTTGTTTCTCTCCAAGGTCCTATTTGTAAGAAAACTAATTTTAGGGTTTATTTAAAAAAACTAGGCCACACGCCCTCTTTCCTACCATCCAGTCATTGACAGCGGGCCGCATGCCATGTTGCATGCCTTGTCAGCGTATACAGATGAGATTTGAACTGTATTTGCACGTTCATGCCAAGTTATGAAACCAGTTCGATGTATTTTTCAAGTTCAAGCACAAAAGTGAATACCCGTGACCAGTTTAAGCACCACCATTGTACTTATGGTCTCATTCATTTCGTCAGCCGTTGGATATTTGCCGCATAGCGATTTGCGTTTTGTCGAGTTGGTGAAATTTAATCGCATGGAGGTACCATAATTGGGGCAGTATGTGCGATTGGGTGATAATTAACTTGATTTTGCTGAAAACTCAAACTTTTGCATCCAGTAGAAGAATTGTTAAAATTCACTAGAGCTTGATAAAATTCTATTTTTTTAGAAAAGATTGTTGTCCTAATTTTTCAGAATTTCTAGGGTTACAGATGTTTGGCTAAAGTCCATATTACTACAGACTGTTCTATTTTTGACAGAATTCATTGTGTTGTTTGCTTATTTTGATAAATATATGGGTAGTATCGGGGGGGGGGGGTATGAACCATTGAAAAGTTGTAATGTAGTAGATATAACACCAATATACAATTGGAGTGAGTTTACAACGGTACCTAAAATGGTTATTTTCTGTTGAGTTTTGTGTTGTGAAGTTTTCAAGTTTTTGGTGAAGTTTCGATGGACTACGGAATAAGGGTGGCAAGAGCCTAAGCTTGGGGATGCCCAAGGAACCCCAAGGTAACATTCAAGGACAAACACGCATCTAAGCTTGGGGATGCCCCAGATGGCATCCCCCTTTTTTCTCTTCAATCCATCGGTAAAATTACTTGAGGTTATATTTTTATTCACCACATGATATGTGTTTTGCTGGGAGCGTCTTGTATTATATGCGTCTTTGCCTTTTAGTTTTCGACAATCATCCTAGCTGTACACACCTTTTGAGAGGGACACACATTAATCGTGAATTTATTAGAATACTCTATGTGCTTCACTTATAACTTTTGAGCTAGGCAGTTGCTCTTCACTTATATCTTCTTAGAGCACGGTGGTGGTTTTATTTTGAAGAAATAGATGAACTGTCATGCTTCACTTATATTATTTTGTTAGTCTTGTAAATAGTATGTCAATTTGCTTAGGTTATGAATTTAGTCCTAATATGATGGGTATTCAAGAGTGATATAATAAAAACTTTCATGAAGATCATTGAATATATGAGAAGTTTGATTCCTTGCATTTGTTTAGAGATATAAAGATAGTGATATTAGAGTCATGCTAGTGAGTAATTGTGGATTAGTAAGAATATGTGTGTTAAGGTTTGTGATTCCCGAAGCATGCATGTATGGTGTCTAGTTATGCGATGAAGTTGGAGCATGATTTATTTTTGATTGTCTTCCTTATGAGTGCGGTCAGGGACGGGCGATGGTCTTTTCCTACCAATCTATCCCCCTAGGAGCATGCGTATTAGTACTTTGTTTCGATGGCTAATAAACTTTTGCAATAAGTACGTGAGTTCTTTATGACTAATGTTGAGTTCATGGATTATATGCACTCTCACCCTTCCACCATTGCTAGCCTCTTTGGTGTCGTGCATTGCCCTTCCTCACGTCGAGAGTTGGTGCAAACTTCATCGGTGCATCCAAATCCCGTGATATGATACACTCTTTCACACATAAGCCACCTTATATCTTCCTCAAAACAACCACCATACCTACCTATTATGTCATTTCCAAAGCCATTCCAAAATATATTGCCATGCAACTTCTACCGTTCCGTTTTACTATGACACATACCGCGGTGTCGTTTTTTGTCCAGAAATAAAAGTTCTCGGAATGGGCTAAAAATTTATGGTGATTTTTATGGACCAAAAGAGACCCCGAAGCACCGGAGCTAGGCCAGGAAGTGATCGAGGAGGCCACAAGCCTAGGGGGCGTCCACCCCCTACGGCGCGCCCCCGGCTTGTGGGCCCCTCGGGCACCCCTTGACATGAGACCGACGCAAAAAATTCTTATAAATACCAAAACCCCCCAAAAGAACCCAAGATGAGAAGTTCCACCGCCGCAAGCCTCTATAGCCACGAAAAACCAATCGGGACCCCATTTAGGCACCCTGATGGAGGGCGAAATCATCACCGGAGGCCATCTTCATCATCCCAGCGGCCACCATGATGAGGAGTGAGTACTTCATTCTTGGGCTGAGGGTATGTATTAGTAGCTATGTGTTTGATATGCCTCTCTCGTGTTCTTGATTTGGCACGATCTTGATGTACCGCAAGATTTGTTACTATAGTTGGATCATATGGTGTTTCTCCCTCTCTATCTTCTTGTGATGAATTGAGTTTTACCTTTGAGGTTTCACTATTATTGGATTGAATACTTTTATGGATTTGAGAACACGTGATGTATGTCTTGCGTAGGATACCCGTGGTGAAAATGGGGTGTTCTATTGATTCACTTGATGTATGTTTTGGCACTCAACTCATGGATCACCGAGGTGACATTCGGGTAATATATGCATAGGGGTTGATGCATGTTTTCATCCTTGTTTCTCCGGTAGAAATCTTGGGGCACTCTTTGAGGTTCTTTGTGTTGGATTGAATATTATGAATCGGAAGTTGATTGATGCATATCGTATAATTTACCCATGAATACTTGTGGTGACATTGGAGTGTCTAGGTGACATTAGGGTTGATTGATGTTTATCATATGGTGTTATTTTAGTATGAACTCTAGGGCTGTTTGTGACACTTATAGGAATAGCTCAAAAGATTGATCAGAAAGAATACCTTTGAGGTGGTTTCGTACCCTACAAGCAATTTCATCTTATGTTCTCCGTGATAGGAACTTTGGAGTGACTCTTTGTCGCACATTGAGGGATTGCCATATGATTTAATTATTTTATCATTGTTGAGAGACTTTGCACTAGTGAAAGCATGAACCCCAAGCCTGGTTTTCAAGCATTGCAATACCGTTTATGCTCACTTTTACTACTTTCTACCTTGCCATTTTTATATTTTCAGATTACAAAAACTATATCTACCATCCATATTACACTTGTATCATCATCTCTTCGCCAAACTAGTGCACCTATACAATTTACCATTGTATTGGGTGTGTTGGGGACACAAGAGACTCTTTGTTATTTGGTTGCAGGGTTGTTTGAGAGAGATCATCTTCATCCTATGCCTCCCACGGATTGATAAACCTTAGATCATCCACTTGAGGGAAAATTGCTACTGTCCTACAAAACTCTGCGCTTGGAGGCCCAACACAAGTTTATAATAATAAGTTGCGTAGTAGACATCAAGCTCTTTTCAGGCTCTGGTGCCGGGGAGTGAGTGCTTGAAGGTATATCTTTAGATCTTGCAATTGAATCTTTTAGTTTCTTGTTTTATCACTAGTTTAGTCTATGAAAAAACTACAAAATAATGGAATTGAGGTTGCCTCATATGCTTCATCTTTATAATGTCTTTTGTGAAAATGATGGAAAGGAAAATTGTGCTCAATTGATAGAAGAAGATTTCAATAAAATGTTTGGCATAAAATCTTTGATTGATGAGCATGATTTCAATGTTGTTAGTATGAATTGTTTG
Organism: Triticum dicoccoides; assembly: GCF_002162155.2. Classification (NCBI taxonomy): domain Eukaryota; kingdom Viridiplantae; phylum Streptophyta; class Magnoliopsida; order Poales; family Poaceae; genus Triticum; species Triticum dicoccoides. The sequence goes on along the minus strand of NC_041382.1, from coordinate 607,875,038 downwards.
AATATCCATGATGCTAATGATATGCAAAGCCATAAGCTTGGGGATGGTATGTTTGATGAAGATGATATTTTTAGTCCCCCAAGTTTTGATGAGAAAATGTATTATGATGAAAGCATGCCTCCTATTTATGATGATTATATTGATGAAAGTGGGTTTGGAAGAGTGTCAACTCTAGGTACTAATGATCCTACTATTTTGGAGGGTGTTGAATCTTGTTGTAATGATTATGAAAATGGATTTGGAGAGGTCATGACTTTATTTAATGATGAATCCATTATTTCGGAAGAGTTTTCAATTGATTATGATAAAAAAGTTGCTATCTATCATGATTATTACAATGATAACTGTGAAACTTATATCATGATTTTAATGCTCAAATTGATTACGTAAATCAAGTATCTCATGATAGTTATTTTGTTGAATTTGCTCCTCCCACTACTATGAATGAGAAGAATTTTGCTTATGTGGAGAGTAGTAAAATTTATATGAATATGAATCATGAAAAGAATGCTTTATGTGATAGTAATATTTTTGAATTCATTCATGATGCTACTGAAAATTATTATGAGAGAGGAAAATATGCTTTTACATATTGCAATAATATCAAGTTTCCTCTCTTTATGTTGAAAGTTTTGAAGTTGCACTTGTTTTGCCTTCCGATGCTAGTTGATTCTTGCTGCCAAAAATTATTTGCTCACAAAATCCCTATGCATAGGAAGTGGGTTTGGCTTAAATGTGCTAGTCATATGCTTCATGATGCTCTCTTTGTGTTCCAATTCTTATCTTTCATGTGAGCATCATTGAAATCATCATGCCTAGCTACCTAGAAAGGCATTAAAGAAAAGCGCTTGTTGGGAGACAACCCAATATTTACCCCTACTATATTTGTGTTTCCACATGATTAAGCTATGGTAGTAATCATGTTTTATTGTTTTTTTCCAATAAAGTGCCAAGTAAAGCCTTTGGGGTAGTGTGGATGATAGTTGACTTGATTCTGTGCAAAACAGAAACTTCTGCTTCCAATAACAGAATTGTTTAAATTCACTAGATGTGATAAATTTCTGATTTCTTACACATTATTTATATACAAATTTTCTAAGTTGTCCTAATTTCTCAGAATTTTTGGATTTACAGAAGTATGGTCATTGTCCAGATCTTTACACACCGTTCTGTTTTTAACAGATTCTGTTTTTAACAGATTCTGTTTTTAACAGATTGTGTTTTTAACAGATTCTGTTTTCAATGCATAGTTTGCTTGTTTTAGTGTTTCCATAGCTTATATTAAGTGATATAAATTGTGGAAATGATAAGGTACAGTAGGAATTGTGTGAGAACAATTATGAATCTTATCTTGACAGTACCAAAGTGAATGATTTGTCTTTATCATACTAACCCATCTCACGAAGTTCTGTTAAGTTTTGTGTGATTGAAGTTTTCAAGTTTTGGGTGAGATATCGATATGAGGAGAGTTAGGAGTGGCAATACCCTAAGCTTGAGGATGCCCAAGGCACCCCAAGGTAATCACTACAAAAAAAGACACGTCCGTGACATTTTGGGCCGAACGAAATTTTTTGTGTTATACTTATGACACTTCTATGACGATAATTGTGAGAAAACCCGGTATCATCATAGATGTGGTGGGGTCCTACTTCTATGACAAAAAATCATGACAGAAAATGGGCTTTTCGTCCTAGGCGGGACGGAGACGCAGCTGCATGACATTCTTTGGGCCGTCCATGACGGAGAAAACTATGGTAGAAGTGAGGGCGAGGAAAATATCGGGAGAGTTCCCGGTTACGGTGGGTGGTCGAGGGCCGAGAGATGCTCATTTCTCTCGTACGTATGCGTGTGTGTGCGAGGCGTTGCGCTCTAACTAAACCCGAGCGAGGCGTTGGGCTCTAACTGAACCCGAGCGATTGCACTGCAGGCTACGCGTTACTGAACTCGAGCGATCGATCGATCCCTTGTTGTTAACTGAAGCCGGTCGAACACTACTGCCTCCTTCCCTGGATGAAGAGTGAGCGTTGTTGAGGGGGTTTGGATGAACAGTTCCTGGTGGGGGTTGGATGTATAGGAACCCGTGGTAGTAGAGGCCGTTGCCACTGGATGAACAGTACCCCGATCGATCGAGCCGGTGGATGAACATTACCCCGTGGAGGGCTGGTTGAACAGTAGACGGTGGAGGGCTGATTGAAAAGTAGCCGGTGGAGGGCTGGATGAACAGTAGCCTGTGGAGGGGTGGTTGAACAGGACCCCCGTGGAGAGGGATGGTTGAACAGTAGCCGGTGGAGGAGCGCGCAGTGGAGGCTGGATGAACAGTAGCCCGTGGAGGCAGTCGACGGTGGAGATGAACAGTATCTCGTGGAGTCCCATTTTGCGGTATGCCACACCCCTCTCGATGAAAAGGACCCCCGTTTCCACCGTAGCGCTCCAACACAAGTCCGTTTCCTCCGTTTTGCGGTACGCCACACCCGTCCCGATCAACAGGACCCCATTTCGACCATAGGAGGTCCGTTTCCTCTGTTTTGCGATACGCCAGACCCCTCCTGATGAACAGGATCCCGTTTCCACCGTGGCCGGTCAAACACAAGGCCGTTTCCTCCGTTCTGCGGTACGCCATGCCTCGTTTCCATCGCCTGTTCCGTCCAAGCCGGTTGGCTCCCGATGAGCAGCACGCGTTCCGTTGCCTCCCGATGAACAGGACGCATTCCGTTGCCTCCCCATGAATGCAACGACGACACATTTTCTCCGTTCCGACCCAGCCACAACCATGTACATGAGCCTTGGCCGTACGTATGCGCGAGTAGGTGTTCGAGACCCCGCCCGTATGTATGTACGCGGCCATATTTACTTTCTTGCACCCTGGCCGCTGTACGTACGTGTGCATGCTACGTGCGCGCCTCTACTACCACACTTGCGCGCCTCTACTACCACACTTGCGCGCCTCTACTACCACACGTGCCCTTCCTTACACGGTCATGGTTCATCGCTGCAGCCTGCAGACAGACCGATTGACCAGTATGTACGTACACGTTCGCGACCAGAATGACAACGCTACGTACGCTTCGACCGGGTGGGTCCTGACTGTCAGGCACTTCCTTGCGTGCGAAGATGTAGCTGGTGGGTCCCAGCAGTCAGGGGGTGAATCGTTTTTTGCCCATAATAGGGATGCACTTCCTTGCGTGCAAATATGTAGCTGGTGGGTCCCAGCAGTCAGGGGCGAATAATTTTTTTGCCCGTAATATGGACGCACTTCCTTGCGTGTCAAGATGTAGCTGGTGGGTCCCACCAGTCAGGGGGAAAACATTTTTTTGCGAAATACGGTGGCCCGTCCGGTGGGTCCCTGCTATCAGGCGGAGGAATCATTATTTGCGCGTAATAAGGAGGCACTTCCTTGCTGCGGCTGTGGACCCAGTTGTCAGCCTCTCCATGTATAGTACTCTTCCGATGGAAATCGTTCCTTGACCACGTTGACCATGCCGCGCCGAGAGCACCAAGGCGGTGGACGACGACGATGCCTAGGAAGGGGAAGACGCATCAGTGGATGCCCACGCGGAGAGGAGTATGAGGGTTCACTGGTTCGGCCGCGGTGTGAGGATGTCGTCGCCGCAAGGCCTGGCCAGCGATAGGATTGGTAGGGAGGTGAGGACTCCGCGGTAGCACAGCCGGCCACGGGAGGCAGGAGCAGGCGGCATGACCAGCGCTGCTTTGGGCGGCTGGAGCAAGAAGACCAGAGGTTGAAGAATCGCAACGGCCGTTGGATGGACATCATACGATCACTGCAGCTAGAATCACTTATATTGACTATGTTGACAAAGCCCTTGGTACGCGTCAACTTAGTAGGCCGACAGGTCAGCCTACGAAACGGTGCGCCCCAGATGTCAGGGGGAGGAATTATTTTTTGGGCGGCTGAAGCTAAAATAACCGAGATTGAAGAAGAGGCACGACATCTGTTGGATGGACATCCAACGGACACTGCTGCTAGAACCATGTGTTGACTATAAGTTGACAAAGCCTTGCATACGCGTCAACTTAGTAGGCCCACAAGTATGTGACAAAGAACTTATACCCCATTTGCGATTTGTAAGAATGCACAACCCATTTTTGAATTCTAATGGAATTTACTACAACCCATTTACAGTTTGTTAAAAGTACAACCCATTTTCTAGCTAGGACAACGATTAATAATTTCAACCAACCGTTCAAAACAGAATTCAATGAAATTTCCCACATTTTGATAGGATCCGAAATATTTTTGTCCTGAAATTTCTAGTCAGATTAAATACAATTTAAATATAAATTTCTATTACGTAAAAATCCAACTAAAAATTATGCGTGCAACAATTAATGAAATTAAAAAATTTCAAAATCCAAAGTAATATTTTATAAACTAATTACGTGTTTGGTGCATTTTTTACAGTTACTGCCCATTTTTTATAATTACATGCCATTTATTATTTCTTAGAGCCCATTTTCTTGTTAAGCCTAATGCATCCCTCCTAGGAAAGATTTGTAGCCCAGCGGGGCAGAGAATAACAAGTTGACCCGGATTGTGTACAACTGTCGGCCCAGTTGCATTGCTGATGTTGAAAAAAGGCCTGTGTAGTACAGTACAACCTTACATGGCTACTCAGCCCACATTCAACGACGCCGGAAAGGCCCAAACAAGGCTTCTGTACAACTTTTTGAAGTCACTGAGCTCAATTAATAACTTAAGAAAAAGTAGAGTACAGTGGAACCTAAATAAAAGCTGTCACGAGCGAAGAAATAATTCAATGGGTCCCACTTGTGCGTGTGTGTGCATGTGTGTGTGTGTGCATGTCTGTGTGTGTGTGAGTGAGAGAGACACCCATCGGTCGATGCTCGTAAATACATCTTTCAGCCATATGCATTGATGATGCTCAGTAAAAACTTATATAGTTGACACAATCATATAGAACATCATAGCACACTGAACTTGCATACAAAAATTACACGCAGGCGGTACAATTAGGATGGAAGCAGTGGGTCGCTACAGGTAGGGCTATGTTGAAACCAACGAACTCGTACATAACAGTTCATCGTCTTTATCAATGACAGGGAAATATCTTGAATGCTGTGTAAAGAAAACAGACAGACAACACAATATATAAGTTATGCTAGAACATTAAGTTGACGTACAACCCTTTCTAAAAAAAGTTCAGGTAAAAAAACAGAACAGGTCATCTGACAAGATTCAGTTGTTACCTGAAATTAGAGCACATCTAGGCAGCCAGCCCTGCCTCTTCTCCCAAAGAAGCAGTGGCCTCTGTCGCACGATGGAGTAGGCCCTGTGCCATCCATCTTTCCGAGCAACACATGGAAAGTTTGACGTTGACTCCTGTAATGGACGTCGTCGAAGGACCCGTGCACCAGCGGCGGCGACAGGACTTCGATTGATGGATTGACCACTTCTTCGACATGCACAAACACTCGATACAGGTACATCCCTAATGTGGTCCGCGGTGGCCTTGGTGGCAACGAATAGTACAACCCCGGTTCCTGCACCAGTATCTCAACACCAATCACCTTCGGTATGGTGGACGGCTTCTTCATCCATGCCATAACCGTTAGAGCCCAGCTGTCTGGAGGAACAAACATACTTATGAGCTCACCTCCAAGGTCGTTGATAAGATCATTCATAGACTCGTTGTTCCAAGCACGTCGAAGCATGCCGTGGAAGGTAAGATTTGTCAATGCGGCTATATCTCCCACGTGTCGGGGTGCGACTTAGAGGCATAGCCGCATGGTAGGCATGTCACAAGAGGGGTAATCTTCACACATCCCATGTACTGAATAAGAAAGGGATAAAGAGTTGGCTTACAATCGCCACTTCACACAATACAAGTTAAACATACATCATCCAGAATACAACAAGGTCCGACTACGCAACCAAAATAAAAGAAAGACAATCCCAAAGGCTAGATCCCCGATCGTCCCAACTGGGCTCCTCTATTGATCATCCGGAAAAGAAACATAGTAACGGACCGAATCCTCGTCGAACTCCCACTTGAGTTTGTTAGCATCCCCTGCACTGGCATCATCGGCACCAGCAACTATTTGGAAGTATCTGTGAGCCACGAGGACTCAGCAATCTCACACCCGCGAGATCAAGACTATTTAAGCTTATGGGTAGGAAAGGGTAGTGAGGTGGAGCTGCAACAAATCACTAAGCATATATGGTGGCTAACATACGCAAATAAGAGCGAGAAGAGAAGCAACGCAACGGTCGAGAAGCTACTTACGCTCAAGCATAACACAAGAATAGTGTTCACTTCCTAGACTCTGCCGAAAAGAGACCATCACGGCTACACATGCATTTGATGCATTTTAATTAAGTCAAGTGTCAAGTTCTCTACAAGCGGATATTAACAAATTCCCATCTACCCATAATCGTGGGCATGGCTTTCGAAAGTTCAAACCCTGCAGGGGTGTCCCAACTTAGCCCATCACAAGCTCTCACGGTCAACGAAGGATATTCCTTCTCCCAGGAAGACCCGATCAGACTTGGAATCCCGGTTACAAGACATTTCGACAATGGTAAAACAAGACCAGCAAGACCGCCCGATGCGCCGACATCCCGATAGGATCTGCACATATCTCGTTCTCAGGGCAACACCGGATGAACATGTTGGGGAACGTTGCAGAAAACAAAAAATTTCCTACGGTTTCACCAAGATCTGTCTAGGAGTTCATCTAGCAACGAGTGATTGGATTGCATCTACATACCTTCGTAGATCACGCGCGAAAGTGTTCAAAGAACGTGGATGAGGAAGATGTACTCGACGTGATCCAAATCACCGGAGATCCTAGCGCCGAACGGACGGCACCTCCGCGTTCAACACACGTACGGTCAGCGTAACGTCTCCTCCTTCTTGATCCAGCAAGGGGGAAGGAGAGGTTGATGAAGATCCAGCAGCACGACGGCGTGGTGGTGGATGCAGGGCGTCACAGCAGCAGGGCTTCGCCGTATACTACGCGCGCGCGCGAGAGAGAGAGAGGTGTTGCAGGGGAGAGGGAGGCGCCAAGGCACAAGGGGTGGCTGCCCCCTCCCTCCCCCCTTTATATAGGCTCCCCTAGGGGGGCGCCGGCCCTAGTAGATGGGATCTCCTAGGGGGGGGGGCGGCCAGGGCTGGAGTGGCCCCCAAGCCAAGGTGGGGCGCCCCCCACCCCTAGGGTTTCAACCCTAGGCGCATGGGGTGGGCCTAGGGGGGTGCACCAGCCCACTATGGGCTGGTTCCCCTCCCCACTTTGGCCCATGGGGCCCTCCGGGATGGGTGGCCACACCCGGTGGACCCACGGGACCCTGCCGGTGGTCCCGGTACAATACGGTGACCCCGAAACTTGTCCCGATGGCCGAAACAGCACTTCCTATATATAATTCTTTACCTCTGGACCATTCTGAAACTCCTCGTGACGTCCGGGATCTCATCCGGGACTCCGAACAACATTCGGGTTACTGCATATACATATCTTTACAACCCTAGCGTCACCGAACCTTAAGTGTGTAGACCCTACGGGTTTGGGAGACATGTAGACATGACCGAGACTGCTCTCCGGTCAATAACCAACAACGGGATCTGGATACCCATGTTGGCTCCCACATGCTCCATGATGACCTCATCAGATGAACCACGATGTCGAGGATTCACGCAACCCCGTATACAATTCCCTTTGTCAATCGGTATGTTACTTGCCCAAGATTCGATCGTCGGTATCCCAATACCTTGTTCAATCTCGTTACCGGCAAGTCACTTTACTCGTACCGTAATGCATGATCCCGTGACCAGACACTTGGTCACTTTGAGCTCATAATGATGATGCATTACCGAGTGGGCCCAGTGATACCTCTCCGTCATACGGAGTGACAAATCCCAGTCTTGATCCGTGTCAACCCAACAGACACTTTCGGAGATACCCGTAGTATACCTTTATGGTCACCCAGTTACGTTGTGACGTTTGGTACACCCAAAGCACTCCTACGGTATCCGGGAGTTACACGATCTCATGGTCTAAGGAAAGGATACTTGACATTGGAAAAACTCTAACAAACGAACTATACGATCTTATGCTATGTTTAGGATTGGGTCTTGTCCATCACATCATTGTCCTAATGATGTGATCTCGCTATCAATGGCATCCAATGTCCATAGTCAGGAAACCATGACTATCTGTTGATCAACGAGCTAGTCAACTAGAGGCTTACTAGGGACATGTTGGTGTCTATTATTCACACTTGTATTACGATTTCCGGATAACACAATTATAGCATGAATAAAGACAATTATCATGAATAAGGAAATATAATAATAATGCTTTTATTATTGCCTCTAGGGCATATTTCCAATAGTCTCCCACTTGCACTAGAGTCAATAATCTAGTTACATTGTGATGAACCGAACACCCATGGAATTCTGGTGTTGATCATGTTTTGCTCTAGGGAGAGGTTTAGTCAACGGATCTGCTACATTCAGGTCCGGATGTACTTTACAAATATCTTTGTCTCCATCTTGAACATTTTCACGGATGGAGTTGAAGCGACGCTTGATGTGCCTAGTCTTCTTGTGAAATCTGGGCTCCTTGGCTAGTGCAATAGCTCCAGTGTTGTCACAGAAGAGCTTGATCGGCCCCGACGCATTGGGTATGACTCCTAGGTCGGTGATGAACTCCTTCACCCAAATTGCTTCATGTGCTGCCTCCGAGGCTGCCATGTACTCCGCTTCACATGTAGATCCCGCCACGACGCTCTGCTTGCAACTGCACCAGCTTACTGCCCCACCATTCAAAATATACACGTATCCCGTTTGTGACTTAGAGTCATCCAGATCTGTGTCGAAGCTAGCGTCGACGTAACCCTTTACGACGAGCTCTTCGTCACCTCCATAAACGAGAAACATTTCCTTAGTCCTTTTCAGGTACTTTAGGATATTCTTGACCGCTGTCCAGTGTTCCTTGCCGAGATTACTTTGGTACCATCCTACCAAACTTACGGCAAGGTTTACATCAGGTCTGGTACACAGCATGGCATACATAATAGAACCTATGGCTGAGGCATAGGGGATGACACTCATCTCTTCTATATCTTCTGCCGTGGTCGGACATTGAGCTGAGCTCAATTTTACACCTTGTAAAACAGGAAAGAACCCCTTCTTAGACTGATCCATATTGAACTTCTTCAATATCTTATCAAGGTATGTGCTTTGTGAAAGACCTATGAGGCGTCTCGATCTATCTCTATAGATCTTGATGCCTAATATATAAGCAGCTTCTCCAAGGTCCTTCATTGAAAAACTCTTATTCAAGTAGGCCTTAATGCTGTCCAAGAGTTCTATATCATTTCCCATCAAAAGTATGTCATCTACATATAGTATGAGAAATGCTACAGAGCTCCCACTCACTTTCTTGTAAACACAGGCTTCTCCATAAGTCTGCATAAACCCAAACGCTTTGATCATCTCATCAAAGCGAATGTTCCAACTCCGAGATGCTTGCACCAGCCCATAAATCGAGCGTTGGAGCTTGCACACCTTGTCAGCATTCTTAGGATTGACAAAACCTTCCGGCTGTATCATATACAATTCTTCCTTAAGGAAACCATTAAGGAATGCCGTTTTGACGTCCATTTACCATATCTCATAATCATAGAATGCGGCAATTGCTAACATGATTCGGACGGACTTCAGCTTCGCTACCGGTGAGAAAGTCTCATCGTAGTCAACCCCTTGAACTTGTCGATAACCCTTAGCGACAAGCCAAGCTTTATAGATGGTCACATTACCATCCGCGTCTATCTTCTTCTTCTTAAAGATCCATTTATTTTCTATGGCTCGCCGCTCAACAGGCAAGTTAGTCAAAGTCCATACTTCGTTTTCATACATGGATCCTATCTCGGATTTCATGGCTTCTAGCCATTTGTCGAAATCCGGGCCCGCCATCGCTTCTTCATAGTTCGAAGGTTCACCGTTGTCTAACAACATGATTTCCAAGACAGGGTTGCCGTACCACTCTGGTGCGGAACGTGTCCTCGTGGACCTACGAATTTCAGTAGGAGCTTGATCAGAAGTATCTTGATCATCATCATTAACTTCCTCTCTAGTCAGTGCTGGCACCTCAGGAACATTTTCTTGAGTTGCGCCATTTTCTGGTTCAAGAGGTAATACTTCATCAAGTTCTACTTTCCTCCCACTTACTTCTTTCGAGAGAAACTCTTTCTCTAGAAAGGATCCATTCTTGGCAACAAAGATCTTGCCTTCGGATCTGAGGTAGAAGGTATACCCAACAATTTCTTTAGGGTATCCTATGAAGACGCATTTTTCCGACCTAGGTTCGAGCTTTTCAGGTTGAAGTTTCTTGACATAAGCATCGCATCCCCAAACTTTTAGAAACGACAGCTTAGGTTTCTTCCCAAACCATAATTCATACGGTGTCGTCTCAACGGATTTTGATGGAGCCCTATTTAAAGTGAATGCGGCAGTCTCTAAAGCATAGCCCCAAAAAGATAGCGGTAAATTGGTAAGAGACATCATAGATCGCACCATATCTAATAGAGTGCGATTACGATGTTCGGACACACCATTACGCTGAGGTGTTCCAGGCGGCGTGAGTTGTGAAACTACTCCACATTTTCTTAAGTGTGTGCCAAATTCGTGACTCAAGTATTCTCCTCCACGATCTGATCGTAGGAACTTGATTTTCCTGTCACGTTGATTCTCAACCTCACTCTGAATTTTTTTGAACTTTTCAAAGGTCTCAGACTTGTGTTTCATCAAATAGATATACCCATATCTACTCAAGTCATCAGTGAGGGTGAGAACATAACGATAGCCACCGCGAGCCTCAACACTCATTGGACCGCACACATCAGTATGTATGATTTCCAATAAGTTGGTTGCTCGCTCCATTGTTCCTGAGAACGGAGTCTTGGTCATTTTACCCATGAGGCATGGTTCGCACGTGTCAAATGATTCGTAATCAAGAGACTCTAAAAATCCATCTGCATGGAGCTTCTTCATGCGTTTGACACCTATGTGACCAAGGCGGCAGTGCCACAAGTATGTGAGACTATCATTATCAACCTTACATCTTTTGGTATTCACATTATGAACATGTGTAGCATTACCCTCGAGATTCATTAAGAATAAACCATTCACCATCGGAGCATGACCATAAAACATATCTCTCATATAAATAGAACAACCATTATTCTCGGATTTAAATGAGTAGCCATCTCGAATTAAACGAGATCCCGATACAATGTTCATGCTCAAAGCTGGCACTAAATAACAATTATTGAGGTTTAAAACTAATCCCGTAGGTAAATGTAGAGGTAGCGTGCCGACGGCGATCACATCGACCTTGGAACCATTCCCGACGCGCATCGTCACCTTGTCCTTCGCCAGTCTCCGCTTATTCCGTAGCTCCTGCTTTGAGTTACAAATGTGAGCAACTGCACTGGTATCAAATACCCAAGAGCTACTACGAGTACTGGTAAGGTACACATCAATTACATGTATATCACATATACCTTTTGTTTTGCCGGCCTTCTTGTCCGCTAAGTATTTGGGGCAGTTCCGCTTCCAGTGACCACTTCCCTTGCAATAAAAGCACTCAGTCTCGGGCTTGGGTCCATTCTTTGGCTTCTTCCCGGCAGCTTGCTTACCGGGCGCGGCAACTCCCTTGTTGTCCTTCTTGAAGTTCTTTTTACCCTTGCCTTTCTTGAACTTAGTGGTTTTATTCACCATCAACACTTGATGTTCCTTGTTGACTTCTACCTCTGCTGATTTCAGCATTGCAAATACTTCAGGAATGGTCTTTTCCATCCCCTGCATATTGAAGTTCATCACAAAGCTCTTGTAGCTTGGTGGAAGCGACTGGAGGATTCTGTCAATGACCGCGTCATCCAGGAGATTAACTCCCAGCTGAGTCAAGCGGTTATGTAACCTAGACATAGTGAGTATGTGCTCACTGACAGAACTATTTTCCTCCATCTTACAGCTGAAGAACTTGTCGGAGACTTCATATCTCTCGATCCGGGCATGAGCTTGGAAAACCATTTTCAGCTCTTCGAACATCTCATATGCTCCATGTCTATCAAAACGCTATTGGAGCCCCGGCTCTAAGCTGTAAAGCATGCCGCACTGAATGAGGGAGTAGTCATCAGCACGTGTCTGCCAAGCGTTCATAACGTCTTGGTTCTGTGGGACAGGCGGGTCACCTAGCGGTGCTTGTAGGACATAATCTTTCTTGGCAGCTATGAGGATGATCCTCAGGTTCTGGACCCAGTCCGTGTAGTTGCTGCCATCGTCTTTCAGCTTGGTTTTCTCTAGGAACGCGTTGAAGTTGAGGACTACGTTGGCCATTTGATCTACAAGACATATTGTAAAGATTTTAGACTAAGTTCATGATAATTAAGTTCATCTAATCAAATTATTCAATGAACTCCCACTTAGATAGACATCCCTCCAGTCATCTAAGTATAACATGATCCGAGTTAACTAGGCCGTGTCTGATCATCACGTGAGACAGACTAGTCAACACCGGTGAACATCTTTATGTTGATCGTATCTACTATACGACTCATGCTCGACCTTTCGGTCTTCTGTGTTCCGAGGCCATGTCTGTACATGCTAGGCTCGTCAAGTCAACCTAAGTGTTTGCATGTGTAAATCTGTCTTACACCCGTTGTATGTGAACCTTAGAATCTATCACACCCGATCATCACGTGGTGCTTCGAAACAACGAACTGTCGCAACGGTGCACAGTTAGGGGGAACACTTTCTTGAAATTATTATGAGGGATCATATTATTTACTACCGTCGTTCTAAGTAAACAAGATGCAAAACATGATAAACGTCACATGCAATCAAATAATAATAGTGACATGATATGGCCAATATCACATAGCTCCTTTGATCTCCATCTTGGGGCTCCATGATCACCTTGTCACCGGCATGACACCATGATCTCCATCATCATGATCTCCATCATCGTGTCTCCATGAAGTTGCTCGCCAACTATTACTTCTACTACTATGGCTAACGCATTTAGCAATAAAGTAAAGTAATTTACATGGTGTTTCTCAATGACACGCAGGTCATACAAAAATTAAAGACAACTCCTATGGCTCCTGCCGGTTGTCATACTCATCGACATGCAAGTCGTGATTCCTATTACAATAGCATGAACATCTCATACATCACATATATGTCATTCATCATTCATCACAACTTTGGCCATATCATATCACAAAACACTTGCTGCAAAAACAAGTTAGACGTCCTCTAATTGTTGTTGCAAGTTTTACGTGGCTGCAATAGGGTTCTAGCAAGAACGTTTTCTTACCTACATGAAAGCCACAACGTGATTTGTCAACTTCTATTTACCCTTCATAAGGACCCTTTTCATCGAATCCGCTCCAACTAAAGTAGGAGAGACAGACACCCGCCAGCCACCTTATGCAACTAGTGCATGTTAGTCGGTGGAACCGGTCTCACGTAAGCGTACGTGTAAGGTTGGTCCGGGCCGCTTCATCCCACAATACCGCTGAAGCAAGATAAGACTAGTAGCGGCAAGAAAGTTGACAACATCTACACCCACAACAAAATGTGTTCTACTCGCGCAAGAAGAACTACGCATAGACCTAGCTCATGATGCCACTGTTGGGGAACGTTGCAGAAAACAAAAATTTTCCTATGGTTTCACCAAGATCTATCTAGGAGTTCATCTAGCAACGAGTGATTGGATTGCATCTACATACCTTTGTAGATCACGCGCGGAAGCGTTCAAGAACGGGGATGAGGAAGATGTACTCGACGTGATCCAAATCACCGGAGATCCTAGCGCCGAACGGACGGCACCTCCGCGTTCAACACACGTACGGTCAGCGTAACGTCTCCTCCTTCTTGATCCAGCAAGGGGGAAGGAGAGGTTGATGAAGATCCAGCAGCACGACGGCGTGGTGGTGGATGCAGGGCGTCACAGCAGCAGGGCTTCGCCGTATACTACGCGAGAGAGAGAGGTGTTGCAGGGGAGAGGGAGGCGCCAAGGCTCAAGGGGTGGCTGCCCCTCCCTCCCCCCTTTATATAGGCTCCCCTAGGGGGGGGGTGCCGGCCCTAGGAGATGGGATTTCCTAGGGGGGCGGTGGCCAGGGCTGGAGTGGCCCCCAAGCCAAGGTGGGGCGCCCCCCACCCCTAGGGTTTCAACCCTAGGCGCATGGGGTGGGCCTAGGGGGGCGCACCAGCCCACTATGGGCTGGTTCCCCTTCCCACTTTGGCCCATGGGGCCCTCCGGGATAGGTGGCCCCACCCGGTGGACCCCCGGGACCCTTCCGGTGGTCCCAGTACAATATCGGTGACCCCGAAACTTGTCCCGATGGCCGAAACAACACTTCCTATATATAATTCTTTACCTCCGGACCATTCCGAAACTCCTCGTGACGTCCGGGATCTCATCCGGGACTCCGGACAACATTCGGGTTACTGCATATACATATCTTCACAACCCTAGCGTCACCGAACCTTAAGTGTGTAGACCCTACGGGTTCGGGAGACATGTAGACATGACCGAGACTGCTCTCCGGTCAATAACCAACAGCGGGATCTGGATACCCATGTTGGCTCCCACATGCTCCACAATGACCTCATCGGATGAACCACGATGTCGAGGATTCACGCAACCCCGTATACAATTCCCTTTGTCAATCGGTATGTTACTTGCCCGAGATTCGATCGTCGGTATCCCAATACCTTGTTCAATATCGTTACCGGCAAGTCACTTTACTCGTACCGTAATGCATAATCCTGCGACCAGACACTTGGTCACTTTGAGCTCATAATGATGATGCATTACCGAGTGGGCCCAGTGATACCTCTCCGTCATACGGAGTGACAAATCCCAGTCTTGATCCGTGTCAACCCAACAGACACTTTCGGAGATACCCGTAGTATACCTTTATGGTCACCCAGTTACGTTGTGACGTTTGGTACACCCAAAGCACTCCTACGGTATCCGGGAGTTACATGATCTCATGGTCTAAGGAAAGGATACTTGACATTGGAAAAACTCTAGCAAACGAACTATATGATCTTATGCTATGTTTAGGATTGGGTCTTGTCCATCACATCATTCTCCTAATGATGTGATCTCGCTATCAATGACATCCAATGTCCATAGTCAGGAAACCATGACTATTTGTTGATCAACGAGCTAGTCAACTAGAGGCTTACTAGGGACATGTTGGTGTCTATTATTCACACATGTATTACGATTTCTGGATAACACAATTATAGCATGAATAAAGACAATTATCATGAACAAGGAAATATAATAATAATGCTTTTATTATTGCCTCTAGGGCATATTTCCAACAGAACACTACGTACAACTAAAACCAACCCTCAAGTTTCCTCGAGGTGGCGCTGCAAGTGGCTCTGTTTTAGACCAACACTTAGAGAAGCACTGGCCAGGGGGGGGGGTTAAAATAAAGATGACCCTCAAGAGCGCGACTCCCAAGGGAAAAGGTAGGTGGTGGTGAGGCAAATGGTAAAACCAAGGTTGGGCCTTGTTGGAGGAGTTTTATTCAAAGCAAACTGTCAAGGGGTTCCCATAACACCCAACCGCATAAGGAACGCAAAATCAAGGAACATAACACCGGTATGACGGAAACTAGTGTCGGGGTATGGGGTCCCGGCAAACCCTTAAGGTTTGAACACTTGGGTGCGCACGAAGTCTTTCCCTCCAACCGATCTACGCTCTAGCTTGCTAGGATCTCGCGGACGAACTCGATGAACTCACAACACAGAAGGACACAAGGTTTATACTGGTTCGGGCCATTGTTGTGGTGTAATACCCTAGTCCAGTGTGGTGGTGGTGGATTGCCTCTTGGGCTGATGATGAACAATACAAGGGCAGAATGGCCTCCTGAGGTTGAGGCGTTCTTGTGCTCCGTGAGCTTGTGTGTGAGGTGGTCTCTCTTTTTAGCTCAGGTCTTCTCTCTTTAGCTGTGCCCTCCCTCTTCTTCCATCCCCCTCCACTGTGGTGGCTAGTCCTATTTATAGAGGCCCTGGTCCTCTTCCCAAATATCGAGCGGGAAGGGAGCCAACAATGGCGGGCTAATTTGAAGGGGGACAGCTAGTACAAGCTATCCTGACAAAAGTAGTCTTCGCCTGCACAAAGTTCTGGTGCTGACGCCATTCTGGGCTCCACGGTGACCTCCGTCTTGCAGTCCTCAGTCTTGGTCTTGTTGCACCGAAATGGCAACCTTTGCCTGAGGCCTTGGTACTCCGCGGCTGCGCTTGCTCCCTTTGCACCAAAGAGGAAACAAGGACGCTGTGCGTGCTGGCGCCCGCCTGGTGTCGATCGTCACGGCTCACGTCACGAGAACCTCATGAGGTTCGCCTTGCCTTGATATCTCCGCTCCTCATGAGCCTGCCTGGCTAGGCCGCTCCAGAGGAGGTATTGCGTCGTCCGCCTCGCGAGGGTCTTGGGCGCTTCGTTGGTGAGGATGGGCCATACGGCCTGCTGGCTTAGCCACGCGGCGGGCCACAGGTAGGCAAGTCTGGGGACCCCCGTTCCCAGAACACCGACAGTAGCCCCCGGGCCCAAGGTGCGTGCGGGCTTGGCTTCGCGACGAAGCCAAGGGTCAAGCTCGAAGCGCCGTGGGCCCCCAAAGCCTGCGACCTCGGTTGACGCATGGCAGTTGATTGGACGTGGGTGTCTCCGCTTCCCCACGCTGTTTTGGCAACTGCTTGACCTGACAAAAGGCTGGTGCGTGGGGCACTTGCCTTCATTGCTTCTTCCTTGCCTCGCTCCAGATCCCCTTTCTTGCTCTTTGCCATCGCTACCTGTAGATCTGCTCCGGCCTCGTTCTGCATCTGCCGCTCATGGCGCCGCGCAAGGTCAAGGCTTCCTCGTCCCCGGCTTGGTATGAGCCCGCTCTTGAGGTGCCCACTGTCACGGAGAGGAGCCTTGCCTCCGTGTGCCTGCTGACGGCGGGAGAGAGCAACGAGTGGGGGAAGACAGAGCTCCGACTTGCCTCTGATGAGCCGGAGCCTGAGGGGAGCACCTTCTTACCCTTCTTTTCGAGCGGCGTTGCTATCGGGTTGGTTCCTCCCTTCTCTGACTTCTTTTATGAAGTCCTCGACCACTATGGGCTGCAAGCGTTGCACCTCCATCCCAACTCTGTCCTCCTCCTATCCATCTTTGCCTACTACTGTGAGGCGTACCTAGGTGTGATGCCGTCCGTGGCTCTCCTGCGCCATTTCTTCTTCCCCCGCGTCAGCGAGGGCCACATCTCTGGATGCGCTAACTTCGTCGCGTCCGGCAAGGCCAACTCGATCTCGAGCACCGGGAAGAGGGACGACAATATTCGATCCAAGTGGGTCATGGTGGACGCCAAGCTCGCCCATCCGTGCCTCACGTTGCCGACAGAGGCACCTCGGCAAGGCAAGGAGTGGCCCAGGGCGGAGCTTGTCGATGAGCGGGCATCGTCAGTGTTGGAGCAGATGATGGGTGACCTGAAGCTGGGCAATGCGAGGGCGGCCAAAATAACAGGATCGATGCTCCTGAGGGAGTTCTTGATGCTGCGGGTCGCCCCACTCCAGGCGCGTGTGCGCCCCTTCTGGCAGCTTGAAGGAGGGGAAAACAAGGCCCGCCTGAGGCCGGGGGACCTACCTGACGACGAACTGGATGCCATCCTGCGCCTCATAGTTGGAGACAACCAGGAGTACCCGCCAAGTGCCTTCATTCCCCTGTTCCAACGCAAGGACCGGGAGGAATTCGTCGCCTCCAGGCCGACTTTTGATGCGCGCGGGCTGGTGCCGCCAGTCCTTTCGGGGGCTCTTTCAACGCCAAAGCCGGTGGAGGTGTCTTCTGGCGAGTCCCGCGGAGAGGGGGAGGAGGAGGAGGATTCTGAGGAGACCCCGAAAGAGGTGGAGGAGACCTCCCTTCTGAGCAAGGCCGAGATTCTCCGCGCCCTTCCTAATGATGCTGAGGCCGACGCTTACCAAGGAGGGAAGGAGCAACCCCTCGTCCCGACGAAGGGCAGGTCATCGCTGGTGGACCGCGGCACCGCCTCCACTCTAACACCTCCTGGGGCTGGATCCGGTTCTGCGTCCGCACAGCATGGCGCCACTAGAGCCCGAGCGCCTGCTCCTCAGGTCCCGATGCTATTGGGCCTCAAGCTTCACAAGCGAAGGGTGGAGTACCTTGCGGTGGACCAGTAGGTGTTTCGAACTTCGCTTGGTCCGTGCAGGTGCCTGTTTTTTCCCGACGCTCTCCTTTGGTTGATCAGACCAACATCTTCGGCGAAGAAGAGGAAGGATGGTAAGTCAGCTGTGCCTCCCTCCGTAGAGCAAGGAGGCAACATCGCCCGTGCCTCCCCAGCCCAGTCGTCTTCGCGGGGCCAAGAGGAGCCCAGTCGCATGGAGTCAGCCCCTATGGCCCCGCTGGCTCCAGAGGTGCTGATACTTTGCGCGGCTGATGAGGTCCCAGCTGCTCCGGAGCCCGCGGTCTCCCAAGCCCTGGTGACGGCGCCACTTCCTCCTATTGCTGTGCCTCCACTCCTTGGTTCCTCTACCCCTGCTACCGTCTTGGAGCATGCCTTTTCAGAGATGACCCAACTGCAGGTGGATCTCCTGAGCGCTGACCCGCGCCTGGTGGCCGGGCGCCTGGAGTTGGCCTCCGGCTGACTTCATTTTGACCTGGCGGTGCGCGCGACGCTGAGCCAGGCTGTTGTGGCTTCCAAGAGAGAGAAGCAAGAAGCCGTCGATGCTGTAGCCGATCATGAGGCGGCGCTGAAAGAAGCCAAGGCCGCTCGAGACCGCTGCCAGGCGCTGGAGGGCAATTTGCAGAGCCTGCGTGATAAGCATGCTGAAGAGGCGCTCCGCCGCGAAGCAGAGAAGAAGGAGATGAATGCCCGGGAGAAAGCCATTAAGAATCATGGTGCTGAGCTGGCGGAGCTGGGGAAGAGGCAGGTTGCCGAGCGCAACCGGTTGGAGGAGCTGGAGCAGAAGATGGGGGCGAAGGAGGCCGATCTCAACGCGAAGGCACGGGTCTTGGCCAAAGACCGTGTGGCCTTCGCCGATCTCGAGAAGAGATCTCGAAAGGCGATGAAGATGCTCTACGAGTGTGGCTTGGAGAAGCCGCTGGATACCGATGAGGACGACCCCGCCCAGCTGCTTCCTCTCGCGGTGAAGGCGCTTGAGGAGATTATTGAAGGTCTCGGTCCCATGGCGGAGGCAGAAGCTCGCGTTCTGTCTTCAGCCGCTCTTACCCGCATCCTCAGCCATCTGCACCTCCGCGACCCCAATGCCCAGTTTGACGAGCTGCTGGAGCCTATGGCTGAAGACCTCTATGAGACTGCCGCCGCAGCCGTTCATGGTCGAGAGGAGGCTTTGCTGGGGAAGTTCCGTGGCTTTGTCTCCGATCCTCTGTCTGGTGATGCCGCGGATCCTGCGGCTGGTGGACATCGTCGCCCACAGGGGAGCTCCTTACGCAGGCGACATCGACATCCAGGGGTGACCCGCGGCTATTCTCCTTGTTTTATTCCTGCGACATACATCAGGCCTCGCGGAGGCGTTTATACTTTTTATTTGGTATTGTGAGAACATTATGCTTGTAATATTTGCTTTGAGATTCTGTGATTTCCTTCCTTATTTGCCTTGTTCTGCGTCGGTAGAGCCCGGCCCCGCGCATACCTCAACCGCCGTTGGGCTGGCCGGAGACCAGGACGGTCCAAGGAGTGAGGGGCTACATGACCAGTTAGGCTCCCGAGTCACGATGCTCAGGAGTCCCCCTTGACGTGCGAACAACATATAGGGAGAGTTCGTGAGGATAGATTAATGTTCTACGTCGGCAGGGCCCGGCTCCGCGCATACCTCAACTGCCGTTGGGCTGATCGGAGACCAGGACGGACCAAGGAGTGAGGGGCTACATGACCAGTTAGGCTCCTGATTCGCGATGCTCAGGAGTCCCCCTTGTTGTTCAAACAATTTCCATACCTGCCCTCGCCGAGGCCTCGGGAGGGGCGCGCGACGCCCAGGTCCGGGGGACCTTGTTGGGTGGCGTGTGCTTGGGCATGACCTGAGCGCAGCTCCCATGCCCAGCCCCCTCGCGCGACTCTCCCCAGGGGAGGCGTCGTGGTGAGGATGGGCGTTGAGCTCTGGGCTCCCTAAGGTTGGTACGACCATGGGGTCGCCCTCAGTTGTTTATCACCAGTGCGGAGCGTAGTGCTTCCGCTTGTGCACGGGCATAGCCGCTCCTCGGCAGTGTCGACAGCCAGCGCGGAGCATGGAGTTTTCACTTGGGCATGGGATGGGGGCTCCCCTCCTGGAGGAGCCCCCGGGGCGTGTACAGCCCCGCCCTGACATGTGGCTTGCATGGCAGGGCTGCGAGGTGTATCTGGGCACTCGTGAGCCAGCGCGGGACTCACGAGGCCCTACCTCAAGGTGGGTTGCGCCTGGTCTTGAGTCTTTGTGACTGTATGTCCCTGCAAGGCAGTTAGATGGAAGCACTCTACATCCTCAGGTCCCGGCGCTCGAGCGAGCTCAGCCGCCACTGGTATGCCAGGTCGCGATGCCGTGGTCAAGGCTAGGGGGTGAGGGCTGGAGAGCCAGTAAGAGCTCCTGAGTTGCGATGCTCAAGCGCCCCCTTTTAATGTGCAAGCAAATTGCATGGAGTGAACGGACCCGTGGTGGGTGGTTATAAAACAGGTGATAGGAGTCGGCAGGTTAAGCACAAAGAGCAGATTGACCTGGATAAATGCAGGAAGATACATGCCACCAGGTCCGGCCTGAGCGGCCTGGGGATGATGCAGCCCGAGGGGCGCCCCCTAGCGAGGTAAGCTAAAAGACATAAGTAAAAGGGATACATGCCACAGGGACGAACCCACGCGGCCTGGGAATAGTGCAGCCCGAGGGGCGCTCCCAGCTTAAATGAACTTGGAAGATGTCACCTGGGTCTGTAGACGAAGTAGAACTGGTGCAGCTGAAGCCATGCGTCGAAGAAATGACTCCTCATGAGCCACCGGGACCCTAAGCCTCGGGTGGCTCTGGGAGCTCAGGAGGTTCCCTGAAGGCCATCGCCATCTCCTCCCGAACGGCGTGGAACCTGGCCTCCTGAGCCGCCTGGACTTGCCGCACATGGCGCTGATGGGCCGATGCCACGCTCGGCAAGCCGAAGGGCATGTGAACGAAGCTGTGTGGTGGGACCTCACATCGGCCTGCGCGCGATGGCCAGAAGCATTCCTAGATGCGGCCCTGTTAAGCCCTGTGATGTCGATGCAGGCGTGTAGCTCAGCACCCTCGCCTGGGTGGTGAGCCACACTCTGTGAGCAGTTGTCGCCACGCATGGCTCTTACGTCTTATAACTCTTGGGTGGTCTTGATGATGAACTCTTGGGTGGTGGGCATTCCTTGACCCATGCTCTCCTGAGGAACACGTGTCGTGCAGCACGCTTCCAAGTGGTGCCCAAGCGCCTCCCTCGTGAGATTGGCAAGGTCTGAGGCCCTCCAGAAGAGAGCCCCCGAGCCTTGCCTGAAGAGGGCGCCGGGCGCGCTTTCCTATGCGGTGGTGGAGGGCACCCCTGGAGCGGGCGCCGATCCTGATGAGGCCCCTGATGCGATGCCATCTCCTTGGGGTCCTGCACGGCACGGTAGCTTCTTCTTGGGGATGGTCTCCGAAGGGCCTTCACTTCTGCCGTCAGGGTTGTCGATTGCCGCGGCTTGGAAGGCGCGCTCAAGGGAGCACACTGCATCCCTTTCTTCACATGTGACCGTGATGATCCCCCCGCTTCCTGGCATCTTGAGAACGTTGTAGCCATGGTGGGTGACCGCCATGAACTTGGCCAGGGATGGATACCCGAGGATGGCATTGTACGGCAGGCGGATGTGCGTGCTACCTCTTTTAGCATTGTGTTGGTTTTCCCCGAAGAGGAAGGGATGATGCAGCAAAGTAGCATAAGTATTTCCCTCAGTTTTTGAGAACCAAGGTATCAATCCAGTAGGAGGCTACGCGCGAGTCCCTCACACCTGCACAAAACAAATAAATCCTCGCAACCAACGCAAATAGGGGTTGTCAATCCCTATAGGGTCACTTATGAGAGTGAGATCTGATAGATATGATAAGATAATATTTTTGGTATTTTTATGATAAAGATGCAAAGTAAAATAAAGGCAAAGTAAATAACTAAGTAGTAGGAGATTGATATGATAAAGATAGACCCGGGGGCCATAGGTTTCACTAGTGGCTTCTCTCGAGAGCATAAGTATTCTATGGTGGGTGAACAATTTACTGTTGAGCAATTGATAGAATTGAGCATAGTTATGAGAATATCTAGGTATGATCATGTATATAGGCATCACGTCCGAGACAAGTAGAACGACTCCTCCCTGCATCTACTACTATTACTCCACTCATCGATCGCTATCCAGCATGCATCTAGAGTATTAAGTTAAAACAGAGTAACGCCTTAAGTAAGATGACATGATGTAGAGGGATAGACTCATGCAATATGAAGAAAACCCCATCTTGTTATCCTCGATGGCAGCAATACAATACGTGCCTTGCTGCCCTTACTGTCACCGGGAAAGGACACCGCAAGATTGAACCCAAAGCTAAGCACTTCTCCCATTGCAAGAAAGATCAATCTAGTAGGCCAAACCAAACTGATAATTCGAAGAGACTTGCAAAGATAACCAATCATACATAAAAGAATTCAGAGAAGATTCAAATATTATTCATAGATAGACTTGATCATAAACCCGCAATTCATCGGTCTCAACAAACACACCGCAAAAAGAAGATTACATCGAATAGATCTCCACAAGGGAGGGGGAGAACATTGTATTGAGATCCAAAAAGAGAGAAGAAGCCATCTAGATACTAACTATGGACCCATAGGTCTGAGGTAAACTACTCAAACTTCATCGGAGGGGCTATGGTGTTGATGTAGAAGCCCTTCGTGATCGATGCTCCCTCCGGCGGAGCTCCGGAACAGGCCCCAAGATGGGATCTCGTGGATACAGAAAGTTATGGCGGTGGAATTAGGGTTTTGGCTCCTGTTCTGATCGTTTGGGGGTACGTGGATATATATAGGAGGAAGGAGTACGTCGGTGGAGCAACAGGGGGCCCACGAGGGTGGAGGGCCCCCTACCTCGTGGCCTCCTGTTTTATTTCTTGACGCAGGGTCCAAGTCTCTCTGGTCTTATTCGTTGAGAAAATCACATTCCCGAAGGTTTCATTCTGTTTGGACTCCGTTTGATATTCCTTTTCTTCGAAACCCTAAAACAGGCAAAAACAACAATTCTGGGTTGGGCCTCCGGTTAATAGGTTAGTCCCAAAAATAATATAAAAGTGGATAATAAAGCCCAATAATGTCCAAAACAGTAGATAATATAGCATGGAGCAATAAAAAATTATAGATACGTTGGAGACGTATCAAGCATCACCAAGCTTAATTCCTGCTCGTCCTCGAGTAGGTAAATGATAAAAATAGAATTTTTGATGTGGAGTGCTACTTGGCATAACTTTAATGTAATTCTTCTTAATTGTGGTATGAATATTCAGATTCGAAAGATTCAAGACAAAAGTTCATATTGACATAAAAATAATAATACTTCAAGCATACTAACTAAGCAATTATGTCTTCTCAAAATAACATGGATAAAGAAAGATATCCCTACAAAATCATATGGTTTAGTCATGTTTCATTTTCATCACACAAGAATGCTATCATCATGCACAACCCCGATGACAAGCCAAGAAATTGTTTCATACTTTAGTAATCTCAAACCTATAAACTTTCACGCAATATATGAGCGCGAGCCATGGACATAGCACTATAGATGGAATATAATATAATGAGGTGGGTTATGTGGAGAAGACAAAAAAGGAGAAAGTATCACATCAACAAGGCTAATCAATGGGCTATGGAGATGCCCACCGATTGATGTTAATGCAAGGAGTAGGGATTGCCATGCAACGGATGCACTAGATCTATAAATGTATGAAAGCTCAACAAAAGAAACTAGTGGGTGTGCATCCAACTTGCTTGCTCACGAAAACCTAGGGCACTTGAGGAGGCCCATTGTTGGAATATACAAGCCAAGTTCTATAATTAAAAATTCCCACTAGTATATGAAAGTGATAACATGAGAGACTCTATACTATGAAGATCATGGTGCTACTTTGAAGCACAAGTGTGGCAAAGGATACTAACATTGTCCCTTCGCTCTTTTTCTCTCATTTTTTTCTTTTTTTGGGCCTTTTCTCTTTTTTATGGCCTTTCTCTTCTTTTTTTGGGCCTTCTCTTTTTTATGGCCTTTCTCTTTTTTTTATATTCCTCACTTGGGACAATGCTCTAGAAAATGATGATCATCACACTTCTATTTATTTACAACTCAATGATTACAACTTGATACTTGAACAAAAGATGACTCTATATGAATGCCTCTAGCGGTGTACCGGGATATGCAATGGACCAAGAGTGACATGTATGAAAGAATTATGAATGGTGGCTTTGCCACAAATACTATGTCAACTACATGACCATGCTAAGCAATATGACAATGATGAATGTGTCATGATGAACGGAATGATGGAAAGTTGCATGGCAATATATCTCGGAATGGCTATGGAAATGCCATAATAGGTAGGTATGGTGGCTGTTTTGAGGAAGATATAAGGAGGTTTATGTGTGAAATAGCATATCATATCACGGGGTTTGGATGCACCGGCGAAGTTTGCGCCAACGCACAATGTGATAAAGGGCAATGCACGGTACCGAAGAGGCTAGCAAGGATGGAAGGGTGAGAGTGCGTATAATCCATGGACTCGACACTAGTCATAAAGAACTCACATACTTATTGCAAAAATCTACAAGTCATCAAAAACCTCGGTACTACGCGCATGCTCCTAGGGGGATAGATTGGTAGGAAAAGACCATCGCTCGTCCTCGACCGCCACTCATAAGGAAGACAATCAAATAACACCTCATGTTTCAAATTTGTTGTATAACGTTTACCATACGTGCATGCTACGGGACTTGCAAACCTCAACACAAGTATTTCTCAATTTCACAACTACTCAACTAGCACAACTTTGATATTATTACCTCCATGTCTCAAAACAATCATCAAGCATCAAACTTCTCTTAGTATTCAACACACTCATAAGAAAATTTTATTATTAATCTTGCATACCAAGCATATTAGGATTTTAAGAAAATTACCATGCTATTAAGACTCTCAAAATAATCTAATTGAAGCATGAGAGATCAATAGTTTCTATAAAACAAATCCACCACCGTGCTCTAAAAGATATAAGTGAAGCACTAGAGCAAAATTATATAACTCAAAAGATATAAGCGAAGCACATAGAGTATTCTAGCAAATTCCAAATCATGTATGGATCTCTCAAAAGGTGTGTACAGAAAGGATGATTGTGGTAAACTAACAAGCAAAGACTCAAATAATACAAGACGCTCCAAGCAAAACACATATCATGTGGCGAATAAAAATATAGTTCCAAGTAAAGTTACCGATAGAAGTAGAAGAAAGAGGGGATGCCTTCCGGGGCATCCCCAAGCTTTGGCTTTTAGGTGTCCTTAGATTATCTTGGGGGTGCTATGGGAATCCCCAAGCTTAGGCTCTTGCAACTCCTTGTTCCATAATCCATCAAATCTTTACCCAAAACTTGAAAACTTCACAACACAAAACTTAAAGTAGAAAAACTCGTGAGCTCCGTTAGTGAAAGAAAACAAAAGACCACTTCAAGGTACTGTAATGAACTCATTCTTTATTTATGTGGGTGTTATACCTACTGTATTCCAACTTCTCTATGGTTTATAAACTATTTTACTAGCCATAGATTCATCAAAATAAGCAAACAACACACGAAAAACAGAATCTGTCAAAAACAGAAAAGTATGTAGTAATCTGTAGCTAGCGCAAGATCTGGAACCCCAAAAATTCTAAAATAAATTGCTGGACGTGAGGAATTTATATATTAATCATCTTAAAAAATAATTGACTAAATAACACTTTCCAAATAAAAATGATAGTAGTTGTCATGAGCGCTAAAGTTTCTGTTTTTTACAGCAAGTTCTACAAGACTTTCCCCAAGTCTTCCCAACGGTTCTACTTGGCACAAACACTAATTAAACACAGAAAACACAACCAAAACATAGGCTAGATAATTTATTTATTACTAAACAGGAGCAAAAAGCAAGGAATAAAAATAAAATTGGGTTGCCTCCCAACAAGCGCTATCGTTTAACGCCCCTAGCTAGGCATAACAAGCAAAAATAGATCTAGGTATTGCCATCTTTGGTAGGCAATCCATAAGTGGCTCTCATAATAGATTCATAAGGTAATTTAATTTTCTTTCTAGGAAAGTGTTCCATGCCTTTCCTTAATGGAAGTTGAAATCTAATATTTCCTTCGTTCATATCAATAATTGCACCAATCGTTCTAAGGAAAGGTCTACCAAGAATAATAGGACATGAGGGATTGCAATCTATGTTAAGAACAATAAAATCTACAGGCACATAATTCCTATTTGCAAGAATAAGAACATCATAATTCTTCCCATAGGTTTCTTAATACTGGAATCCGCAAGGTGCAAGTTTAGAGAGCAATCATCAAAATCACGGAAACCTAACAAATCACACATAGTCTTTGGAATCGTGGAAACACTAGCACCCAAATCACATAAAGCATAACATTCATGATCTTTAATTTTAATTTTAATAGTTGGTTCCCACTCATCATTAAGTTTTCCAGGGATAGAAAATTCCAATTCAAGTTTTTGTTCATAAGATTGCATCAAGGCATAAACGATATGTTTAGTAAACGCTTTATTTTGACTATAAGCGTGAGGAGAATTTAGCACGGATTGCAACAAGGAAATACAATCAATCAAAGAGCAATTTTCATAGTTAAATTCCTTGAAATCCATAATAGTGGGTTTAGCAACATCTAGGGTTTTAATTTCTTCAATCCCACTTTTATCAAATTTAGCATCAAGATCAAAAGATTCAGAATTCTTGGAACGCCTTCTAGGTAAGGGTGGATCATATTCAGTCCCATCATTATCAAGATTCATATTGCAAAACAAAGATTTAATAGGGGACACATCAATAACTTTTAGATCTTCATCATTATTTTCATAGCAACTCGGTTTAGCGGCCATCTTATTAACTAGGGTAGCCTGCTTATCCGAAATTTCAGCAGTTAATTTCTCAAGATGAGCAAGTTGGGATCTTAAACCATCGAATTCTTTAGACATATCATCCAGCTCTTTATTCATAAAACTCATAAAACTTTTCTGTTCTTTAAGCTCGTTTCTGAAGAAACTATTATGTTCAAATTGCAAAACCATGAAACTCCTAACATTATTTTCGATTTCTTCTAACCTTTTAAGGTGAAGGTCACCAAATTTAGGTAGAGACATCATGACAAGCAAGCAAACTAACACACAAGCAAACAAAAAGCAAGCGGACAAAAAGAGGTAAATAGAGGGAGGATAGAGAGAGAGAGAGAGGGCAAATAAAACGGCAAGGGTGAAGTGGGGGAGAGGAAAATGAGAGACAAATGACAAACAATGTAATGCGGGAGATAAGGGTATGTGATGGGTGCTTGGTATGTTGACATTTCAAGAGACCTCCTCGGCAACAGCGCCAGAATTCCTTCTTGCTACCTCTTTTAGCACTGCGTTGGTTTTCCCCGAAGAGGAAGGGATGATGCAGCAAAGTAGCGTAAGCATTTCCCTTAGTTTTGAGAACCAAGGTATCAATCCAGTAGGAGGCTACGCGCGAGTCCCTCGCACCTGCACACAACAAATAAATCCTCGCAACCAATGCAAATAGGGGTTGTCAATCCCTATAGGGCCACTTACGAGAGTGAGATCTGATAGATATGATAAGATAATACTTTTGGTATTTTTATGATAAAGATACAAAGTAAAATAAAGGCAAAGTAAATAGAAAAGTAAATAACTAAGTAGTAGGAGATTGATATGATAAAGATAGACCAGGTGGCCATAGGTTTCACTAGTGGCTTCTCTCGAGAGCATAAGTATTCTACGGTGGGTGAACAAATTACTGTTGAGCAATTGACAGAATTGAGCATAGTTATGAGAATATCTAGGTATGATCATGTGTATAGGCATCACGTCTGAGACAAGTAGACCGACTCCTGCCTGCATCTACTACTATTACTCCACTCATCGACCGCTATCCAGCATGCATCTAGAGTATTAAGTTAAAAACAGAGTAACACCTTAAGCAAGATGACATGATGTAGAGGGATAGACTCATGCAATATGAAGAAAACCCCATCTTGTTATCCTCGATGGGAACAATACAATACGTGCCTTGCTGCCCTTATTGTCACCGGGGAAGGACACCGCAAGATTGAACCCAAAGCTAAGCACTTCTCCCATTGCAAGAAAGATCAATCTAGTAGGCCAAACCAAACTGATAATTCGAAGAGACTTGCAAAGATAACCAATCATACATAAAAGAATTCAGAGAAGATTCAAATATTATTCATAGATAGACTTGATCATAAACCCACAATTCATCGGTCTCAACAAACACACCGCAAAAAGAAGATTACATCGAATAGATCTCCACAAGAGAGGGGGAGAACATTGTATTGAGATCCAAAAAGAGAGAAGAAGCCATCTAGCTACTAACTATGGACCCGTAGGTCTGAGGTAAACTACTCACACTTCATCGGAGGGGCTATGGTGTTGATGTAGAAGCCCTCCATGATCGATGCCCCCTCCGGCGGAGCTCCGGAACCAGCCCCAAGATGGGATCCCGTGGATACAAAAAGTTACGGTGGTGGAATTAGGGTTTTGGCTCCTGTTCTGATCGTTTGGGGGTACGTGGATATATATAGGAGGAAGGAGTACGTTGGTGGAGCAACAAGGGGCCCACGAGGGTGGAGGGCGCGCCTGGTGGGGGTGGGCGCGCCCCCTACCTCGTGGCCTCCTGTTTTATTTCTTGACGTAGGGTCCAAGTGTCTCTGGTCTTATTCGTTGAGAAAATCACGTTCCCGAAGGTTTCATTCCGTTTGGACTCCGCTTGATATTCCTTTTCTTCGAAACCCTAAAACAGGCAAAAACAACAATTCTGGGCTGGGCCTCCGGTTAATAAAGCCCAATAATGTCCAAAACAGTAGATAATATAGCATGGAGCAATAAAAAATTATAGATACGTTGGAGACGTATCCGAGCGCAACGTCGAAGTTGATGAGCTCGGTGCGGTAATTCTTGCGCTCCTCGAAGGTGACAGGCAGGCGGACCTGCCCTATTGGCGTGGTGGAACCATCAGTCACTCCTGAGAAAGGCTTGGTTGGCTGGAGCTGCTCATAGGGCACTTGGAGGCTGTCAAATGTGTCGGCGGATAGGATGTTGAGCCCCGCGCCGCCGTCGATGAGAGTCTTGGCGACTTGCACGTTGCTGATGACTGGGGAGCAAAGCATAGGGAGTGTGCCAGCGGTGGTTGCGCACTTGAGCTGGTCGGCCGAGCTGAAGGTTATGGCGCATTGGGACCACCGAAGCGGGCGCGTGGCCTCGAGCTTGGGGAGCGCCGCGTTCACCTCGCGAGCGAACTGTTTGAAGATGAGTTGAGAGGCTGGGGCCTGAGCGCCGCCCAAGATGCAAGCGACCGCACGCGGCTCCTGGAAGCCCCCAACCCCCTCGTCCTGGTGGTGGTCGTCGTTCCTTCTTGGCGGCAGCAGCGGGGGAAGACCAGCGTTGCCCTGGGGGCGATCCTCGCGAGGCGGGTCCCTCCAGGCACCCTCGCGAGGTTGGTCCTACCAGCGGTCCTCAAGAGGTCAGTCACGCCACTCCTGACATGGGCCATAGTCATCCTAGCGTCCGCCTCCGCGTCCGCCTTCGCGGCCGTAGCCCCGGTCGTTGCGCTCGGGGCGTCGGCCGAAGCATCCTTCCTTACTGAATGGCTCTGAGCTCTTGACAGTTGCTGGTGTTGTGGGTGTTCAGGTTGTGGAAGGCGCAGAATGGGCAGCCGTTCTTGGATGACTCGAGCTGATCTCTCCCTCGCTTGGTGTCTGGCTCTGCTGCGAGCATTACTGCCTCCTTGCGCTTCACGTCTTTGGCCTTGGCATTCTTTTCCTCCACTCCTGCAGCCGGCAGCTCGAGGAGAGAGAGGCGCCCTCCTCAGCTCTCCCGAGATGTGCAAAGCTCCTCATGGATTGCCGGCTCTTCCTTCATCTTGACATCGCGGATGCCGTTAGAAAACGCGGAGATGATGCCCTTGTCCGAGACCTTGGGAATCTTGAGGCGGGTGCTGTTGAAGCGCTGGATGTACTTCTAGAGGGTCTCTCCTGGCTGTTGCTTGATGCGGCGTAGGTCGCCCGCGACCGGTGGGCGGTCACGAGTACCCTGGAAGTTGGCGACGAAGCGGTCGCGCATCTCGTCCCAGGAGGAGATCGAGCCGTGCTGTAGGTTCAGGAGCCAGGAACGGGCCCCATCCTTGAGAGCCATGGGAAACCAGTTCGCCATGACTTTTTCGTTGTCGTTGGCTACTTTGATGCTCAAGTCATAGAGCTGCAGGAACTCCACGGGGTCGGCAGTGCCGTCATAGCGAGGACGCAGATCTGGCTTGAACTTGCCTGGCCAGGGAACGCTGCGTAGCTCAGGGGTGAAGGCGCGGCAGCCTGCCGTGGTTGCTGGGGTCCGCTTCGGGGGAGGAGCTTGGTCTTGGCGAGGTTCGCGCTGCGCCACCGCATGCAGCACGTGGTCTTGACAAGGTGGCGTGGGGAGCGCTGGTGCAGCTTCTCGCGGCCGCGGGATTTCTTGGCAGCTCCTTTCTTCACGCATGGGCGCCGGGCGTGGCGGATCGCGCCGCGGAGGCGCGCGCCTTGGCGCCAAGGCACCGTCTTGGGCTCGAGGTGGTGGAGGCGCGCCACGAGCCCTGTTGCCCGCAGCCTGCCGAGGGGGAGGCACAGAGTGGGACGGCGCCAGAGAGCCCCCCGCGGCGCGGACAAGCTCGGCGACGCGATTGAGCCACTCTTCATAGACGTCGTCGACGGGGCGGTAACGCAGGAGCTCCTTCGCCGCGATTAGCGCGGCTCGCGCCTCCAGGGGTGCGAGGTGCGCGTGGGACGAAGAGCCCGCAGGAGTGAGTGATGGAGTAGCGGTGCGGCCATCCTGCCGCACCGAAGGGTGTTGCGAGGATGCATGCTGCTCGTTTCCCACCGGGCCAGTGGCAGCGTTGGCGGCGGGGGATGGAGAACGACGAGGCGGCCTGCCGACGGGAGCCGTCTGAGCGACGCGGGCAGCGAGGGCGGCCCGACTCTTAGCTCTAGCGCGGCGAGCGTTCGACATGGAGACGACGGATCAACGGAGCGACGAACTAATGGAAGGGAAGCTACGGCACACCCCTACCTGGCGTGCCAAATGTCGGGGTATGGGGTCCCGGCAAACCCTTAAGGTTCGAACACTGGGGTGCGCACGAAGTCTTTCCCTCCAACCGATCTACGCTCTAGCTTGCTAGGATCTCGCGGACGAACTCGACGAACTCACAACACAGAAGGACAGAAGGTTTATACTAGTTCGGGCCACCGTTGTGGTATAATACCCAACTCCAGTGTGGTGGTGGTGGATTGCCTCTTGGGCTGATGATGAACAATACAAGGGCAGAACGGCCTCCTGAGGTTGAGACGTTCTTGTGCTCCGTGAGCTTGTGTGTGAGGTGGTCTCTCTTTTTAGCTCAGGTCTTCTCTCTTTAGCTGTGCCCTCCCTCTTCTTCCACCCCCTCCACTGTGGTGGCTAGTCCTATTTATAGAGGCCCTGGTCCTCTTCCCAAATATCGAGCGGGAAGGGAGCCAACAATGGCGGGCTAATTTGAAGGGGGACAACTAGTACAAGCTATCCTGACAAAAGTAGTCTTCGCCTGCACAAAGTTCTGGTGGTGACGCCGTTCTGGGCTCCACGGTAACCTCCATCTTGTAGTCCTCAGTCTTGGTCTTGTTGCACTGAAATGGCAACCTTTGCCTGAGGCCTTGGTACTCTGCGGCTGCGCTTGCTCCCTTTGCACCAAAGAGGAAACAAGGACGCTGTGCGCGCTGGCACCCGCCTGGTGTCGATTGTCACAGCTCACATCACGAGAACCTCGTGAGGTTCGCCTTGCCTTGATATCTCCGCTCCTTGTGAGCATGCCTGGCTAGGCTCCTCTAGAGGAGGTCTTGCATCGTCTGCCTCACGAGGGTCTTGGGCGCTTCGTTGGTGAGGATGGGCCGTACGACATGTTGTCTTAGCCACGCGGCGGGCCACAGGCAGGCAAGTCTGGGGACCCCCATTCCCAGAACGTCGACAACTAGGGTGGCAAGAGTGGAACAAAACACCAGGCATAAGCTGAGCCTTCCACCCTTTACCAAGTATATAGATGCATTAATTGAATAAGAGATATTGTGATATACCAACATATCCATGTTCCAACATGGAACCAGCTTCATCTTCACCTGCAACTAGCAATGCTATAAGAGGGGCTTAGCAAAGCGGTAACTTAGCCAAACAACGGTTTGCTAGGAAAGGTGGGTTAGAGGCTTGACATGGCAATATGGGAGGCATGATATAGCAAGTGGTAGGTAGCGCGACATAGCAATAGAGTGGACAACTATCAAGCAAAGATAGAAGTGATTTCGAGGGTATGGTCATCTTGCCTGAAATACCGCAAGGAAGAAGAACGAGTCCATGAAGAAGATAAACAGACGTAGTCGAACGGATCCTCACAAACACGATGTTATCAGAACTAACCCGAAGAAGCAACACCGGAAAGAAGCAAACAACATGGTAAACAACCATCACATAATCATGGCATGATGCACAACCAAGTATGATGCATGTCTAGTTTAATGAGGCATGGCATGGCAAAGTGCACAAGCAAAACTACAAGTTAAGTGGAGCTCAATATGCAACTCGTCGCATATTGACAAAACACCACATGACTTATTTAGTTCACTCTTGTTTATGTACCCAACAAAATTAAATGTTGGTTAGCATGGCAAGGGGTGAAGCATAATAAAACTACTTAACTAGGCAAGTTTAAATGAGGCCAGAACAACAAACAACAAGTCCGGAAAATCCTCATGTGCATATTTTGATTTGGTACTGTTCTTCCCTAAACCATATTTGAGAGTTGTTTAACATGCAAGATGAGTGCACCATGTTAAACTAGGCATTTTTCTACCCCATTTACATATAAAGTTTATTAGGTTTGGAGCTACGGTTATTTAGTTATGAAATAAATCATTTTAACATGGCATTTAAGAAAAATATATGCAAACATAATTTTAAACATTTTTAACATGGATGAAAGTTGGATATTATGAAACTAGACAAGATTCTAATCATTTTTCATATATAATGTTTTTACAAAAGATGCACGATTGGTGAGTTATGATATGCATGGAACTTAGGGGTTTTTCTGCAAATCTGTAAAACTTGGGATAATTGGACAAATTCGCGGCGCACAGGAAAAACAAATATGGGCTGAATCTGAGCTATCGGGCCGAACAGGATCAGGCTTGAGGTGCTTCTCACCTCGTGGGCTCACGACCCAGTCAGGGGAGAGGCTTGGCAGGCCGGTTGAGGAGTGCGCTGGGCCTTGGGAGGCTCCGGCCCACGATGGCGTTCGAGGCGGGCGCTCGAGGTCAACGGGTCGAGGAGCTGCTGGAGAGAGGTCTTGGCAGCGACGTCGACAGCTGTCCACGATGAGGCAGCGGTGTAGGCAAGCAGGGAATGCCAGGGGTCGACGGGGATGGATGGATCCGTCTGTTTCCGGGCCGGATCCGGCCAACGGCAGCGTCGATGTGGAGCTCTGGCGAGGGTTGACCAAGGCGGCGGTGTCCTGTAGGTAATGCGGCGCGGGGATTAGAGAGGAACCAGGGAAAACAGGGTGAGGACGAGCAGAGGCCCGGACCTATTGACCTGCTGGTCGAAGAGGTGGTCGCGGCCTCCGGCGACCCTGGTCTCCAGCGAGCGACGGGGTGAAGGCGGAAGGTCGCGAGCGATGAAGCTCGGGTTTCCCACACGGGAGGCTAGAGGTGCGGGTGCTCGGTGCGCGCGGCGGGACGGCTCAGGTCCAGATCTTGCCCGAGGCGGGCCGGCTGCGGGCTTCCACGGGCCGCGACGGCGCTGGGGAGGCAGGGGGCGCGTGGCCTCCTTTGATTGGCTGGAGGGGGTCGGCTGGAGGCGGCGCGCCCACTGGCTACTTGCCAAGTGTCGCTGAGGAAGGTGGCCAGAGCGGGAAGCGACGAGGGCGGTGGCGGCTGATGATTGAGGCGCGGAAAACAAGGTGGGAGGTTGGAGGAGGCCAAAAATGGAAGCGAGGGGGTGTTGGTGTCAAAACCGGCGGATCTCGGGTAGAGGGTCCCGAACTGTGCGTGTAGGCAGATGGTAACAGGAGGCAGGGGACACGATGTTTTACCCAGGTTCGGGCCCTCTTGATGGAGGTAAAACCCTACGTCCTGCTTGATTAATATTGATGATATGGGTAGTATAAGAGTAGATCTACCACGAGATCAGAGAGGCTAAACCTAGGGACGGCAATGGGGCCCCATATCCGCCAAACCCATGGGGATTTCATCCATTAAGGGCAGGGGATGGGTGAAAATCTTCCCCATGGAGATATTTACCGAACTTATTTATTCCCCATACGGTACAACGGGGATGGGGATGGTATGCTAGTCCCGCTACCCAACGGGGACCCGCATTTTACATATGACATGTAAGACCATATATATGTCTATATATACAGGATGAAGTCAACCCTAAAAATTAATAACCCTAGCTCTCATCTTATCGTGCTCACCTTAGCCGCCGCCATGACGAAGAAGTCAACACGTCCTACTCCTAGATCTGCAGCAACAGGAGAAGCACAACGTCGTAGCTCAAGGTTCCTAGGTAATGCTGATGCATCAAATTCATCAGCCACGACCCAGGCACCAGCAGCCGGACGGCCATCACCTCGTCTCCTACAGCCATCCGTCTCCACGGTGCTCTCTCTCTCTCTCTCTCTCTCTCTCTCTCTCTCTCGTGTTTATCCTCTTCGAGCGACTAGAAAAAAGAAGGGGATAGGAGAAGCCGACAGCTTCGACCTAGCAGAGGCCGGCAGCGGCGGCGCAGGTGTGTCGTCCCCCTAAGCCACTCCCCGCCATAGAGTCCGACGACAGCGCAGGTGCCTTCCTCGCCGGCCGCCGTGCCCCGCCGTCCTTAGCCACTCCTAGCCGTGCTCCCTGCCCGCCGTCCTTCTAGTTGATTGGCCCTCATGCTCCGGCGTGGACATCTTCTGCTGATGGAGATTGGCCCATACATGATGGAGATTGGAATTTTGGAAGATTGTTTTTCATGTATGTCTCACATGTAGTATCTTGTAGTACTGATCGGCGTCCAGACTTTTTAGAATCAGTCATGAAGCTGAAATTTTAGATTGATTTAGTACTGGTCGTCATCCACAATTTTTAAGATTTAGTTGTTTTTCGTCGACCCTTGGCTTGCAAATTTTTAGATTGATTTTAGTACTGTTCATCAATCATCATCCACTAATTTTTGGGGGAGAGTCAGTTCTGAATTGTGCCGTGCTAGCACTGAATAATTAGTCAGTAGTTTCAGAAATCATAATCACATAATGATTAATTATGATTTTTCACACTTCTTTACTACCACAATAGTCTATTTACATGAATTGATTTGTACGCATGCCTATGATAAATGTAGTATCATTTTTTCATGATCATTATGTAATTGGTAACTACACATATTACTCAATACCATATATATTCTTGCATTTAACGTGATAATAATTTAGTGTGTGCAAATCAATGCATATCCCTTTATTCTTTCCACGTAGTGGGAGATAAGTAGCATTTTCAACATGGGGTAGCAGTACTGTACTATACTGATGAACAAAATCATACTCCCTCCGTCCGTAAATACTTGTCATCAAAATGGATAAAAAGGGATGTATCAAGACGTATTTTAGTTTTAGATACATCTCTTTTTATCCATCTTGATGACAAGTATTTTCGGACGGAGGGAGTATGTTTTAAACTTCTTTCATCTTGTAGATCCTTGATCCATTGGATTCCACCGCTGGAAGCAGCAGCCTAGTCACCGCTCCTACTCTGACATCCCCTCAACATGAAGCTAATGAGGTACCAGTATCACAGGCTGAGCCCATGAATACAGATTCAGTTGTCATAGAGGAAGACAACGAAGAAGATGAAGCACAAGAGGAAGAAAATGAAGCAGAAGAAGTAGTCGTTCGTCCTAGGAGGAAGTTGACATCTCCTGTTTGGAAGGAGTTTAAGAAAGTAAAAGTGAAGAACATGATGAAGGCCAAGTGTAACTGGTGCTCAAAGAAGCTTGGAGGGGAACCAAGAAATGGAACGAAGCATCTCCTTGACCATTTAAAGATATGTCCATATCGCAAGAGGCCTGCGGACACCAAGAAGCAAACTTCTTTGAGGTATAGTTCGAATGTACAAGGTGGGAAAGTTGCTGTAGAGAACTATACTTTTGACCAGGATGTTGCTAGAAAGGCTCTTGGTTCCATGATTCTTCTCCATGACTATCCTCTGTCAATTGTTGATCACATTGGGTTTAGAAAATTTGTTTCTGCACTCCAGCCATTATTTAAGATGGTGAGAAGAAATACTATTAGGAGTGACATCTTAGATAGCTATAAAATTGAAAAGAAGAGGGCTATCAACTACATGGAGAAAAATAAAAGCAGGGTGACTATCACTACAGATATGTGGACGTCTGAACATCAGAAAAGAGGCTACAAGGCTATCACAGCACATTTCGTTGATGAATCCTGGAAGCTTCAGAGCTATATTATGAGGTATTTTTGGTCATATATTTTGTGTTATTTTTTTATGCAAACTGCACCACCGTTGTATAACATGGTCTCTAATAACAAGCTTTTGCATTTTTTATATGCAGATTTATTTATGTTCCAGCACCACATACAGCTCGTGTAATTGCCGAGATACTTCATGATGCACTGGTCGAATGGTATCTGGAAGATAAGGTATCTACATTGACTGTTGATAATGCCACAACAAATGATGCTTGCATTCCCATATTAGAGAATCTGATAGGTCCAAGTAAGCTTATGTTAGGTGGCAAGCTTTTACATATGCGTTTTTGTGCGCATATTCTTAACCTGATAGTCAAGGATGGTTTTGATGTGTTAGAAGAATCGATTGAGAAAATCCGTGATAGTGTTGCATTCTGGACTAGCACACCTAAGAGGATAGAGAATTTTCAAGAGGTTGCCAAGATGCTGAAAGTAACCAAAGTAAAAAATTATCCCTTGATGTGAAAACACGATGGAACTCTACGTACTTTATGCTCAGTGTTGCTTTACGCTACAAGAGTGTATTTAATCGCTTGAGGCAGCGGGAAAATACCTTTACTTGTGCTCCTAGTGATGATGATTGGAAATTTTGTGGAGAAGTCTGTGATAGGCTTAAGTTGTTTGCTGACATTACTGAAATATTTTCTGGGACTCAGTATGTGACTGCTAATATTTACTTTCCTAAGATCTGTGAAATTAAAATGAATATAAGGAAGTGGTCGAAGTGTGGGAATGAAATTATAGAAGCTATGTCAGATGCTATGAGTGCAAAATTTGACAAGTACTGGTCTGATATCCAAGGCCTCATGGGTATTGCTACACTCCTTGATCCACGGTTTAAGATTGATATGCTGGATGTGTGCTTTGAAATGCTCCTTGGTGACGAGTCCATTATTGATTGTGAGAGTAAAGTTCATGAGATCCGTGAGTTAGTGTCTAGCCTGATGCTTGAATATCAAATGGAGAGTGAGCAAGAGAATACAGAAGCCCAGTCTGTGTCCATTTCTGCAATGGAAGCTAACGAGGTGATGTCCATCTTCAGTGCACGAGTAGCTAGAAAGAGGCCTGCACCCAGTTTATCCAGAACAGAGTTAGACCGCTATTTGGATGATGAGTATGTGCCAGCTAATCAAGAGAATTTTGATGTGTTGGGATGGTGGAATGTTGCTGATTCACGCTACCCAACTTTGAGGGTTATTGCGCGTGATATATTTGCCATCCCAGTAACTACAGTAGCTTCCGAGTCAGCTTTCAGTAGAAGTGGAAGAGTACTTAGTGAGCACCGCAGTCGTTTGACCCCTGATTTGCTAGAGGCTTTAATGTGTTCACAAAACTGGGAGAGAAACAAAGCTAAAGGTTTGCACATTTCTCTATCATTTGATCCTTTAACCATTTCTATTTTCTAGTTTTATGATTAAATTTATGTTTCTGTTTTTTTGGACATGTCACATGTAGATGATGAGAAGACCGAGGCTGCTAGTTTCTGGAGTTGCCTTGATGATATACAAGAAGGT
The DNA here is from genome assembly GCF_002162155.2 of Triticum dicoccoides. Classification (NCBI taxonomy): domain Eukaryota; kingdom Viridiplantae; phylum Streptophyta; class Magnoliopsida; order Poales; family Poaceae; genus Triticum; species Triticum dicoccoides. The sequence goes on along the minus strand of NC_041382.1, from coordinate 607,836,615 downwards.
TTAGAGGTGAGTCAACCTAAGATTGTACATGGCACCATTTTCATACTTCAAAGATTTTTATCTAATCATCAAGCATTTTTTTATGGTTGTCGTATGTGTTTCTGCAGCGCATCACACTATAGAGGGGGTTCCTTCTGTACTTCCTACAAGTCGGCTCAACTTCAACAAACAATGATGCCGAACACATACCAAGGCTGTAGCTGTTAGCTTGCTACCTCTGCAATACTTTTGCGCACGATCATGTTTACCTTAAGTTAGTTATGGTCACATGGAACCTTATGTTGGAGTCAATAAATTATGTCAAGCGAGTCAGACAAATTTTGTAGTCAATAAATTATGTCAAGCGAGTCAGACAAATTTCGTCCTTATTAAATGTGGTGTTTGCATTGATACTCTCTTCAAGCGTGTGCTCATGCTATTCAATATTTCTATGATATTTGTGTTAGAAACATGCCCATTATGGCTTGTTATGTGTTCAACCATGGTGCATACAACATCTTGTCGCCATGTACCATTATTAGTGCATTTTTATTTGTTATTTCACTTTAATAAATGTTGATTGTATTTTATCATATTATTTATATGATTATTTGTTTATGGGGATGGGGACCCTAATGGGGCCCCGCTCCCCAGTGGGGCATGGGTATGGGATAATTTCATCCCCGGTCATGCAAACGGGGATGGGGATGGGGTGATGGGGAATAGATGGGTACGGGGATGTTCTATGGGTCCCCATAGGGGATTGTCCCCATTGCCATCCCTAGCTAAACCCTAGAAGCTAGACTATGATATGATTGTTGTCCGTACGGACTAAAACCCTCCAGTTTATATAGACACCGGAGAGGGCTAGGGTTACATAGAGTCGGTTACAATGGTAGGAGATCTACATATCCGTATCGCCAAGCTTGCCTTCCATGCCAAGGAAAGTCCCTTCCGGACACGAGACGAAGTCTTCAATCTTGTATCTTCATAGTCCAGGAGTCCGGCTGAAGGTATAGTCCGGCTATCCGGACACCCCCTAATCCAGGACTCCCTCAGTAGCCCCTGGACCAGGCTTCAATGGCGACGAGTCCGGCACGCAGATTGTCTTTGGCATTGCAAGGCAGGTTCCTCCTCCAAGTACTTCATAGAAAATTTTGAACACAATGGTAGTGTCTGGCTCTGCAAAATAAGTTTCCACATATTGACATAGAGAGAATAATATTTACACAAATTTAATCTGCTGACGTATTCCGTAGCGTGACATCACACCACGACCAAGTCTTTATTCGAACCGTTTCACTGTCCCACCTCAGCGCGTTTAGCGAGGCGGTTTCCTTGGCACGTCTTGTCAAAGCAGAGATCGTGTCCCCTTATTCTGGGATTCTCATCAATACGGACGTGGGTAACCCAGTCGTACCCGTTGGTATGTTTTCTCGATCAAAGGCGAGTCCCAAACGGTCACGGGGAAGGCCCTTGGTATTCAACCTCTTATAAAGAGACCAAGGCCTTACTCCTTTCTTTCAATCTCAAACGAGTTCGCCCTTTGCCTCGAGTTCCAACACCCAAGGCTCCAGATTTCAGGCGCTTCGGACCTTCGACAATGTTCGGTTCCGACCTTCAAGGCTGATGGATGCCCTCCTCCGTCACGGAGGAAGACGTGCGGAAGTTGAGAGAGGCCAGGTTCTTGACCGGCGATATCTGGCATAGGCTGCCTGCTCAAGGGAAGGTCATTCCCACTCCCAAGCCTGGTGAGAGTGTGGTGTTCATGTCTCACTTCCTTCGGGGGCTAGGCTTCCCGACGGATCCCTTCGTGAGGGGGCTCATGTTTTATTATGGGCTGGAATTTCACGACTTAGCCCCGGAGTCCATCCTCCATATTTCCTCATTCATCGTCGTGTGTGAAGCCTTCCTTCGTATTACTCCTCACTTCGGACTATGGCTCAAGACCTTCAAAGTAGAGCCGAAGATGATCGAGAGACGGCACGCGGAGTGCGGAGGTGCTTTTATAAGCAAGAATGCTGGTGCTCCATGGCCCGAGGGCTATTTTCAAGAGGAGTCCATCTTATGGCAACGAGAGTGGTTTTATATCACCGCTCCTAGGAGCACCAAGTGGGTGGCGCCACCTGCCTTTCGCTCGGGTCCCCCACCACAGCTAGTGTGTGGGTCAATAAAGGATTGGACTGGGGGCCATCCAAGGACGTGCCCTTGTTGCAGGGCTGTATTCGAGATCTCTTAGAAAGAGACATTAGCCTGGTCGTGGTGACGCAGGTCATGTTGATTCACCGAGCCTTGCCCGGCAAACGTCGCCCCCTTCGCCTATGGGAGTTCAATCCGGAGGGACCACGAGCTCTCCAGAATTTCATGGGCGCAACGGCCATGGAGATGTACAAATTGTTCCTCGGATCACAATCAATGTGTCCGGACTTGACCGAGGACGCAGGCCTGCGCTGAAATCGCCCGGATACTCAAGTAAGTAGCCTTGTGCCCGGACTCGCTATCCGTATATTTATCATAAAATTTCCCTAAAAGAGTTGTCCTTTAAACAGGAGTGGATAGCGAAAGCAAAGCTAATCAGGTGTCCGGCCCCCCTCCCCGAGACCACGCCGGATCCCGTGCTAGTCAGGATGTTGGAGGTTGTGCCTTCGGAGGAAAGCGAGGGAGGGGACAAGGAAGCTACAGCCTCCTTGAAGGAGGTTGTACGGAAGGGAGGAATCAAAAATTCCTCTCCTCAGGGGAAGAAGAGGACCGCCTCTGACGACCCGGAGACCATGGCCTCAAAGCGGGGGAAGAAATCTTCGTCAGAGGATCCTGCGCCGGGGGATACTTCGGCCGAATTATGCCTTCAAGGGGATCAGGCCTCCACCGAGCCGTAAGTAGAGAGGATTTTTTCTTTTTAAGAAATGAGAGAAATCCTTGCGTTATATCTGAGAAGAGTAATCAAAAATTTACCTTGTAGCTCGGACCTTAGCCCTTCTCAGCAGAGCTCGTCTTCGGGGGATCTTCTTCCGGAGATGATGGAGAGCAGAACGCCTCCCCCTGCCGTACCGCCTTGCGAGGCGGGCGACCCTGAGGTATCATCGTGGAGGGTTTCTCCGAATCCGGCAGGGCCGGAAGGTAGTCATATGGCCCCCCAAAGCCCTCTGAGTCCGGCCTTCGAAAAGGGCCATCGGACGAGTCCGGCACCGTCTGGTGCACGGTCGGAGGAGCTGAAGGATCTACTAGGGCGAGCATCTATCTCAGAGGAGCACCGTGCATTGATGGGTATGGTGATTGAGAGGATTTCATCCGCGGAGAGCGGATTGCACGAGGCCGTCAGGAGTTTACTGACAGGTTTTGAGGTCCGCGAAATAATGTACCCTTTTTGGACAGTTGCACATAAATAAGATGCGCCCTATGTAGATAGTAGCCCCTGAGACTCTGTGCATTGTCAAAAGTGACGACGCGCAGAGGATCATAATCCCAGGTCTAATATGCCACCTTCATACGTAGGTGGCGAAGTGTTGGGTGGCCAGCCGGACTGATGAATTTGCCGAGCTAAAGCGGCAACTTGACGTGGTAGATGCCGACATCGCGCTTGTCAACAAGCGGCTTGACGAGGCACAAGGTATGTAATTACTCCGGCATCACCTGGTAAGAGGAGCTTTATGCCAGTATCTTACAATGTGTGCGCTTGATGCAGATGGTGCTGCTGCCATGGAGAATCTTCGGGCGGAACTTGCCCGAGCCAAGGAGCAAGCCAGGAAAAGTGATGCGGCTGCCGGAAAGGTTGAAGAGCTGAAAGCCGAACAGGATGCTCACTGACGAAGCAAGAAGGAAATGGCCGAGATGGCTATGAAGCTGAAGAGCATTGCTGACCGTTGCAAGCTTCTTGAAAAAGAAGATCAGGCGGAAAAGACGGACCTGGAGAAGGCCGTTGCCGATTCCAAGGATGCTCGCTCTGCGATGAGAGCTATGAAGGAGGAGCTGCGTCAGGCCGGAGAGATCGCGGCTAGAAAGCCCTTTATGCTGCAAAGGAAGTTCTGTGATCCTAAACATGCTCCGTTAGACCGGATGTGGAGTACGGCGGACATCTATCTGGATTTGGCAGCGAATGCCGCAGATGCGGCCGAACACTTCCGAGATCAAGAGGATCGCGAAGTGGAAAAGCTCTTTTGGTCACAGTTCCACAATCCGGAGCGGCCACTGTCATTAGCCGATCGTTTGGCCGAATGGGCCGAGCTAAATAGGTTGTCCGGACTCGCCACGAAGTATGTCATGAGTCATATGTGGCCAGAGAGGCCAGAGCCGAAAAGTTATTTCAACCTGGTGCAGCAGTTCCTTGGTGCGGCGCCGCATATCAATGCGATGAAGAGGTCAGCGTGCATAGAGGGTGCGTGGATGGCTCTTGCCCGTGTCAAGACATACTGGGCGGAAATGGAGGCCACCGCTGTTGCATCCCTAGACTCGGATGGAAGCCTAGTACCTGCCGAGCACTATTTTCAGGAAGTTCTGCAAGGCGCTCGTTTAATAGAGACGCAGTGCTCGAAGGATACTATATTCGAATAGCATATATTATTGTAAAACAATATTTTGATAAATTGTAGAAGTATTTTATACTTGTGCATGCAAGTATTATAATACCTCCTGTGCGGCCGTTTAACATATATGTATATATAATCCGAAAGATGGTAGTCGTCGGCTTCAGCCCCCACGCACATAATGCGGGGGTGTTCGCAGAAGGCGCATTTTCACACTTGATCCAACGTCTTGGTCCTACAAAGGAGGTGATAGCGCTGCGAACTAGGCAATCGGACTATGATGCTTTATCACTTTCACTTAGCCATAGGAGTTTGACAGTGAGGCTACTTATATAGCTCCTGGTGGCGCCTGCACTCGCTCGAACTCGGGGCGCGTATGTGCCTGGCCGGGAAGCGGCCCTTTGTTAACGCGGAGGAATCCTAAAGATTCCGGTAAGTCATCGAGTGGTTGACCAGTCTCACGCTATATCATGACAGTCAGTTTTTGGCTTTCTCTACTGAGGTGCTCGCCTGGCCGAACCGGGGCACAATCGCAGTAGTTCTCCTGGTGCCGCCTTAGCCGATAGAGCGGAACGTAAGGTAGCAAAACACAGGAGCCGGGCAAACCCAACATTTGACCAAAGACATGATTCAGAGCTGATGCATATAAGGCCAAACTCGCGACGCCGAACACTCCCTAAGGTATTCGGTCTTTATGAGGGCGAGCGGGATAACGCCCTTAGTAATAAGCCCCTAGTGTCCAGGTACGCGCAAAACTCTGACGTGGCCACATGCCAAAATGCCAGCCTCCTCCTTGGTTATACCAAGAAACCAGGGGATGTGTATCAACAAGAGAAAGTAAAAAAGGTTTACACAGGGTCTTAATCTGAAAAGAATCCTTGGAACGGGTCCCTGCTGCACGTCTGCACCCGTGTCCCCATTGTGCCGTATCCTGGACGGGCGTAGCACGGTGTTCATCTGTAAAAGAGAGGAACTTAGTTGAAGAAAGATCGTGCCGAACATGAGTTATACTAAATAAACAAAGTATAAATCGAAATAGGTAAAATTGAGCTTTATTGTCTGTTGTTTGATATGCGCGGAGCCCCTAGTACAGGGGTATACGGCTATTAAGGCTTTATCAATTGTATGTTTATGCCGGACTCGTCTAGCCGTGTCCGTGGTCTTGACGACCTGTTTAGGTGCTTTGGCTGGTGAAGCCGCTTTATTGTGGGGCTGTCAAGGCAGCCGCACTGTCTTCTGCGCGAGAGGAACACTCAATGTTTTCCCTTTAATGAGATGATGCCTCGTGGACCGGGCATCTTAAGCGTAAGAGATGCATAATGCGGTATCGCGTTAAAGCGGCCGAAAGCTTCGCGACCCAGCAGTGCTTGATAGCTACTTGAGAATGGGGCGATGTGGAAAGTTAGCTGTTCGCGACGGAAGTTATCGGGGGAGCCGAGCATAACTTCTAGCCGGAGAGAACCCATGCAGCGGGCATCCGGGCCTGGCGAGGTTTTGCTATGGCGAATTTTTGTTGGGTCTATCCCCATGTTGCGGATTGTGTCCTGGTATAACAGGTTTAGACCGTTGCTGCCGTCCATCAGGACATTTGTAAAGTGGAGTCCGCCGATTATTGGATCTAATACCAAGGCAGTCCAGCCTGCGTTCTGGATACTTCTAGAGTAATCCTGATGGTCGAAGGTGATCGGTTTTAACAACCATTGGCGAGACTCCTTTGGGATAGGCCGTATGGCGCATATCTCTGGTGGCGCCATTCTGTTCGCCACGTGAAGTAAGTTTACTGTTTTGACTTCTTGTGGGAAATCCTTTTGTTTCCTAGTGCTCTGCTTGTGGGGTTCATCGTCGTCCTCACTTGGTGTGTCGAGCCCCTTGTGTTCGGCGTTGAGTTTGCCGGCTTGCTTGAAAACCCAACAATCTCTGTGGGTATGGTTCACAGGCTTCCTGGGAGTACTGTGTATTTGACATATCTTGTCCAAGATTTTGTTTAAGTTGGATAGCTTGTCCCTGTTATCCTTGAGGGGCGGCTTTCTTTGATTCTGCCGCGAGCTTTTGAATCCGGCATTGACCGCCGTTCTCTTTGGGCTGTTCCCTTATTCCGGCGCTGGTCCTTGCTGCGTCGGGGTTTTCCGTTTCCATCCCTAACTTCGGATGTACTTGGGTCGCTGGTGCTACATCCTGCCAACCAGCTGTCCTCTGCTGCGCAAAAGCGGGTCATGAGGCTTGTTAATGCGGCCATTGTTCTTGGCTTTTCTTGGCCAAGGTGTCTGGCGAGCCATTCGTCTCGAATGTTATGCTTAAAAGCTGCTAGGGCTTCGGCGTCCGGACAGTCGACTATCTGATTCTTTTTAGTAAGAAATCTGTTCCAGAATTTCCGGGCTGACTCTCCGGGCTGTTGAGTTATGTGACTGAGATCGTCTGCATCCGGAGGGAGGACATAGGTCCCTTGAAAATTTTCCCGGAAAGCATCCTCAAGCTCTTCCCAACTTCCAATGGTGTTTTTGGGAAGGCTTTTGAGCCAATGCCGGGCTGGCCCTTTAAGCTTGAGGGGTAAGTATTTTATGGCGTGTGGAGGATATAATCCTCGATCCAGACCCTAGGGTCTATTGTTCCGTCGTACGCCTCTATGTTTACGGGCTTGAATCCCACTGGAAATTCATGGTCCAACACCTCATTGGTGAAACATAGGGGGTGTGCGGCACCCCTGTATTTGGGTGTGCCGTGATGTTCGAATATTTGTTGTGTTGCATTGCTTACTAGAGCTTGCTTTCTTGGCCCGTAGATAGATCTGGCTGGGCCATATTTTTGATGCGGATCCTTTGGTGGATCGCGTGCCGGCTTGTGTGCGGCGCCGCTTGCCGCTCCATGCTGGCCATGCGGTCGTCTATCCTACCGGGTGGCTTTCCTATTTTTTGACTGCGGGGGCTCTAAGGCCTCCTCGTCAAATTCAGGCAGTAGCTTTCACTTTGGATAGCTTTTTGTGCGGCGACTGCCGCCATATTTGTCTGCGGTGTTGCGTACTTTGCTCCATCTGATTCTGAGTGCATCTTCCGTAGTTTTGAGCTTCCGCTTCTGCTTTTTCAGGCTATGCGCAGTGGCGACGAGCCTTTTGTGGAGGTTCTTCTGCTCCATGAGTTTATCCGGCGTAAGGTCGTCCGGACTGTTGTTTTCATCCGGGACGGGGTGTTCGGTTTGTTTATCCAAGTTGCCCTATTCGGACGTTTGCTCGAAGGCATGTTCGTCGTTCGCCGGCTCGTCCTGCTCTATGGCTGGGTCTGTATGGCTGCTGTCTCTGTCGAGGCGGGGCTTGGAGCGGCGCTTACGTCACCGCTTTGATTGCTTTTCGAGTGAATGATCCCTCGTTGCATCCCTGTGTTCCTCGTCGTCGCTTCCTTTGGGTGTGTCCACCATGTATACATTATGAGATGAGGTGGCTGTCCAGTGCCTTATAGGCGTTGGTTCATGTTCATCTCCTACATCGTCGTCCATACCGTCGATGTCTTCGGAGTCGAAGTCAAGCACGTCGTTTAAATTATCGACAGTGGCTACGAAGTGGGTGGTGGGTGGGCATCGAATTTCTTCATCGTCCACATCCCAATCCTGCCGGTCATAGTCCGGCCAGGACTCTCCTGACAAAGAGAGAGACCTGAGTGAATTCAGAATGTCGTCGAAGGGCGAGTGCTGAAAGATGTCTGCGGCGGTGAACTCCATGATCGGCGCCCAATCGGATTCGATCGGTAGGGGCGCGGAGGGCTCGGAGTCCGGAGAGGAGTCCGGCACCTTGGAGTCACGGGCTTCGCAGAGGACAAGGCTGGTGTTCGGCTTGATCGCCGTAGAGATTGCAGCCCCCGAGGCGGTGTCTAACCACCCATCCTTGATTGGTGTGATCGGCTCCGCACTAAGGGTCGGAGCGGACACAGGTGCGGCCTCCAGGGCACTGTTCGGCGGCAGAGCTAGATCATGCCCATCCTGATAGTGCGGCGCGCTCGGTTGTGGCTCGAATCCGTCGAAGATCAAGTCTCCGCGGATGTCGGTCGTGTAGTTCAAACTTCCAAATCTGACCTGATGGCCAGGGGCATAGCTTTCGATCTGCTCCAGATGACCAAGCGAATTGGCCCGCAGTGCAAAGCCGCCAAATACGAAGATCTGTCTGGGGAGAAAATTCTCACCCTGGATCGCATTGTCGTTGATGATCGGAGAAGCCATCGGGCCTAAAAGTGACGACACAGAGGAACTCTCAATGAAAGCACCAATGTCGGTGTCAAAACCGGCGGATCTCGGGTAGGGGGTCCCGAACTGTGCGTCCAGGCGGATGGTAACAGGAGGCAGGGGACACGATGTTTTACCCAGGTTCGGGCCCTCTTGATGGAGGTAAAACCCTATGTCCTGCTTGATTAATATTGATGATATGGGTAGTACAAGAGTAGATCTACCACGGGATCAGAGAGGCTATACCCTAGAAGCTAGCCTATGGTATGATTGTTGTCCGTACGGACTAAAACCCTCCGGTTTATATAGACACCGGAGAGGGCTAGGGTTACACAGAGTCGGTTACAATGGTAGGAGATCTACATATCCGTATCGCCAAGCTTGCCTTCCATGCCAAGGAAAGTCCCTTCCGGACACGGGATGAAGTCTTCAATCTTGTATCTTCATAGTCCAGGAGTCCGGCCGAAGGTATAGTCCGGCTATCCGGACACCCCCTAATCCAGGACTCCCTCAGGGGGATTTATATAAGGAAGGGGTTAGGGTTTGGTGGGTTTGAGACCGATTTGGACCCTCCGATCGCAATCAAACGGTTCTGGTCTGAGGTGAGGTTTAGTGGGCTGGATTACTGGGCTGTGAAGTGGGGTTGAGCTGAGATGAAAGAGGGGAATGCAGCCCGGCAACAGATTCCGGAGACCAAAAACGTCGGACGATAGACCGACTATTATTGCCGCTATATTTATCCGTTGGGGCATTAAACAAACTCCGAATGCATTGAAATTTGGCAGGTGGCCTACTGACAACATAACAACACTGCATGCCAACTTTCAACCCATTCCGAGAACATTTTTTGGCCACTTATAAAAAATACTATCTCGAACATGCCGCGGGCGCGTGCGAGTGTGGTTGGGCTCAGAATGGACAACGGAGAGGACGGGGAGACCCGGACGAATGCATGTTTCAAAAACATGATGATGAAATGCACATGATGACATGATGAAATGCAACATGCAAGCAAAAGACATGGCAACGACAGCGAACAACTGGGAGACACCTGGCGCATCGGTGTGGGGGCGTCACAACACTCCACCACTACGAGAGGATCTCGTCCCGAGATCTAGGATGGCACCAGAGAGAAATGGAAGAGGAAGGAAGAGGTAAATCTAAGTTGCTTCTTTGACAAACGACTGAAACCAAAGAACCTTGCGAGGTTAAACAATTTCAAGAAAAGAATACAACGAAGATGAACGAGGTTGAAAACACTCCGTTAGAAAAGAGGAACAAGGAATCAGAATGAAAGCACTTGGATGAGAGACCGGTTCGAAGAGGAATGATAGCCACAACACTCCGGTTAAACAAGATAGAGAAGGAATAAGAATGATATAGTTTGGGCAACACTCCGACTGTAAATGGAAGGAATTGAACAAGAACTTGACAAGATGAGAGGATACTTGACGAAATCCACAATACACTGCCTTCGGAACTATTGAAAGAATGGCACAAGGGGTAAGAGAGATTTCAGACAGCACTCCGGTTGAGAAGGGTGGCAAAACTTGATAAGATGAGAGAACTTGAATGTAGAACACAACACTCCGGTTGAATGGACAAGCAAAAGAAAGAACATTATCTTTACAAAAAGAGATGATGGGTCAAAGAGAGCAACATCATCATGCCTCCGGAACGCAAGAATAGAAGCTGGATTGATGGAAAGAAAAGAACAGAGAAGAAAATGACAACTTCTCCCACAATTGAATTAGGAAAGCATCCTTGCAAGAAGGTTAGAAAAGAGTTGTTGGAAAACTAGCAATGAAAAGAATAAGCTTGTAGTGGGCTTATTGAAACATCTCAAAATTATGAGGTGACAAACGGCCACTAACGAAAACCATTGATTGATTAAGTTCAACGAAGAGATGAAAACTTTGTCGGCGTTCTGGGAACGGGGGTCCCAAGACTTGCCTGCCTGCGGCCTGCGGCGTGGCTCAAAGGGGGGCCCAGCGCGGCCCATCTTCACCAACACAAACCCAAGACCCTCGTGGGGCGGACGACACGGAGCTTCCTCAGGCGCGGCCTCGTCAGGCTGGCTCATGAGGAGGCAGAGAGATCAAGGCGGGGTACCTCACGAGGTGCCCGTGATGCAAGCCATGACGACCGGGGGCACTAGGCGGGTGCCAGCCCACGCAGTGTCCTCCCTTCCTCTTTGGTGCAAAGGGGGCAAGCGCAGCCGCGGAGTACCGAGGCATCAGGCAAAGGTTGCCATTTCGGTGCAACGAGACCAAGACCAGGAGGACTACGAGATGGAGGTCACCGTGGAGCCCAAGATGGCATCATCCCCAGAGCTTTGCGCAGGCGAAGACTACTTTTGCCAGGATAGCTGATACTAGCTGTCCCCCTTCAAATTAGCCCGCCATTGTTGGCTCCCTTCCCGCTCGATATTTGGGAAGAGGACCAGGGCCACTATAAATAGGACCAGCCACCCACACAGCAAAGGGGGTCGGGGGTTTTGGAAGGTTAGAGAAGATCAGAAAGAGAGAGAGAGAGAAAGGTGACTGAGCTCCTCCCAGCAGTTCATCGCCCCAGCCAAGAACAGACCCTCGCGAGGCTGTTCTTCCTTGTAATGTTCATCATCATCAGCCCAAGAGGCAATCCACCACACCACACACTAGAGTAGGGTATTACACCACAACGGTGGCCCGAACCAGTATAAACCCTGCGTCCCTTGTGTTTGTTCTTTCCTTAGTTTAGATCCTGGCAAGGCGGAGGAGTGCAGGTAGGTAGGAGGCGAAATCTCCGCGCGCACCCCAGTGTTCGAACCTCAAGGGTCTGCCGGAACCCGAAATCCGACATTTGGCGCGCTAGGTAGGGGTGCGCCGGGATTCGTCTTCCACCACCCCGTTCTCCTCCGACCATCACACCCATGTCTGATGCTCGTCGGGCCCGCGCTGAGCGCCGGGCCGCGCTCGCTTCCCGCGTCGCCCAGACGGCCCCTGTCAGCGGGTGTCCTCGCCGTTCCCCGTCACCTGCCGGCAACGCCGCCACCGGCCCGGCGGGGGACGAGCAGGAAGCATCGTCCCAGCATCTATCCGTGCGGCAAGACGGCCGCACCGCAACTGCCTCGCTCACCCCAGCTGGTTCTTCGTCCCGCGCGCTCCGCACGCCCATGGAGGCTCGGGCTGCACTCATCACGGTGAACGAGCTCCTGGGCTACCGTCCTGTCGACGACGTCTACGAAGAATGGCTCGACCGCGTCGCCGAGCTCGTCCGCGCCGCAGGGGGCTCTCCTGCGCCGTCCGTTCCGCTGCACCGCACTCCGCCCCGCGCGGGCAATGAAGCTCGGGCGGCGCCCTGGCCTCCTCCTCCTCAGGAAGGCGCCATGGCTCGAAGGCGCGTGGCCCCTGGGCGAAACCCGCTCCGTCAGGCGCCAGCACAGCAAGAGCAAAGCTATCAAGAAGTCCCTCGCCCGCAGGAAGCTGCCCGGGTGCTCCCTGCTCCAGCACGTCGCGACCATGCTGCTGCTCCCGCGCGTCAAGACCCCACGCTGCTCCCAGCTGCAGCGCGCGGGGACATGCAAGACCAAGTTCCCCATCATCCAAGGCCTCCCGTGGCCACGGCAGGCTGCCGCACCTTCACCGCCGAGCTACGCAACGTCGCGTGGCCCGGCAAGTTCAAGCCAGACTTACCTCCTCGCTACGACGGCACAGCTGACCCTGCGGAGTTCCTCCAGCTCTACGAGCTGGGCATCGAAGCTGCCAACGGAGACGAGAAGGTCATGGTGAACTGGTTCCCCATGGCACTCAAGGATGGGGCCCGCACCTGGCTCCTGAACTTGGCTCCAGGCACAATCTCCTCCTGGGACGAGATGCGCACCCGCTTCATCGCCAACTTCCAAGGCACTCGCGACCGGCCACCTGCTATGAGCGACATGCGCCACATCAAGCAACAGCCCGGGGAGACCCTGCAGAAGTACATCCAGCGCTTCAACAACGCGCGCCTCAAGATTCCCAAGGTGACTGAGGAGGCCATCATCTTGGCCTTCTCCGACGGCGTGCGTGACGTCAAGATGAAGGAGGAGCTGGCGATGCATGAAGACCTGTGCACTTCCTTGGAACTGTTCAACCTGGCAACCAAGTGTGCCAGGGCCGAGGAAGGGTGCCTCTCCCTCCTCGAGCTGCCTGCCGCAGACCCATAAGAGAAGAAGCCCAAGGCCAAGGATGTGAAGCGCAAGGGGGCTGCCGTGCTCGCGGCAGAACAAGACACCAAGCGGGGCAGAGATCAGCCCGAACCTTCCAAGGGCAGCCGATACTGTGTGTACCACGACCTCCACACCCACAACACCAACGAATGTCAAGAGCTCCGAGCCATGCGAGAAGGAAGGATCGGCCGTCGCCCTGACCGCAGTGACCGGGGCTACGGCCGAGGAGGAGGAAGGAACGCATGACGCTGGGAAGACCGTGGCCCGCGCCAAGGATGGCGCGATCAACCTCGCGAGGATCGCTGGCAAGACCCGCCTCACGAGGGAGGCTGGAGGGATCAGCCTCGCGAGGGAGACTGGAGGGATCAGCCTCGCGAGGATCGCCCGCAAGGCAACGCAGGCCTCCCACCGCTGCCGCCGCAGCCAAGGAGAAACGAGGACCGCCATCAGGACAAGGGGGCTGGGGGCTTCCAGGAGCCGCGCGTGATCGCCTACATCCTGGGCGGGGCACAAGCCCCAGCCTCTCAGCGCATTTTCAAGCAGTTCGCCCGCGAAGTGAACGCTGTCCTCCCCAGGCTCGAAGCCACGCGCCCTCTCAGGTGGTCGGCGTGCGCCATCACGTTCAGCTCAGCAGATCAGCTCAAGTGTGCGGCTACAGCCGGAGTTCTCCCGATGCTTTGCTCCTCGATCGTCAGCAACATGGTGGTCACCAAGACCCTCATCGATGGCGGGGCAGGGCTCAATGTCCTGTCCGTGGAAACATTCAACAACCTCCAAGTGCCCTACAGCCAGCTTCAGCCAACCAAGGCTTTCTCCGGTATCACCGATGGCTCCACGGTCCCGATTGGGCAGGTCCGCCTCCCTGTCACCTTCGGGGCACGCGACAACTACCGCACCAAGCTTATCGACTTCGACGTCGCTCACATTCTCCTACTGTACAACGCCATCCTTGGGTACCCAGCGCTGGCCAAGTTCATGGCCGTAACTCACCACGGCTACAATGTCCTCAAAATGCCAGGAAGCGGCAGAGTCATCACGGTGCCATGCGAAGAGAAGTACGCGGTGTGTTCCCTGGAACAAGCCTTTCAGGCCGCGTCACTGGAAGACCCGGATCGTGGAAGCAGGAGGCCTCCCGAGACCGCCCCTAAGAAGAAGAAGACATCGTCCGGCCCGACCACTCAGGAGGCAGGCCCCTCTGGGCCCGCGCCTGCCCAGGGGAACCTCCTTCCATCGCATAGGAAAGCGCGCCCGGCGCCCTCCTCAGGCAGGGCTCGGGGGCTCTCCCCTGGAGGGCCACCGACCTAGCTAGGGTCACGAGGGAGGCACTTGGGCACCACATGGAGGCGTGTTTCGAAGCACGTTTCCCTCAAGAAGGAGCAAGGCGAGGAGACCCAGACCCTCAGGAGCTCGTCGGCAAGGCCATTTAGGAGCTACAGGAGTCAAGAGTCATGAAAGGTGGCCGCCGCCTACCAGCAATGGCTCCCCATCCAGGCGAGGATGGTGGGCTACGCGTCTGCATCGACATACCAGGGCTCAACCGAGTCGCCTCTCTGGAGCGCTTCTGGCCCTCGCGAGTGGGGCGCTGCAGAGGCCCACCCCACAGCTACGTTCGCATGCCTTATGGCTTGCCGAACGCGGCTGACACGTACCAGCGCCTCATGAGGGGTATCACGGAGGCACGAGAGGCAGGGTGCACCGCAGCCCTGGCAGGGATGGAGATGGCCCGTGAGGAGCCGCCAGCGCCTCCGGAGCCTCCCGAGGCCTCTGGGCCTGGGGGCTCGTGAGGATCGGCTCCCGCAGCCCACCGAGCCTGCTACACCAACGTTCCTTCATCCTCAACATCATCAGGTGACGTCTTTCGAGTTTTGTTTCCAGCTGGGAGCGCCCCCCAGGGCTGCATTATTCCCAGGCCGCGTGGGTCCGTCCCTGCGGCGTGTATCCCTTTTTATTCCATGTTGTTAGCTTACCCTGTTGGGGGCGCCCCTCGGGCTGCATGATCCCCAAGCCGCTCGGGCCAGGCCCAGTGGCATGTATCCCATTTGCATTTATTTCCAATCATGCATTAGACCCACCATGCTTGATTATTTGATGCCGGTCCACAGCACCTCTTCATCTCCATGCCGACCACTTGCACTTTAAAGGGGGGTACCTGAGCATCGCGACTCAGGGCTCTTACTGGCTCTCCAGCCCTCACCCTCTGGCCTTGTCCATGGCATCGCGACCTGGCATACCAGCGACGGCTAAGACCAGCTCGAGGGCCGGGACACGAGGACGTAGAGTGCCGACATCTAACCAAATTTGCAGGGACACATCACAAGATAAGGCCCAGTGCCAGGCGCAACCCGCCTAGAGGTAGGGCCCCGTGAGTCCCGCGCTGGCTCACGGGTGCCCAGATACACCTCGCTAGGACCTACCGTGCCAGCCACGTGTCAGGGCGGGGCTGTACACGCCCCGGGGGCTCCTCCCGGAGGGGCCCCCCTCCCACGTACCAGTGGAAGCACCATGCTTCGTGCTAGCTGACGACACTGCCGAGGAGTGGCTATGCCCGTACACATACGGTAGCGCTATGCTCCGCGCTGGTGATAAACAACTGAGGGTGGCCCCCGGGCCGCACCAACCTCAGGGAGCCCAGAGCTTAGTGTCTAGCCTCATCGTAACGCGTCCCCTCGGGAGTGCCGCGCGAGGGGGCTGGGCACGGGGGTTGCGCCTGGGTCACACCCAGACGCACGCCGCTCAGCCAGGTCCCCCCGGGCCTGGTTCGTCACGCGTCTCTCCCCGAGCGGAGCCAAGGTATGAAGGCCGTTTGAGCGTCAAGGGGGACTCCTGAGCATCGCGACTCAGGAGCCTAACTGGTCATGTAGCCCCTCACTCCGTGGCCCCGTCCTGGTTTCTGGTCGGGACCAACGCTGGGTGAGGTACGCGCGCGGCCCGGCTCTACAGACGTAGAACGGTAGATCTACCCGCATCACACCTCCCTACTTGCTGTTCGTGCTCCAAGGGGGACTCCTGAGCATCGCGACTCAGGAGCCTAACTTGTCACGTGGCCCCTTACTCCTTTGCCCCGTCCTGGTTTCCGGTCGGGACCAACGCTGGGTGAGGCATGCGCGGGGCCGGGCTCTGCCGGTGTAGAACATAAGCAAGTAGGAAGGAAAGGCGCAAATTTCAAGGAATTCAAAAGCAAATATTACAGTCCACACTGTTATCTCAATGCCAAACACAAGTTTAAAGCACCTCCCCGAGGCATGATACATGTGCAGGAATCAAAGGCAGGACAGGAGCCGCGATGGAGTCACTTGTCGGCGATGGAGCAGCGCGGATTGGGTACGCCTCACGGAGCGGTGGGGTCGGCAGTGCCTTGCTTCGGCTTGGTGCTGAAGGCCCAGAACTTCCCCAACAGGGCCTTTGCGCGACCCTTCACGGCCTCGGCAGCGGCAGCGGCATGCTCGCCGCTCACTGGCTCCAGCAGGCTGTCGAGGTCGACACTGGGATCGCGAAGGTAGATGTGGGTGAGGACCCGCGTCATTGCTGCAGAAGACAGGACACGCGCCTCGGCCTCGGCCGCGGGGCCAAGGCCAAGGGCGACATCTTCAAGAGCGTGAACCAGGAAGGGAAGCAGCTTGGTGGGGCCGTCCTCGGCGCCAGCCAGTGGGCTCTCTAGGCCGCTGTCGTAAAGCCTCCTCAGTGAGGAGCGAGCCCTCGCCTCCGTCTCCGCGAAGGCCACGCGGTCCTCCGCAAGAACCAGGGCCTCGTCATCCAGCTTGGCCTTCCTCGCCCCAACTCCTGCTCCAGCGCGCCTAGGCGGTCGCGGCGTTTCTTAAGCTTGACCTCCCTCTCCTTGAGAGCCGCCTCGCGAGCCTTCACGCCTTCTTCCTGCTCTTGGCGAAGGCCAACCGCCTACCTCCACGATTGCTGGTAATCATGACCCATTTTGCATGTAGGGACTTGTCCAATCCGTGCAGTTGCCGAGGCGCCATGGGGAAGTGGAGGTGCCCACGTCCAATCAACCGCCACGTGGCGCCCAAGGCCGCAGGCTGTTAGGGCCCGCGGCGCTTCGCTCTTGCCCTTCCGCCTCCCTGCATGGCCAAGTCCGGGCGCGCCTTGGGCCCGGGGGCTACTGTTGGCGTTCTGGGAACGGGGGTCCCCAGACTTGCCTGCCTGCGGCCTGCGGCGTGCCTCAAAGGGGGGCCCAGCGCGGCCCATCTTCACCAACACAAACCCAAGACCCTCGCGAGGGGCCAAGCCTCGCGGGGTGGACGACGCAGAGCTTCCTCAGGCGCGGCCTCGTCAGGCTGGCTCACGAGGAGGCGGAGAGATCAAGGCGGGGTACCTCACGAGGTGCCCGTGACGCAAGCCATGACGATCGGGGTGCCAGGCGGGTGCCAGCCCGCGCAGTGTCCTCCCTTCCTCTTTGGTGCAAAGGGGGCAAGCGCAGCCTCGGAGTACCGAGGCATCAGGCAAAGGTTGCTATTTCGGTGCAACGAGACCAAGACCAGGAGGACTACGAGATGGAGGTCACCGTGGAGCCCAAGAGGGCGTCATCCCCAGAGCTTTGCGCAGGCGAAGACTACTTTTGTCAGGATAGCTGATACTAGCTACCCCCTTCAAATTAGCCCGCCATTGTTGGCTCCCTTCCCGCTCGATATTTGGGAAGAGGACCAGGGCCTCTGTAAATAGGACCAGCCACCCATAGAGCAAAGGGGGCCGGGTTTTTTGGAAGGTTAGAGAAGATCAGAAAGAGAGAGGGAGAAAGGTGACTGAGCTCCTCCCAGCAGTTCATCGCCCCAGCCAAGAACAGACCCTCGCGAGGCTGTTCTTCCTTGTAATGTTCATCATCATCATCCCAAGAGGCAATCCACCACACCACACACTGGAGTAGGGTATTACACCACAACGGTGGCCCGAACCAGCATAAACCCTACGTCCCTTGTGTTTGTTCTTTCGTTAGTTTAGATCCTGGCAAGGCGGAGGAGTGCAGGTAGGTAGGAGGCAAAATCTCCGCGCGCACCCCAGTGTTCGAACCTCAAGGGTCTGCCGGAACCCAAAATCTAACAAACTTCTTTCATCGAGAGGATAGGAGGAAAAACATGGATCGTTGATAAGCACCACAATTAGCAACATTGCCAATGGAAGGCTTTAGGTGAAATATAACCCAAGATAACTCCCACGAAGAGGTTGATTGGTTGAAAAGATGCCTTGAGCGAAGAGAAAATGATGGATTTAGATATGTCACTCTTGAGAACTTGTGAATCATGGAACATGAATGGAAATTATCAATAAGGACATAACACCACCTCAAAAGATGAGATATGAAAGAAGTGCACTTCAGAATGCAAGATGAAGAATGCTTGAACTCCTCAAAACAAGACATATGTTGAACACCATGTTTATTTTAGAGTATAGCTTGGCGGATCATAACTTCGAGAGAAATCTTGACGAACAATTGAAGAATGAAAGGAATCCTTGATGAACCACCATGTAGATCCTCCATGCAGAACTCTGGTAATAAAATAATGATCAAAAGAAGTGAAGGATGAAAAGAATAAGATTGAAGCCTTGCAATGATTAGATGGAACTTCGCGATGATATACCAGAGAAAACTTGGAACTCCGGAAAGAAAGATGAACAAATGAGATCAAGAATTTTGATGAACCTTCGAAATAAGGAATTAATCTCTTGAAAGAAAACAAGAATAAGAATTACATTATGCCCATCCTTCATCAATTAAATTGACGACAAGCAACAGATTTGGCATACTACTTATTCTTCTTGAAAAAGGATTGAGGAGAGATATAGCGTAAACTTGAGAAAAGTCTTCAACGATCCGCCGGTAGGATTGAAAAGAATGAATGAATTGATATGAGAACATAGGAAGAGGAATCTCGAACGAACCACCATATGAATTGAAAACGATTGAAGAAAAGATAAAGACACACCAGGAAGAATTAAAGAACAAATGAAGATACTTGAGGGAATTTGATACATGAGAAGGAATAGATCACGAACTGATTAGAGAATATTTGAATGATGCACCGGTAAGATTTGGAGAACGAGAGCTGTAAGCTAGAATGAATAAACCCGAAATGATGGCCTTCGGAGAATCAAACTGAAAAGACTCCTGAATGCTCCGGATGTATGAAAAGAATTCTCACAATTGAACACAATTATGAGAGGATGGCATCAAGCTTGAACTACATGTCTTTGGAAATACGGGTAAGGATTTAAGAGGAACTCCACTTTGGTCTTCAAAATCCGAGAATGACGATGATAAACACCACCACGAATTGTTTAGACACTCCGGGAGAATAAAAAACGAATAGGTTGAGCCAACGATGGAATGAATTTGAGAGATATTAGAGAAGGTCATATTACAGATGATAATTCATACTTACATCATGCTTTGAAATGTATTTGATAATAACTCCGGAAAAAAATTAGAAGAATTAGGTAAGATCCTGGGAAAAGACCTGTGGGTTAGGGCCCACTCAAGAGAAACACCGTTGAAATGACTTCAAGAGAGATTGCAATGGTTGAATTAAATGGCTTGAATGAGATAACAACATCGAGATATCTTGAACGCTTGAGAATGGGAACGCGAATCTTTCGAGATATCTTCAACACAACGGAACAAATGAATAGCGAGAAGTGGATGATTAAGAGGTGCACCGGTATGAGAAAACATTTGAAACAAGGAAAGGATATGATCGACAAAGCTTGAATTGAATCCACCGAAGAAGAAAGAGAACAAAGAATGATGAACTTGTAGAGCATCTTCATGAGAACCACCGGGTGAGAACATTGATTGAAAAGAATGAAGAGACTTCACATGAATAAAATGGATACTTGATTAAGAAATATGAGTCCTTGAAGAAACAAGGGCTGGGAGGGCGGGAAAAACAAAAGCAACTTGGGACTGATGAAGGAAACACCATTGGGAGAACTTAGAAATGATATTTCAGATGTTGAGAGTGATCAGACCCACTTGAAGAGAAGCACATCGGTTGGAAAAAAATTGACATGATAATCTCAATGATCATGAAGGGTTACCATCCACATAGAAATATCAGAACACCGCTTAGAGAAGGTATGGAATCAACACTTGACATTGAAGCAACCCGAATACCACAACTTAAAAACAAAACAAAGGATTGGCTTGCAGAATAAGCCGGAAACAAACATATGATAGATCCCATATCGTATCATGTGTCTGTTGGAAAGAATTCCTACGTGATACTTGAATTGCCACCTATAAACTCCCGAAACTTTCTGGTTATGCAATCAGGTATTGGGGATACAGGGGAAGCATAATATCTCACCCAAACTAACAATACCTACATCCAGCTGTATCCATCCTTCAACACATAACCAAGAAACCTTCGGAAATATTTACCTTAACCTTCGAAAAGCATCCGTTATACGAGTTATGGCTATACTCCTGAACTCCCGCCCTTGTACTGGGTGGCGTCGAGGTTATCTCACCAGCAACTACATAAAAGAGATTTTCGATGTCGGCGAACTCTGGTATTCCAGAACTGCAATGATAAAATTGTGACGACAACACCTCGGAGCTCAACTCCCCGGGACACTGCCACAACCCCTAAATGTCAGGAGGCACCAAGAACAATGTTCTCGTCACAAAACCATCGGAACGATTCCAAGATACCCGCGTGATCCTAAAGGAGAGTCAAAACTTCTACGTCAGGAGGCCTCACCAGAGCGACGAAGGGACTGAGGAGTAAAAAGAATCCTACTCTCCGATATATATAATCCTAAAACTCAAAACATTTTGTTCTAGACTCAACAACGTCAGCGATTCGATCAAGCAGGGGGCTCCTACGTCGGGGAAGGCTCTGATACCAACTTGTAACACCCACAATGCGGCTATATCTCCCACGTGTCGGGGCACGACTTAGAGGCATAGCCGCATGGTAGGCATGTCACAAGAGGGGTAATCTTCACACATCCCATGTATTGAATAAGAAAGGGATAAAGAGTTGGCTTACAATCGCCACTTCGCACAATACAAGTTAAACATACATCATCCAGAATACAATCAAGGTCTGACTACGGAACCAAAATAAAAGAAAGACAACCCCAAATGCTGGATCCCCGATCGTCCCAACTGGGCTCCTCTACTAATCATCCGGAAAAGAAACATAGTAATGGACCGAATCCTCGTTGAACTCCCACTTGAGTTCGTTAGCGTCCCGTGCACTGGCATCATCAGCACCTGCAACTATTTGGAAGTATCTGTGAGCCACGATGACTCAACAATCTCACACCCGCGAGTGCAAGACTATTTAAGCTTATGGGTAGGAAAGGGTAGTGAGGTGGAGCTGCAGTAAAGCATTAAGCATATATGGTGGCTAACATACGCAAATAAGAGCGAGAAGAGAAGCAACGCAACGGTCGAGAAGCTAGAAGTGATCAAGAAGTGATCCTGAAGCTACTTACACTCAAGCATAACACAAGAACCGTGTTCACTTCCCGCACTGCGCCGAAAAGAGACCATCACGGCTACACACGTAGTTGATGCATTTTAATTAAGTCAAGTGTCAAGTTCTCTACAACAGGATATTAACAAATTCCCATCTGCCCATAACCGCGGGCACGTCTTTCGAAAGTGCAAACCCTGCAGGGGTGTAGAACTTAGCCCATCACAAGCTCTCACGGTCAACGAAGGATATTCCTTCTCCCAGGAAGACCCGATCAGACTCGGAATCCCGGTTACAAGACATTTCGACAGTGGTAAAACAAGACCAGCAAGACCGCCCGATGCGCCGACATCCCGATAAGTGCTGCACATATCTCGTTCTCAGGGCAACACCGGATGAACACTACGTACAACTAAAACCCACCATCAAGTTTCCCCGAGGTGGCGCTGCAAGTGGCTCTATTTCGGACCAACACTTAGAGAAGCGCTGGCCGGGGGTGGGGGGTTAAAATAAAGATGACCCTCGAGAGCGCGACTCCCAAGGGAAAAGGTAGGTGGTGGTGAGGCAAATAAATGGTAAAACCAAGGTTGGGCCTTGCTGGAGGAGTTTTATTCAAAGCAAACTGTCAAGGGGTTCCCATAACACCCAACCGCATAAGGAACGCAAAATCAAGGAACATAACAGCGCTATGACGGAAACTAGGGCGACAAGAGTGGAACAAAACACCAAGCATAAGGCCGAGCCTTCCACCCTTTACCAAGTATATAGATGCATTAATTAAATAAGAGATATTGTGATATCCCAACATATCCATGTTCCAACATGGAACCAGCTTCATCTTCACCTGCAACAAGCAACGCTATAAGAGGGGATGAGCAAAGCGGTAACTTAGCCAAACAACGGTTTGCTAGGAAAGGTGGGTTAGAGGCTTGACATGGCAATATGGGAGGCATGATATAGCAAGTGGTAGGTAGCGCGACATAGCAATAGAGCAGACAACTATGAAGCAAAGATAGAAGTGATTTTGAGGGTATGCTCATCTTGCCTGAAATCCTGCAAGGAAGAAGAACGAGTCCATGAAGAAGATAAATGGACATAGTCAAAAGGATGCTCACAAACGCGACGTTATCGGAACTAACGCAAAGAAGCAACACCGGAAAGAAGCAATGAGGGCGCGTGGCCTCCTTTGATTGGCTGGAGGGGGTCGGCTGGAGGCGGCGCGCCCACTGGCGGCTCTCCAAGTGTCGCTGAGGAAGGTGGCCGGCGCGGGAAGCGATGAGGGCGGTGGCTGATGATTGAGGAACAAGGTGGGAGGTTGGAGGAGGCCAAAAATGGAAGGGAGGGGGTTTATATAAGGAAGGGGTTAGGGTTTGGTGGGTTTGAGACTGATTTGAACCCTCCGATCGCAATCGAACGGTTCCGGTCTAAGGGGAGGTTTAGTGGGCTGGATTAGTCAGCTGTGAAGAGGGGTTAAGCTGAGAGGAAAGAGGGGGAATGCAGCCCGGCAATAAATTTCGAAGACCGAAAACGTCAGACGATAGACCGGCTCTTATTGCCGCTATATTTATCCGTTGGTGCATTAAATGAACTCCGAATGCGTTGAAATTTGGCAGGCGGCCTACTGACAACATAACAACACTGCATTCCAACTTTCAACCCATTCCGAGAACATTTGCGGCCACTTATAAAAATACTATTTCGAACATGCCGCGGGCGCGTGCGAGTGTGGTTGGGCTCAGAACAGACAACAGAGAGAACAGGGAGACCCGGACGAATGCAAGTTCCAAAAACATGATGATGCAATGCACATGATGACATGATGAAATGCAACACGCAAGCAAAAGACATGGCAACGACAACGAACAACTGGGAGACACCTGGCGCATCAGTCTCGGGGCGTCACAGCAGCGAGCCCCATCCTGGGTGCCACCGATCAAAGCTCACCAATGCGCCATCGCAGAACAAACACCAAGAAGATTCGAACACACGACTACAGTCGAAAGTTGTCCGGAACCTGACGAAGAAATCAGCCGGTGGCGGACAGACTTCGACGAGCAAGTCACTTACTTGGATGCCGTGCGCAATGCCAAGAGCTTTGACAAGGTCGTCCGACGAGACGGGAGGCCGGTCACCGTTGATGGTTACCATTAGCACTTTGCCAGCAAACTGGTCATCAAGCGCCGCCATGCCACTGTTGAGCGACAGTAGGCAGCGCCCGAAGGCAGGACGGACCTTAGGATCTCTGGCTCAGAGATCCGCGTTGACCGGCGACATGATAGTGTGCTTGAGTACAGGGAGTACAAGAGGGGGATTTGGGGGAACTGGAGTAGGAATTGAGATTCCAGAGGTGGGGGAGGCGCGGTTGATTGGGGATGAAAAGGTAGCATGAATTTCGAACACGCGCCAATATGCTCTCACCGCGCAAGCTCACGAAAACACCGGTGGCGCCCACATGTCGGCCTAAGAGTCCTTATTCTTTCTCTTTTTGAGAGCCTGTTCCTTTTTTGAGGATCTTTTGAGAGCCTGGCCTGAGAGTCATAATTGACCTATTTGGCATTGCGTTACTACTCGGCCCACATTCAACGACACCTCAATGGCCCAAACGAGTGTACATCATTGAAAACACACTGAGCTCAAATTATAACTTGAAAAAAGGAGATATACTCTAAACACTAGAGAATGGTGATGCCCTCATTTAGCCCACCAGCAGTTTGAGACAATAAACAGTTCGAAACAACGATATATACAACATTCAAACACTGACTAGTGACTACTACTGACATAAACAACAAGACATGATAGTTCATAAGAAGTCTTGCTACACCACCAAAATGAACCCATCAGCAGCGCTCAGACTCTCGTGATCCAGACGAGAATGACATTCTAAATAGAGAAAACTATTTCATAGTAAGAGTGACTTAGATGAGGATGACCAAATGACAAGGAATAAGCATAACAAAAGAGAGAACTACCCAACCAGAACAAGCAGCAAAGACAACAAGTCATTCGAAGAGGAATAATACTTGAATCATATAAAAAATTAAAATTTATAAATATTTAAAATTGTATGAATATTTTTAAAATAACACTTGGATTCTTTCTAAAGTGACATGTAATTTTTTAACTCTTTTTAAATTTATGTTTGTTATACAGTCATAAATATACATATTACACTTTAGAAACATCAGACCTTTTTGGTTGGAGTGGTATCCGAGGCTGTTATATAACTTTTGGTCAAATGTTTCAATCACAGACCCAACACATTTTTTTATGTTGTTCCACCTAGTGTATATAAAGTGTATGGATCCCTACAACACAACAAGTGGGTGGCGATCGACTGGCTAGACACACCTACATGCTAGCAGCAGGTCACGTGTTCGAACACTGACTAGACCAAAGTTTTAGGCCCCCTTTGGAGCCCTTTGGTTTGTAGGAATGAATTCATATTACTATGTAGGATAGGAATCAATCCTTCAGATTTTAAAGAAAAGACATAAGCCTGGACTTAGTGAAAAAATTCCTACGCTATGCACCAAATGACATCTCTTTCTCTATAGGAATTGAGATGCATGTCATCTCACTTCTTGTGATTTTCGTATTCCTATATTATTCATCCTATGAACCAAAGCAGGCCTTAATTTTTATTCTACAAATGTGTGTTGTTTCTCTCCAAGGTCCTATTTGCAAGAAAAAAATAATTTTAGGGTTTATTTTAAAAAACTAGGCCACACTCCCTCTTTCCTACCATCCAGTCATTGACAGTGGGCCGCATGCCACGTTGCATGCCTTGTCAACGTATACAGATGAGATTTGAACTGTATTTGCACGTTCATGCCAAGTTATGAAACCAGTTCGATGTATTTTTCAAGTTCAAGCATCAAAGTGAATACCTGTGACCAGTTTAAGCACCACCATTGTACTTATGGTCTCATTCATTTCATCAGCCGTTGGATATTTGCCGCGTCGCGATTTGCGTTTTGTTGAGTTGGTGAAAGTTAATCGCATGGAGGTACCATAATTGGCGCAATACGTGTGATTGGGTGATAATTAACTTGATTTTGCTAAAAACTGGAACTTTTGCATCGAGTAGAAGAATTGTTAAAATTCACTAGAGCCTGATAAAATTCTGAATTTTTTTAGAAAAGATTGATATACAAATTTTATCCGTTGTCCTATTTTTTCAGAATTTCTAGTGTTACAGACGTTTGGCTAAAGTCCATATTACTACAAACTGTTCTGTTTTTGATAGATTCTGTTTTCATTGTGTTGTTTGCTTATTTTGATAAATCTATGGGTAGTATCGGGGGGGGGGGGCTATGAACCATTGAAAAGTTACAATGTAGTAGATATAACACCAGTATAAAACTAGAATGAGTTTACAACAGTACCTAAAAATGGTTATTTTCTGTTGAGTTTTGTGTTGTGAAGTTTTCAAGTTTTTGGTGAAGTTTCGATGGATTACGAAATAACGGTGGCAAGATCCTAAGCTTGGGGATGCCCAAGGCACCCCAAGGTAACATTCAAGGACAAACACACATCTAAGCTTGGGGATGCCCCAGATGGCATCCCCCTTTTTTGTCTTCAATCCATCGGTAAAATTACTTGAGGCTATATTTTTATTCACCACATGATATGTGTTTTGCTGGGAGCATCTTGTATTTTATGAGTCTTTACTTTTTAGTTTGCCACAATCATCCTAGCTGTACACACCTTTTGATTGGGACACACATTAATCGTGAATTTATTAGAATACTCTATGTGCTTCACTTATATCTTTTGAGCTAGGCAGTTGCTCTTCACTTATATCTTCTTAGAGCACATCGGTGGTTTTATTTTGAAGAAATAGATGAAATCTCATGCTTCACTTATATTATTTTGAGAGTCTTGGAAATAGTATGGCAATTTGCTTAGGTTATGAATTTCGTCCTAATATGATGGGTATTCAAGAGGGATATAATAAAAACTTTCATGAAGATCATTGAATATATGAGAAGTTTGATTCCTTGCATTTTTTGAGATATAAAGATAGTGATATTAGAGTCATGCTAGTGAGTAATTGTGGATTAGTAAGAATATGTGTGATAAGGTTTGTGATTCCCGAAGCATGCACGTATGGTCTCTAGTTATGCGATGAAGTAGGAGCATGATTTATTTTTGATTGTCTTCCTTATGAGTGCGGTCGGGGATGGGCGATGGTCTTTTCCTACCAATCTATCCCCCTAGGAGCATGCGTATTAGTACTTTGTTTTGGTGGCTAATATACTTTTGCAATAAGTACGTGAGTTCTTTATGACTAATGTTGAGTCCATGGATTATATGCACTCCCACCTTTCCACCATTGCTAGCCTCTTTGGTGCCGTGCATTGCCCTTTCTCACATTGAGAGTTGGTGCAAACTTCATCGGTGCATCCAAATCCTGTGATATGATACACTCTTTCACACATAAGCCACCTTATATCTTCCTCAAAACTGCAACCATACCTACCTATTATGGCATTTCCATAGCCATTCCGAAATATATTGCCATGCAACTTCTACTGTTCCGTTTTACTATGACACATACCGTGGTGTCGTTTTTTGTGCAGAAATAAAAGTACTCGGAAATGGCTAAAAATTTACGATGATTTTTATGGACCAAAAGAGACCCCCGAAGCACCGAAGCTGGGCCAGGGAGTGAGCGAGGAGGCCACAAGCCTAGGGGCGCCCACCCCCTACGGCGTGCCCCCGGCTTGTGGGCCCCTCGGGCACCCCTTGATGTGAGACCAACGCAAAAAGTTCTTATAAGTACCAAATAAAGGAAATATGCCCTAGAGGCAATAATAAAGTTATTATTTATTTCCTTATATCATGATAAATGTTTATTATTCATGCTAGAATTGTATTAACTGGAAACATAATACATGTGTGAATACATAGACAAACAGAGTGTCACTAGTACGTCTCTACTTGACTAGCTCGTTAATCGAAGATGGTTATGTTTCCTAACCATAAACAAAAGAGTTGTTATTTGATTAATGGGATCACATCATTAGGAGAATGATGTGATTGACATGACCCATTCCATTAGCTTAGCACCCGATCGTTTAGTACGTTGCTATTGCTTTCTTCATGACTTATACATGTTCCTATGACTATGAGATTATGCAACTCCCGTTTGCCGGAGGAACACTTTATGTGCTACCAAACGTCACAACGTAACTGAGTGATTATAAAGGAGCTCTACAGGTGTCTCCAAAGGTACATGTTGGGTTGGCGTATTTTGAGATTAGGATTTGTTACTCCGATTGTCGGAGAGGTATCTCTGGGCCCTCTCGGTAATGCACATCACATAAGCCTTGCAAGCATTGCAACTAATGAGTTGGTTGTGAGATGATGTATTACGGAACGAGTAAAGAGACTTGCCAGTAACGAGATTGAACTAGGTATTAAGATACCGACGATCGAATCTCGGGCAAGTAACATACCGATGACAAAGGGAACAACGTATGTTGTTATGCGGTCTGACCGATAAAGATCTTCGTACAATATGTGGGAGCCAATATGAGCATCCAAGTTCCGCTATTGGTTATTGACTGGAGACGTGTCTAGGTCATGTCTACATTGTTCTCGAACCCGTAGGGTCCGCACGCTTAAGGTTTCAATGACAGTTATATTATGAGTTTATGAGTTTTGATGTACCGAAGGAGTTCGGTGTCCCGGATGAGATCGGGGACATAACGAGGAGTCTCGAAATGGTCGAGACGTAAAGATCGATATATTGGACGATTATATTCGGACATCGTAAAGGTTCCTAGTGATTCGGGTATTTTTCGGAGTACCGGAGAGTTATGGGAATACGTATTGGGCCTTATTGGGCCATACGGGAAAGAAGAAAAAGGGCCTCAAGGGTGGCCACACCCCTCCCCTTGGTCTGGTCCGAATTGGACTAGGGAAGGGGGGCGCCCCCTTCCTTCCTTCTCCTTTTCCCTTCCTCTTTTCCTATACCATATGGGAGGTGGATTCCTACTAGGACTAGGGAGTCCTAGTAGGACTCCACACTTGGCGCGCCCCCTCCTAGGGCCGGCCTCCTCCTCCCTTGCTCCTTTATATACAGGGGCAGGGGGGCACCTCTAGACACAAGTTGATCCACGTGATCATATTCTTAGCCGTGTGCGGTGCCCCCTTCCACCATAATCCTCGATAATATTGTAGCGGTGCTTAGGCGAAGCCCTGCGACAGGAGTATATCAAGATCGTCACCACGCCGTCGTGCTAACGGAACTCTTCCCCGACACTTTGCTGGATCGGAGTCCGGGGATCGTCATCGAGCTGAACGTGTGCTAGAACTCGGAGGTGCCTTAGTTTCGGTGCTTGATCGGTCGGGCCGTGAAGACGTACGACTACATCAACCGCGTTGTGCTAACGCTTCCGCTGTCGGTCTACAAAGGTACATAGATCACACTCTCCCCTCTCGTTGTTATGCATCACCATGATCTTGCGTGTGCGTAGGAATTTTTTTTGAAATTACTACGTTCCCCAACAGTGGCATCCGAGCCTAGGTTTTATGTGTTGATGTTATATGCACGAGTAGAACACAAGTGAGTTGTGGGCGATATAAGTCATACTGCTTACCAGCATGTCATACTTTGGTTCGGCGGTATTGTTGGACGAAGCGGCCCGGACCGACATTACGCGTACGCTTACGCAAGACCGGTTCTCCCGACGTGCTTTGCACAAAGGTGGCTAGCGGATGACAGTTTCTCCAACTTTAGTTGAACCGAGTGTGGCTACGCCCGGTCCTTGCGAAGGTTAAAACAACACCAACTTGATAAACTATCGTTGTGGTTTTGATGCATAGGTAAGATTGGTTCTTGCTTAAGCCCGTAGCAGCCACGTAAAACTTGCAACAACAAAGTAGAGGACGTCTAACTTGTTTTTGCAGGGCATGTTGTGATGTGATATGGTCAAGACATGATGCTAAATTTTATTGTATGAGATGATCATGTTTATTAACCGAGTTATCGGCAACTGGCAGGAGCCATATGGTTGTCGCTTTATTGTATGCAATGCAATCGCGCTGTAATGCTTTACTTTATCACTAAGCGGTAGCAATAGTCGTGGAAGCATAAGATTGGCGAGACGACAACGATGCTACGATGGAGATCAAGGTGTCGCGCCGGTGACGATGGTGATCATGACGGTGCTTCGAAGATGGAGATCACAAGCACAAGATGATGGTGGCCATATCATATCACTTATATTGATTGCATGTGATGTTTATCTTTTATGCATCTTATCTTGCTTTGATTGACGGTAGCATTATAAGATGATCTCTCACTAATTATCAAGAAGTGTTCTCCCTGAGTATGCACCGTTGCGAAAGTTCTTCGTGCTGAGACACCACGTGATGATCGGGTGTGATAGGCTCTACGTTCAAATACAACGGGTGCAAAACAGTTGCACACGCAGAATACTCAGGTTATACTTGACGAGCCAAGCATATACAGATATGGCCTCTGAACACGGAGACCGAAAGGTCGAGCGTGAATCATATAGCAGATATGATCAACATAGCGACGTTCACCAATGAAACTACTCCATCTCACGTGATGATCAGACATGGTTTAGTTGATTTGGATCACGCAATCACTTAGAGGATTAGAGGGATGTCTATCTAAGTGGGAGTTCTTAAGTAATATGATTAATTGAACTTAAATTTATCATGAACTTAGTCCTGGTAGTATTTTGCAAATTATGTTGTAGATCAATAGCTCGCATTGTTGCTTCCCTGTGTTTATTTTGATATGTTCCTAGAGAAAATTGTGTTGAAAGATGTTAGTAGCAATGATGCGGATTGGATCCGTGATCTGAGGTTTATCCTCATGGCTGCACAGAAGAATTATGTCCTTGATGCACCGCTAGGTGACGGACCTATTGCAGGAGCAGATGCAAACGTTATGAACGTTTGGCTAGCTCAATATGGTGACTACTTGATAGTTTAGTGCACCATGCTTAATGGCTTAGAATCGGGACTTCAAAGACGTTTTGAACGTCAGGGAGCATATGATATGTTCCAGGAGTTGAAGTTAATATTTCAAGCAAATACCCGAGTTGAGAGATATGAAGTCTCCAACAAGTTCTATAGCTAAAAGATGGAGGAGAATCGCTCAACTAGTGAGCATGTGCTCAGATTGTCTGAGTACTACAATCGCTTGAATCAAGTGGGAGTTAATCTTCCAGATAAGATAGTGATTGACAGGATTCTCTAGTCACCATCACCAAGTTAGTAGAACTTCCTGGTGAACTATGATATGCAAGGGATAACGGAAACGATTCCCAAGCTCTTCGTAATGCGGAAATTGACGAAGGTAGAAATCGAGAAAAACATCAAGTATTTATGGTAGACAAGACCACTAGTTTCAAGAAAAGGGCAGAGGGGAGAAGGGGAACTTCAAGAAGAACAGCAAGCAAGTTGCTGCTCAAGTGAAGAAGCCCAAGTCTGGTCCTAAGCCTGAGACTAAGTGTTTCTACTACAAAGGGACTGGTCACTGGAAGCGGAACTACCCCAAGTGATTGGCAGATAAGAAGGATGGCAAAGTGAACATAAGTATATTTGATATACATGTTATTGATGTGTACTTTACTAGTGTTTATGGCAACCCCTCTGTATTTGATACTAGTTCAGTTGCTAAGATTAGTAACTCGAAACGGGGGTTGCAGAATAAACAGAGACTAGTTAAGGGTGAAGTGACGATGTGTGTTGGAAGTGGTTCCAAGATTGATATGATCATCATCGCACACTCCCTATACTTTCGGGATTAGTGTTGAACCTGAATAAGTGTTATTTGGTGTTTGCGTTGAGCATGAATATGATTTGATCATGTTTATTGTAATACGGTTATTCATTTAAGTAAGAGAATAAATTGTTGTTCTGTTTACATGAATAAAACCTTATATGGTTACACACC
Source organism: Triticum dicoccoides (assembly GCF_002162155.2). NCBI lineage: Eukaryota > Viridiplantae > Streptophyta > Magnoliopsida > Poales > Poaceae > Triticum > Triticum dicoccoides. Next base: position 607,805,346 of record NC_041382.1, on the reverse strand, counting down.
CAATGAAAATAGTTCGTTGCATCTCGATCGTAGTGATACACATAATCATAATATTGAAACCAAAAGATGCAGAGTTAATAATGATAGTGCTACTTATTTGTGGCACTGCCGTTTAGGTCATATTGGTGTAAGGCACATGAAGAAACTCCATGCTAATGGGTTTTTGGAATCACTTGATTATGAATCAGTTGATGCTTGCGAACCATGCCTTATGGGCAAGATGACTAAAACGCCGTTCTCCGGAACTATGGAGCGAGCAACTGACTTATTGGAAATAATACATACTGATGTATGAGATATGGGTATATCTACTTAATGAAACACAAGTCTGAAATATTTGAAAAGTTCAAAGAATTTCAGAGTGAAGTGGAGAATCATCGTAACAAGAAAATAAAAGTTTCTACGATATGATCGCAGAGGTAAAATATTTGAGTTACGAGTCTGGCCTTCAGTTAAAACAATGTGAAATAGTTTCACTACTCACGCCACCTGGAACACCACAGCATAATGGTGTGTCCGAACATCATAACCGTACTTTATTAGATATGGTGCGATCTACGATGTCTCTTACCGATCTACCACTATCGTTTTGGGGTTATGCATTAAAGACAGCTGCATTCACGTTTAAAAGGGCACCATCTAAGTCCGTTGAGACGACACAATCTGAACTGAGGTTTGGCAAGAAACCAAAGTTGTCGTTTCTTAAAGTTTGGGATTATGATGCTTATATGAAAAAGTTTCATCCTGATAAGCTCAAACCCAAATCGGAGAAATATGTCTTCATAGGATACCCAAAGGAGACTATTGGGTACACCTTCTATCACAGATCCGAAGGCAAGACATTCGTTACTAAGAATGGATCCTTTCTAGAGAAGGAGTTTCTCTTGAAAGAAGTTAGTGGGAGGAAAGTAGAACTTGATAAGGTAATTGTACCTTCTCCCTTATTGAAAAGTAGTTCATCACAAGAAATCTGTTCCTGTGACTACTACACCAGTTAGTGAGGAAGACTAATGATGATGATCATGTAACTTCAGATCAAGTTAATACCGAATCTCGTAGGTAAACCAGAGTGAGATCCGCACCAAAGTGGTACGGTAATCCTGTTCTGGAAGTCATGTTACTAGACCATGACGAACTTGCGAACTATGAGGAAGCGATGATGAGCCTAGATTCCGCGAAATGGCTTGAGGCCATGAAATCTGAGATGAGATCCATGTATGAGAACAAAGTATGGACTTTGATTGACTTGCCCAATGATCGGCGAGCCATTGAGATTAAATGGATCTTCAAGAGGAAGACAGACGCTGATAGTAGTGTTACTATCTACAAAGCTAGAGTTGTCGCAAAAAGGTTTTCGACAAGTTCAAGGTGTTGACTATGATGAGAGTTTCTCACTCGTATCTATGCTTAAGTCTGTCCGAATCATGTTAGCAATTGCCGCATTTTATGAAATCCAGCAAATGGATGTCAAAACTGCATTCCTGAATGGATTTCTGGAAGAAGAGTTGTATATGATGCACCCGGAAGGTTTTGTCGATCCAAAAGGAGCTAACAAAGTGTGCAAACTCCATCGATCCATTTATGGACTGGTGCAAGCCTCTCGGAGTTGGAATAAACGCTTTGATAGTATGATCTAAGCATATAGTTTTATACAGACTTGCGGTGAAGCCTGTATTTACAAGAAAGTGAGTGGGAGCACTACAACATTTCTGATAAGTATATGTGAATGACATATTGTTGATCGTAAATAATGTAGAATTATTCTGCAAAGCATAAAGGAGTGTTTTTAAAGAAGTTTTTCACAGAAAGACCTCGGTGAAGCTGCTTACATATCAAGCATCAAAATCTATAGAGATAGATCAAGACGCTTGATAAGTTTTTTCAATGAGTACATACCTTGACAATATTTTGAAGTAGTTAAAAAATGGAACAGTCAAAGAAAGAGTTCTTGGCTGTGTTACAAGGTATGAAATTGAGTAAGACTCAAAGCCTGACCACGGCAGAAGATAGAAAGAGAATGAAAGTCATTCCCTATGCCTCAGCCATAGGTTCTATAAAGTATGCCATGATGTGTACCAGATCTATTGTATAACCTACACTGTGTTAAGCAAGGGAGTACAATAGTGATCTAAGAGTAGATCACTGGACATTGGTCAAAATTATCCTTAGTGGAATAAGGAAATATTTCTCGATTATGGAGGTGACAAAAGGTTCGTCGTAAAAAGTTACATCGATGCAAGTTTTGACACAGATCTGGATGACTCTAAGCCTCGATTTATTGAAAGTGGGAGCAATTATCTAGAGTAGCTCCGTGCAGAGCATTGTAGACATAGAATTCGCAAAATACTTACGGATCTGTATGTGACAGACCCGTTGACTAAATTATCTCACAAGCAAAACATGATCACACCTTAGTACTCTTTGGGTGTTAATCACATAAATGATGTGAACTAGATTATTGACTCTAGTAAACCCTTTGGGTATAGGTCACATGACGATGTGAACTATGGTTGTTAATCACATGGTGATGTGAACTCTTAGTGTTGAATCACATGGCGATGTGAACTAGATTATTGACTCTAGTGCAAGTGGGAGACTGAAGGAAATATGCCCTAGAGGCAATAATAAAGTTATTATTTATTTCCTTATATCATGATAAATGTTTATTATTCATGCTAGAATTGTATTAACCGGAAACATAATACATGTGTGAATACATAGACAAACAGAGTGTCACTAGAATGCCTCTACTTGACTAGCTCGTTAATCGAAGATGGTTATGTTTCCTAACCATAAACAAAAGAGTTGTTATTTGATTAACGGGATCACATCATTAGGAGAATGATGTGATTGACATGACCCATTCCATTAGCTTAGCACCCGATTTTTTAGTATGTTGCTATTGCTTTCTTCATGACTTATACATGTTCCTATGACTATGAGATTATGCAACTCCCGTTCGCCAGAGGAACACTTTGTGTGCTACAAAATGTCACAACGTAACTGGGTGATTATAAAGGAGCTCTACAGGTGTCTCCAAAGGTACATGTTGGGTTGGCGTATTTCGAGATTAGGATTTGTCACTCCGATTGTCGGAGAGGAATCTCTGGGCCCTCTCGGTAATGCACATCACATAAGCCTTGCAAGCATTTCAACTAATGAGTTAGTTGTGAGATGATGTATTACGGAACGAGTAAGAGACTTGCCGGTAACGAGATTGAACTAGGTATTAAGATACCGACGATCGAATCTCGGGCAAGTAACATACCAATGACAAAGGGAACAACATATGTTGTTATGCGGTCTGACCGATAAAGATCTTCGTAGAATATGTGGGAGCCAATATGAGCATCCAGGTTCCGCTATTGGTTATTGACTAGAGACGTGTCTCGGTCATGTCTACATTGTTCTCGAACCCGTAGGGTCCGCACGCTTAAGGTTTCAATGACAGTTATATTATGAGTTTATGAGTTTTGATGTACCGAAGGAGTTCAGAGTCCGGGATGAGATCGGGGACATGACGAGGAGTCTCGAAATGGTCGAGACGTAAAGATCGATATATTGGACGACTATATTCGGACATTGGAAAGGTTCCGAGTGATTCGGGTATTTCTCGGAGTATCGGAGAGTTACGGGAATACGTATTGGGCCTTATTGGGCCATACGGAAAAGAAGAAAAAGGGCCTCAAGGGTGGCCGCACCCCTCCCCTTGGTCTGGTACGAATTGGACTAGGGAAGGGGGGGCGCCCCCTTCCTTCCTTCTCCTTTTCCCTTCCTCTTTTCCTATTCCATATGGGAGGTGGAATCCTACTAGGACTAGGGAGTCCTAGTAGGACTCCACACTTGGCGCGCCCCCTCCTAGGGCTGGCCTCCTCCTCCCTTGCTCCTTTATATACGGGGGCAGGGGGGCACCTCTAGACACAAGTTGATCCACGTGATCATATTCTTAGCCGTGTGTGGTGCCCCTTCCACCATAATCCTCGATAATATTGTAGCGGTGCTTAGGCGAAGCCCTGCGATGGTAGTATATCAAGATCGTCACCACGCCGTCGTGCTAACGGAACTCTTCCCCGACACTTTGCTGCATCGGAGTCCGGGGATCGTCATCGAGCTGAACTGTGCTAGAACTCGAAGGTGCCGTAGTTTCGGTGCTTGATCGGTCGGGCCATGAAGACGAACGACTACATCAACCGCGTTGTGCTAACGCTTCCGCTGTCGGTCTACAAGGGTACGTAGATCACACTCTCCCCTCTCGTTGCTATGCATCACCATGATCTTGCGTGTGCGTAGGAATTTTTTTGAAATTACTACGTTCCCCAACACCAAACCCCCCCAAAAGAACCCAAGATGAGAAGTTCCACCGCCGCAAGCCTCTGTAGCCACGAAAAACAAATCAGGACCCCATTTAGGCACCCTGATGGATGGGGAAATCATCAACGGAGGCCATCTTCATCATCACGGCGGCCACCATGATGAGGAGTGAGTAGTTCACTCTCGGGGCTGAGGGTATGTACTAGTAGCTATGTGTTTGATATCCCTCTCTCGTGTTCTTGATTTGGCATGATCTTGATGTACCGCAAGCTTTGTTACTATAGTTGGATCATATGGTGTTTCTCCCTCTCTATCTTCTTGTGATTTATTGAGTTTTACCTTTGAGGTTTCACTATTATCGGATTGAATACTTTTATGGATTTGAGAACACGTGATGTATGTCTTGCGTGGGATACCCGTGGTGAAAATGGGGTGTTCTATTGATTCAGTTGATGTATGTTTTGGCACTCAACTCATGGATCCCCGAGGTGACATTGGGGTAATCTATGCATAGGGGTTGATGCACATTTTCATCCTTGTTTCTCCGGTAGAAATCTTGGGGGTTCTTTGTGTTGGATTGAATATTATGAATCTGAAGTTGATTGATGCATATCGTATAATTGGCCCACGAATACTTGTGGTGACATTGGAGTGCCTAGGTGACATTAGGGTTGATTGATGTCTGTCATATGGTGTTATTTTTGTATGAACTCTAGGGCTGTTTGTGACACTTATAGGAATAGCTCAAAAGATTGACCAGAAAGAATAACTTTGAGGTGGTTTCGTACCCTACAAGCAATTTCATCTTATGTTCTCCATGATAGGAACTTTGTAGTGACTCTTTGTCGCACATTGAGGGATTGCTATATGATTTAATTATGTTATCATTGTTGAGAGACTTTGCACTAATGAAAGTATGAACCCCAGGCCTGGTTTTCAAGCATTGCAATACCGTTTTTGCTCACTTTTACTACTTTCTACCTTACTGTTTTTATTTTTTTCAGATTACAAAAACCTATATCTATCATCCATATTACACTTGTATCATCATCTCTTCGCCAAACTAGTGCACCTATACAATTTACCATTGTATTGGGTGTGTTCGGGACACAAGAGACTCTTTGTTATTTGGTTGCAGGGTTGTTTGAGAGAGATCATCTTCATCCTACACCTCCCATGGATTGATAAACCTTAGGTCATCCACTTGAGGGAAAATTGCTACTGTCCTACAAAACTCTGTGCTTGGAGGCCCAACAGTAGTCTACAAGAATAAGTTGCATAGTAGACATCAAGCTCTTTTCTGGCTCTGTTGCCGGGGAGGTGAATGCTTGAAGGTATATCTTTAGATCTTGCAATTGAATCTTTTAGTTTCTTGTTTTATCACTAGTTTAGTCTATAAAAAACTACAAAATAATGGAATTGAGGTTGACTCATATGCTTAATATTTATAATGTCTTTTGTGAAAATGATGGAAAGGAAAATTGTGCTCAATTGATAGAAGAAGATTTCAATAAAATGTTTGGCATAAAATCTTTGAGTGATGAGCATGATTGCAATGTTGTTAGTATGAATTGTTTCAATATCCATGATGCTAATGATATGCAAAGCCATATGCATGGGGATGGTATGTTTGATGAAGATGATATTTTTAGTCCCCCAAGTTTTGATGAGAAAATGTATTATGTGTTGGGTAACGTAGTAATTTCAAAAAAATTCCTACGGACACGCAGGATCATGGTGATGCATAGCAACGAGAGGGGAGAGTGTTGTCCACGTACCCTCATAGACCGAAAGCAGAAGCGTTAGCACAACACGGTTGATGTAGTCGTACATCTTCACGATCCGACCGATCAAGTACCGAACGCGCGACACCTCCGAGTTCAGCACACGTTCAGCCCGATGACGTCCCCCGAACTTCGATCCAGCCGAGTGTTGAGGGAGAGTTTCGTCAGTACGACGGCGTGGTGACGATGATGATGTTCTACCGACGCAGGGCTTCGCCTAAGCACCTCTACAGTATTATCGAGGTGGACTACGATGGAGGGGGGCATCACACACGGCTAAAAGATCAAATCAATTGTTGTGTCTTTGGGGTGCCCCCTGCCCCCGTATATAAAGGAGCAAGGGGGGAGGTGCGGCCGGCCAGGAGGTGGCGCGCCAGGAGGAGCAGGGCGCGTGACCCTGCCCTACCCGCCTCTCCTCTTCTCCAATAAGGCCCACTATGGCCCATTAAGCCCTCGGGGGGTTCCGGTAACCCCTCGGCACTCCTGTAAAATCCCGATTTCACCCGGAACATTTCCGATATCCAAATATAGGCTTCCAATATATCAATCTTCATGTCTCGACCATTTCCAGACTCCTCGTCATGTCCGTGATCACATCCGGGACTCCGAACAACCTTCGGTACATTAAAACTCATAAACTCATAATATAACCGTCATCGAAACTTTAAGCGTGCGGACCCTACGGGTTCGAGAATTATGTAGACATGACAGAGACATGTCTCCGGTCAATAACCAATAGAGAAACTTGGATGCTCATATTGGCTCCCACATATCCTACGAAGATCTTTATCGGTCGGACCGCATAACAACATACGTTGTTCCCTTTGTCATCGGTATGTTACTTGCCCGAGATTCGATCGTCGGTATCTCAATACCTAGTTCAATCTCATTACCGGTAAGTCTCTTTACTCGTTCCATAATACATCATTCCGCAACTAACTCATTAGTTGGAATGCTTGCAAGGCTTAAGTGATGTGCATTACCGAGTGGGCCCAGAGATACCTCTTCGACAATCGGAGTGACAAATACCTTCAGAGACACCTGTAGAGCACCTTTATAATTACTCAGTTACATTGTGATGTTTGGTAGCACACAAAGTGTTCCTCCCGTAAACGGGAGTTGCATAATCTCATAGTCATAGGAACATGTATAAGTCATGAAGAAAGCAATAGCAACATACTAAACGATCGAGTGCTAAGCTAACGGAATGGGTCAAGTCAATCACATCATTCTCCTAATGATGTGATCCCGTTAATCAAATGACAACTCATGTCTATGGCTACGAAACATAACCATCTTTGATCAACGAGCTAGTCAAGTAGAGGCATACTAGTGACACTCTGTTTGTCTATGTATTCTCACAAGTATTATGTTTGCGGTTAATACAATTCTAGCATGAATAATAAACATTTATCATGATATAAGAAAATAAATAATAACTTTATTATTGCCTCTAGGGCATATTTCCTTCAGTCTCCCACTTGCACTAGAGTCAATAATCTAGATTATACAGTAATGATTCTAACACCCATGGAGTGTTGGTGTTGATCATGTTTTTATCGTGGAAGAGGCTTAGTCAACGGGTCTGCAACATTCAGATCCGTATGTATCTTGCAAATTTATATGTCTCCCACCTGGACTAGATCCTGGATGGAATTGAAGGGGCTCTTGATGTGCTTTGTTCTCTTGTGAAATCTGGATTCCTTCGCCAAGGCAATTGCTCCGGTATTGTCACAAAAGATTTTCATTGGACCCGATGCACTAGGTATGACACCTAGATAGGATATGATCTTGTTCATCCAGACTCCTTCATTTGCTGCTTCCGAAGTAGCTATGTACTCCGCTTCACACGTAGATCCCTCTATGACACTTTGTTTAGAACTGCACCAACTGACAGCTCCACCGTTCAATGTAAACACGTATCCGGTTTGCGATTTAGAATCGCCCAGATCAGTGTCAAAGCTTGCATCAATGTAACCATTTACAATGAGCTCTTTGTCACCTTCATAAATGAGAAACATATCCTTAGTCCTTTTCAGGTATTTCAGGATGTTCTTGACCACTTTCCAGTGATCCACTGCTGGATTACTTTGGTACCACCCTGCTAGACTTATAGCAAGGCACACATCAGGTCTGGTACACAACATTGCATACATGATAGAGCCTATGGATGAAGCATAGTGAACATCTTTCATCTTCTCTCTATCTTCTGAAGTGGTCGGGCATTGATTCTTACTCAACTTCACACCTTGTAACACAGGCAAGAACCCTTTCTTTGCTTGATCCATTTTGAACTTCTTCAAAACTTTGTCAAGGTATGTGCATTGTGAATGTCCAATTAAGCGTCTTGATCTATCTCTACGCACACGCAAGATCATGGTGATGTATAGCAACGAGAGGGGAGAGTGTTGTCTACGTACCCTCATAGACCGGAAGCAGAAGCGTTAGCACAACGCGGTTGATGTAGTCATACGTCTTCACGGCCCGACCGATCAAGCACCGAAACTACGATACCTCCGAGTTTTAGCACACGTTCAGCTCGATGACGATCCCCGGACTCCGATCCAGCAAAGTGTTGGGGATGAATTCTTTCAGCACGACGGCGTGGTGACAATCTTGATGTTTTACCGTCGCAGGGCTTCGCCTAAGCACCGCTACAATATTATCGAGGACTATGGTGGAGGGGGGCACCGCACACGGCTAAGAGATCAATGATCAACTGTTGTGTCTCTCGGGTGCCCCACTGCCCCCGTATATAAAGGAGTGGAGGAGGGGGCCGTCCAAGGAGGGTGGCGCGCCCTAAGGGGGAGTCCAACTCCCACAAGGAGTAGGACTCCCCTTTTTTCCTATTAGGAGTAGGAGAGGGAAGGAAGAGGAAGGAGGGAGGAAGGAAAGGGGGGCGGCCCCCCTCCCAATTCGGATTGGGCTTGGGGGGTGCACCCCCTCCCTTGCTCCTTTCCCCTCCTTTCCACTAAGGCCCAATAAGGCCCATATACCTCTCGGTGATCCGGTATTGTCCCAATCTCACCCGGAACCTTTCCGGTGTCCAAATATAGTCGTCCAATATATCAATCTTTATGTCTCGATCATTTCGAGACTCCTCGTCAAGTCCATGATCACATCCGGGACTCCGAACAACCTTCGATACATCAAAATATATAAACTCATAATGAAACTGTCAGCGTAACGTTAAGCATGCGGACCCTATGGGTTCGAGAACAATGTAGACATGACCGAGACACGTCTCCAGTCAATAACCAATAGCGGAACCTGGATGGTCATATTGGCTCCTACATATTCTACGAAGATCTTTATCGGTCAGACCGCATAACAACATACGTTTGTTCCTTTGTCATCGGTATGTTACTTGCCCGAGATTCGATCGTCGATATCTCAATACCTAGTTCAATCTCATTACTGGCAAGTCTCTTTACTCGTTCTGTAATACATCATCTTGCAACTAACTTATTAGTTGCATTGCTTGCAAGGCTTAAGTGATGTGCATTACCGAGAGGGCCTAGAGATACCTCTCCGACAATCGGAGTGACAAATCCTAATCTCGAAATACGCCAACCCAACATGTACCTTTGGAGACACCTGTAGAGCACCTTTATAACCACCCAGTTACGTTGTGACGTTTGGTAGCACAGAAAGTGTTCCTCCGGTAAACGGGAGTTTCATAATCTCATAGTCATAGGAACCTGTATAAGTCATGAAGAAAGCAATAGCAACATACTAAACGATTGGGTGCTAAGCTAATGGAATGGGTCATGTCAATCACATCATTCTCCTAATGATGTGGTCCCATTAATCAAATGAAAACTCATGTCTATGGTTAGGAAACATAACCATCTTCGATTAACGAGCTAGTCAAGTAGAGGCATACTAGTGACACTCTGTTTGTCTATGTATTCACACATGCATTATGTTTCCGGTTAATACAATTCTAGCATGAATAATAAACATTTATCATGATATAAGGAAATAATAATAACTTTATTATTGCCTCTAGGGCATATTTCCTTCAGTCTCCCACTTGAACTAGAGTCAATAATCTAGATTACACAGTAATGATTCTAACACCCATGGAGCCTTGGTGCTGATCATGTTTTGCTCGTGGAAGAGGGTTAGTCAATGGGTCTGCTACATTCAGATTCGTATGTATCTTGCAAATCTCTATGTCTCCCACCTGGACTAGATCCCGGATGGAATTGAAGCGTCTCTTGATGTGCTTGGTTCTCTTGTGAAATCTAGATTCCTTTGCCAAGGCAATTGCACCAGTATTGTCACACAAGATTTTCATTGGACCCGATGCACTAGGTATGACACCTAGATCGGATATGAACTCCTTCATCCAGACTCCTTCGTTTGCTGCTTCCGAAGCAACTATGTACTCTGCTTCACATGTAGATCCCGCCATGACGCTTTGTTTAGAACTGCACCAAATGACAGCTCCACCGTTTAATATAAATACGTATCCGGTTTGCGATTTAGAATCGTCCAAATCAGTGTCAAAGCTTGCATCAACGTAACCATTTACGATGAGCTCTTTGTCACCTCCATATACGAGAAACATATCCTTAGTCCTTTTTAGGTATTTCAGGATGTTCTTGACCGCTGTCTAGTGATCCATTCCTAGATTACTTTGCTACCTCCCTGCTAGACTTATAGCAAGGCGCACATCAGGTCTGGTACACAGCATTGCATACATGATAGAGCCTATGGCTGAAGCATAGGGAACATCTTTCATTTTTCTCTCTATCTTCTGTAGTGGTCGGGCATTGAGTCTTACTCAACTTCACACCTTGTAACACAGGCAAGAATCCTTTCTTTGCTTGATCCATTTTGAATTTCTTCAAAACTTTGTCAAGATATGTGCTTTGTGAAAGTCCAATTAAGCGTCTTGATCTATCTCTATAGATCTTAATGCCCAATATGTAAGCAGCTTCACCGAGGTCTTTCATTGAAAAACTCTTATTCAAGTATCCCTTTATGCTATCCAGAAATTCTATATCATTTCCGATTAGCAATATGTCATCCACATATAATATCAGAAATGCTACAGAGCTCCCACTCACTTTCTTGTAAATACAGGCTTTTCCAAAAATCTGTATAAAACCAAATGCTTTGTTCACACTATCAAAGCGTTTATTCCAACTCCGAGATGCTTGCACCAGTCCATAAATGGATCGCTGGAGCTTGCACACTTTGTTAGCTCCCTTTGGATCGACAAAACCTTCCGGTTGCATCATATACAACTCTTCTTCCAGAAATCCATTTATGAATGCAGTTTTGACATCCATCTGCCAAATTTCATAATCATAAAATGCGGCAGTTGCTAACATGATTCGGACAGACTTAAGCATCGCTACGGGTGAGAAGGTCTCATCGTAGTCAATCCCTTGAACTTGTCGAAAACCTTTTGTGACAAGTCGAGCTTTGTAGACAGTAACATTACCGTCAGCGTCAGTCTTCTTCTTGAAGATCCATTTATTCTCAATTGCTTGCCGATCATTGTGCAAGTCAACCAAAGTCCACTCTTTGTTCTCATACATGGATCCCATCTCAGATTTCATGGCTTCAAGCCATTTTGCGGAATCTGGGCTCACCATCGCTTCTTCATAGTTCGTAGGTTTATCATGATCTAGTAGCATGACTTCCAGAACAGGATTACTGTACCACTCTGGTGCGGATCTTACTCTGGTTGATCTATGAGGTTCACTAGTATCTTGTTCTGAAGTTTCATGATCATCATCATTAGCTTCCTCACTAATTGGTGTAGGTGTCACAGAAACCGGTTTCTATGATGTACTACTTTCCAATAAGGGAGCAGGTACAGTTACCTCATCAAGTTCTACTTTCCTCCCACTCACTTCTTTCGAGAGAAACTCCTTCTCTAGAATGTTTCCGAATTTAGCAACAAATGTCTTGCGTTCGGATATGTGATAGAAGGTGTACCCAACAGTCTCCTTCGGGTATCCTATGAACACACATTTCTCCAATTTGGGTTCGAGCTTATCAGGTTGAAGCTTTTTCACATAAGCATCGCAGCCCCAAACTTTCAGAAACGACAACTTTGGTTTCTTGCCAAACCACAGTTCATAAGGCGTCGTCTCAACGGATTTTGATGGTGCCCTATTAAACGTGAATGCGGCCGTTTCTAAAGCATAACCCCAAAATGATAGCGATAAATCAGTAAGAGACATCATAGATCGCACCATATCTAGTAAAGTATGATTACGACGTTCGGACACACCATTATGCTGTGGTGTTCCGGGTGGCGTGAGTTGCGAAACTATTCCGCATTGTTTAAAATGTAAACCAAACTCGTAACTCAAATATTCTCCTCCACGATCGGATCATAGAAACTTTATTTTCTTGTTACGATGATTTTCAAGTTCACTCTGAAATTCTTTGAACTTTTCAAATGTTTCAGACTTATGTTTCATTAAGTAGATATACCCATATCTGCTTAAATCATCTGTGAAGGTGAGAAAATAATGATATCCGCCACGAGCTTCAACATTCATTGGACGACATACATCTGTATGTATGATTTCTAACAAATCTGTTGCTCTCTCCATAGTACCGGAGAACAGCGTTTTAGTCATCTTGCCCATGAGGCACGGTTCGCAAGTACCAAGTGATTCATAATCAAGTGGTTCAAAAAGTCCATCAGTATGGAGTTTCTTCATGCGCTTTACACCGATATAACCTAAACGGCAGTGCCACAAATAAGTTGCACTATCATTATCAACTCTGTATCTTTTGGCTTCAACATTATGAATATGTGTATCACTACTATCGAGATTCATCAAGAATAGACCACTCTTCAAGGGTGCATGGCCATAAAAGATATTACTCATATAAATAGAACAACCATTATTCTCTGATTTAAATGAATAACCATCTCGCATCAAACAAGATCCAGATAGAATGTTCATGCTCAACGCTGGCACCAAATAACAATTATTTAGGTCTAATACTATTCCCGATGGTAGATGTAGAGGTAGCATGCCGACCGCGATCACATCGACTTTGGAACCATTTCCCACGCGCATCATCACCTCGTCCTTCGCCAGTGTTCGCTTAATCCGTAGTCCCTGTTTCGAGTTGCAAATATTAGCAACAGAACCAGTATCAAATACCTAGGTGCTACTGCGAGCTCTAGTAAGGTACACATCAATAACATGTATATCACATATACCTTTGTTCACCTTGCCATCCTTCTTATCCGCCAAATACTTGGGGTTGTTCCGCTTCCAGTGACCAGTCTGCTTGTAGTAGAAGCACTCAGTTTCAGGCTTAGGTCCAGACTTGGGTTTCTTCTCCTGAGTAGCAACTTGCTTGTTGTTCTTCTTGAAGTTCCCCTTCTTCTTCCCCTTGCCCTTTTTCTTGAAACTAGTGGTCTTGTTGACCATCAACACTTGATGCTCCTTATTGATTTCTACCTCCGCAACTTTTAGCATTGCAAAGAGCTCGGGAATTGTCTTATTCATCCCTTGCATATTATAGTTCATCACGAAGCTCTTGTAGCTAGGTGGAAGTGATTGGAGAATTCTGTCAATGACGCAATCATCCGGAAGATTAACTCCCAGTTGAATTAAGTGATTATTATACCCAGACATTTTGAGTATATGCTCACTGACAGAACTGTTCTCCTCCATCTTGCAGCTATAGAACTTATTGGAGACTTCATATCTCTCAATCCGGGCATTTGCTTGAAATATTAACTTCAACTCCTGGAACATCTCATATGCTCCATGACGTTCAAAACGTTGTTGAAGTCCCGATTCTAATCCGTAAAGCATGGCACACTGAACTATCGAGTAGTCATCAACTTTGCTCTGCCAGACGTTCATAACATCTGGTGTTGCTCCAGCAGCAGGCTTGGCACCCAGCGGTGCTTCCAGGATGTAATTTTTCTGTGCAGCAATGAGGATAATCCTCAAGTTACGGACCCAGTCCGTATAATTGCTACCATCATCTTTCAACTTTGCTTTCTCAAGGAACAACAGCACGGGCCATCTATCTACAATCAAACATAAACAAGCAAGATACTATCAGGTACTAAGTTCATGATAAATTTAAGTTCAATTAATCATATTACTTAAGAACTCCCACTTAGAAAGACATCCCTCTAATCTTCTCAGTGATCACGTGATCCAAATCAACTAAACCATAACTGATCATCACGTGAAATGGAGTAGTTTTCAATGGTGAACATCACTATGTTGATCATATCTACTATATGATTCACGCTCGACCTTTCGGTCTCAGTGTTCCGAGGCCATATCTGCATATGCTAGGCTCGTCAAGTTTAACCTGAGTATTCTGCGTGTGCAAAACTGGCTTGCACCTGTTGTAGATGGATGTAGAGCTTATCACACCCGATCATCACGTGGTGTCTGGGCACGACAAACTTTGGCAACGGTGCATACTCAGGGAGAACACTTTTATCTTGAAATTTAGTGAGAGATCATCTTATAATGCTACCGTTAATCAAAGCAAGATAAGATGCATAAAAGATAAACATCACATGCAATCAATATAAGTGATATGATATGGCCATCATCATCTTGTGCTTGTGATCTCCATCTCCGAAGCATCGTCATGATCACCATCGTCACCGGCGCGACACCTTGATCTCCATCATAGCATCATTGTCGTCTCGCCAATCTTATGCTTCCATGACTATCCCTACCGCTTAGTGATAAAGTAAAGCATTACAGCGCGATTGCATTGCATACAATAAAGCGACAACAATATGGCTCCTGCCAGTTGCCGATAACTCGGTTACAAAACATGATCATCTCATACAATAAAATTTAGCATCATGTCTTGACCATATCACATCACAACATGCCCTGCACAAACAAGTTAGACGTCCTCTACTTTGTTGTTGCAAGTTTTATGTGGCTGCTACGGGCTTAGCAAGAACCGTTCTTACCTACGCATCAAAACCACAACGATAGTTTGTCAAGTTGGTGTTGTTTTACCGTTCGCGAGGACCGGGCGTAGCCACACTCGGTTCAACTAAAGTTGGAGAAACTGACACCCGCCAGCCACCTGTGTGCAAAGCACGTCGGTAGAACCAGTCTCGCGTAAGCGTACGCGTAATGTCGGTCTGGGCCGCTTCATCCAACAATACCGCCGAACCAAAGTATGAAATGCTAGTAAGCAGTATAACTTATATTGCCCACAGCTCACTTGTGTTCTACTCATGCATATGACATCTAGGCATAAAACCAAGCTCGGATGCCACTGTTGGGTAACGTAGTAATTTCAAAAATTATCCTACGCACACGCAGGATCATGTTTATGCATAGCAACAAGAGGGGAGAGTGTTGTCCACGTAGAGTGCCGACATCTAACCAAATTTGCAGGGACACATCACAAGATAAGGCCCAGTGCCAGGCGCAACCCGCCTAGAGGTAGGGCCCCGTGAGTCCCGTGCTGGCTCACGGGTGCCCAGATACACCTCGCTAGGCCTTACCGTGCCAGCCACGTGTCAGGGCGGGGCTGACACGCCCCGGGGGCTCCTCCCGGAGGGGGGCCCCTCCCACGTACCAGTGGAAGCACCATGCTCCGTGCTGGCTGACGACACTGCCGAGGAGCGGCTATGCCCGTACACATACGGTAGCGCTATGCTCCGCGCTGGTGATAAACAACTGAGGGTGGCCCCCGGGCCGCACCAACCTCAGGGAGCCCAGAGCTCAGTGTCTAGCCTCATCGTAACGCGTCCCCACGGGAGTGCCGCGCGAGGGGGCTGGGCACGGGGGCTGCGCCTGGGTCACACCCAGACGCACGCCGCTCAGCCAGGTCCCCTCGGGCCTGGTTCGTCACGCGTCTCTCCCCGAGTGGAGCCAAGGTACGAAGGCCGTTTGAGCGTCAAGGGGGACTCCTGAGCATCACGACTCAGGAGCCTAACTGGTCACGTAGCCCCTCACTCCGTGGCCCCGTCCTGGTTTCCGGTCGGGACCAACGCTGGGTGAGGTACGCGCGCGGCCGGGCTCTGCAGACGTAGAACGGTAGATCCACCCGCATCACACCTCCCTACTTGCTGTTCGTGCGCCAAGGGGGACTCTTGAGCATCGCGACTCAGGAGCCTAACTTGTCACGTGGGCCCTTACTCCTTGGCCCCGTCCTGGTTTCTGGTCGGGACCAACGCTGGGTGAGGCATGCGCGGGGCCGGGCTCTGCCGACGTAGATCATAAGAAAGCTGGAAGGAAAGGCGCAAATTTCAAGGAATTCAAAAGCAAATATTATAGTCCACACTGTTATCTCAATGCCAAACACAAGTTTAAAGCGCCTACCCGAGGCATGATACATGTGCAGGAATCAAAGGCAGGACAGGAGCCGCGACGGAGTCACTTGTCGATGATGGAGCAGCGCGGATTGGGTACGCCTCACAGAGCGGTGGGGTCGGCAGCGCCTTGCTTCGGCTTGGTGCTGAAGGCCCAGAACTTCCCCAATAGGGCCTCTGCGCGACCCTTCACGGCCTCGGCAGCGGCAGCGGCACGCTCGCTGCTCACTGGCTCCATCAGGCTGTCGAGGTCGACACCGGGAATGCGAAGGTAGATGTGAGTGAGGACCCGCATCATTGCAGCAGAAGACAGGACACGTGCCTCGGCCTCGGCCACGGGGCCAAGGCCAAGGGCGACATCTTCAAGAGCGTGAACCAGGAAGGGAAGCAGCTTGGCGGGGCCGTCCTCGGTGCCAGCCAGTGGGCTCTCCAGGCCGCTGTCGTAAAGCGTCCTCAGTGAGGAGCGAGCCCTCGCCTCTGTCTCCGCGAAGGCCACGCGGTCCTCGGCAAGAACCAGGGCCTCGTCGTCCAGCTTGGCCTTCCTCGCCCCCAACTCCTGCTCCAGCACGCCTAGGCGGTCGCGGTGTTTCTTAAGCTTGACCTCCCTCTCCTTGAGAGCCGCCTCGCGAGCCTTCACGCCTTATTCCTGCTCTTGGCGAAGGCCAACCGCCTACCTCCACGATTGCTGGTAATCATGACCCATTTTGCATGCAGGGACTTGTCCAATCCGTGCAGTTGCCGAGGCACCATGGGGAAGTGGAGGCGCCCACGTCCAATCAACCGCCATGCGGCGCCCAAGGCCGCAGGCTGTTAGGGCACGCAGCGCTTCGCTCTTGCCCTTCCACCTCCCTGCACGGCCAAGTCCGGGCGCGCCTTGGGCCCGGGGCTACTGCTGGCGTTCTGGGAACGGGGGTCCCCAGACTTGCCTGCCCGCGGCCTGCGGCGTGGCTCAAAGGGGGGCCCAGCACGGCCCATCTTCACCAACACAAACCCAAGACCCTCGCGAGGGGCCAAGCCTCGCGGGGTGGATGACGCGGAGCTTCCTCAGGCGCGGCCTCGTCAGGCTGGCTCACGAGGAGGCGGAGAGATCAAGGCGGGGTACCTCACGAGGTGCCCGTGACGCAAGCCATGACGACCGGGGGCGCCAGGCGGGTGCCAGCCCGCGCAGTGTCCTCCCTTCCTCTTTGGTGCAAAGGGGGCAAGCGCAGCCGCGGAGTACCGAGGCATCAGGCAAAGGTCGCCATTTCGGTGCAACGAGACCAAGACCAGGAGGACTACGAGACGGAGGTCACCGTGGAGCCCAAGACGGCGTCATCCCCAGAGCTTTGCGCAGGCGAAGACTACTTTTGTCAGGATAGCTGATACTAGCTGTCCCCCTTCAAATTAGCCCGCCATTGTTGGCTCCCTTCCTGCTCGATATTTGGGAAGAGGACCAGGGCCTCTATAAATAGGACCAGCCACCCACAGAGCAAAGGGGGCCAGGGGTTTTGGAAGGTTAGAGAAGATCAGAAAGAGAGAGAGAGAAAGGTGACCGAGCTCCTCCCAGCAGTTCATCGCCCCAGCCAAGAACAGACCCTCGCGAGGCTGTTCTTCCTTGTAATGTTCATCATGATCAGCCCAAGAGGCAATCCATCACACCACACACTGGAGTAGGGTATTACACCACAACGGTGGCCCGAACCAGCATAAACCCTGCGTCCCTTGTGTTTGTTCTTTCCTTAGTTTAGATCCTGGCAAGGCGGAGGAGTGCAGGTAGGTAGGAGGCGAAATCTCCGTGCGCACCCCAGTGTTCGAACCTCAAGGGTCTGCCGGAACCAGAAATCCGACAAACTTCTTTCATCAAGAGGATAGGAGGAAAAACATGGATCATTGATAAGCACCACAATTAGCAACATTCCCAATGGAAGGCTTTAGGTGAAATATAACCCAAGATAACTCCCACGAAGAGGTTGATTGGTTGAAAATATGCCTTGAGCAAAGAGAAAATGATGGATTTAGATATGTCACTCTTGAGAACTTGTGAATCATGGAACATGAATGGAAATTATCAATAAGGACATAACACCACCTCAAAAGATGAGATATGAAAGAATTGCACTTCAGAATGCAAGATGAAGAATGCTTGAACTCCTCAAAACAAGACATATGTTGAACACCATGTTTATTTTAGAGTATAGCTTGGCGGATCATAACTTCGAGAGAAATCTTGACGAACAATTGAAGAATGAAAGGAATCCTTGATGAACCACCATATAGATCCTCCATGCAGAACTCTGGTAATAAAAGAATGATCAAAAGAAGTGAAGGATGAAAAGAATAAGATTGAAGCCTTGCAATGATTAGATGGAACTTCGCGATGATATACCAGAGAAAACTTGGAACTCCGGAAAGAAAGATGAACAAATGAGATCAAGAATTTTGATGAACCTTCGAAATAAGGAATTAATCTCTTGAAAGAAAACAAGAATAAGAATTACATTATGCCCATCCTTCATCAATTAAATTGACGACAAGCAATAGATTTGGCATACTACTTATTCTTCTTGAAAAAGGATTGAGGAGAGATATAGCGTAAACTTGAGAAAAGTCTTCAACGATCCGCCAGTAGGATTGAAAAGAACGAATGAATTGATATGAGAACATAGGAAGAGGAATCTCGAACGAACCACCATATGAATTGAAAACGATTGAAGAAAAGATAAAGACACACCAGGAAGAATTAAAGAACAAATGAAGATACTTGAGGGAATTTGATACATGAGAAGGAATAGATCACGAACTGATTAGAGAATATTTGAATGATGCACCGGTAAGATTTGGAGAACGAGAGCTGTAAGCTAGAATGAATAAACCCGAAATGATGGCCTTCAAAGAATCAAACTGAAAAGACTCCTGAAATGCTCCGGATGTATGAAAACAATTCTCACAATTAACACAATTATGAGAGGATGGCATCAAGCTTGAACTACACGTCTTTGGAAATACGGGTAAGGATTTAAGAGGAACTCCACTTTGGTCTTCAAAATCCGAGAATGACGACGATAAACACCACCACGAATTGTTTAGACACTCTAGGAGAATCAAAAACGAATAGGTTGAGCCAACGATGGAATGAATTTGAGAGATATTAGAGAAGGTCATATTACAGATGATAATTCATACTTACATCATACTTTGAAATGTATTTGATAATAACTCTGGAAAAAAAATTAGAAGAGTCAGGTAAGATCCTGGGAAAAGACCTGTGGGTTAGGGCCCACTCAAGAGAAACACCATTGAAATGACTTCAAGAGAGATTGCAATGGTTGAATTAAATGGCTTGAATGAGATAACAACATCGAGATATCTTGAACGCTCGAGAATGGCAACGCGAATCTTTCGAGATATCTTCAACACAACGGAACAAATGAATAGCGAGAAGTGGATGATTAAGAGGTGCACCGGTATGAGAAAACATTTGAAACGAGGAAAGGATATGATCGACAAAGCTTGAATTGAATCCACCGGAGAAGAAAGAGAACAAAGAATGATGAACTTGTAGAGCATCTTCATGAGAACCACCGGGTGAGAACATTGATTGAAAAGAATGAAGAGACTTCACATGAATAAAATGGATACTTGATTAAGAAATATGAGTCCTTGAAGAAACAAGGGGTGGGAGGGCGGGAAAAACAAAAGCAACTTGGGACGGATGAAGGAAACACCGTTGGGAGAACTTAGAAATGATCTTTCAGATGTTGAGAGTGATCAGACCCACTTGAAGAGAAGCACATCGGTTGGAAAAAAATTGACATGATAATCTCGATGATCATGAAGGGTTACCATCCACAGAAATATGAGAACACCGCTTAGAGAAGGTATGGAATCAACACTTGACATTGAAGCAACCCGAATACCACAACTTAAAAACAAAACAAAGGATTGGCTTGCAGAATAAGCCAGAAACAAACATATGATAGATCCCATATCGTATCATGTGTCTGTTGGAAAGAATTCCTACGTGATACTTGAATTGCCACCTATAAACTCCCGAAACTTTCTGGTTATGCAATCAGGTGTTGGGGATACAGGGGAAGCATAATATCTCACCCAAACTAACAATACCTACATCCAACTGTATCCATCCTTCAACACATAACCAAGAAACCTTCAGAAATCATTTACCTTAACCTTCGAAAAGCATCCGTTATACGAGTTATGGCTATACTCCTGAACTCCCGCCCTAGTACTGGGTGGCGTCGAGGTTATCTCACCAGCAACTACATAAAAGAGATTTTCGATGTCGGCGAACTCTGGTATTCCAGAACTGCAATGATAAAATTGTGACGACAACACCTCGGAGCTCAACTCCCCGGGACACTGCCACAACCCCTAAATGTCAGGAGGCACCAAGAACAATGTTCTCGTCACAAAACCATTGGAACGATTCCAAGATACCCGCGTGATCCTAAAGGAGAGTCAAAACTTCTACGTCAGGAGGCCTCACCAGAGCGACGAAGGGACTGAGGAGTAAAAAGAATCCTACTCTCCGATATATATAATCCTAAAACTCAAAACATTTTGTTCTAGACTCAACAACGTCAGCGATTCGATCAAGCAGGGGGCTCCTACATTGGGGAAGGCTCTGATACCAACTTGTAACACCCACAATGCGGCTATATCTCCCACGTGTCGGGGCACGACTTAGAGGCATAGCCGCATGGTAGGCATGTCGCAAGAGGGGTGATCTTCACACATCACATGTACTGAATAAGAAAGGGATAAAGAGTTGGCTTACAATCGCCACATCACACAATACAAGTTAAACATACATCATCCAGAATAAAATCAAGGTCCGACTATGGAACCAAAATAAAAGAAAGACAACCCCAAATGCTAGATCCCCGATCGTCCCAACTGGGCTCCTCTACTGATCATCCGGAAAAGAAACATAGTAACGGACCGAATCCTCGTTGAACTCCCACTTGAGTTCGTTAGCGTCCCGTACACTGGCATCATCTGCACCTGCAACTATTTGGAAGTATCTGTGAGCCACAAGGACTCAACAATCTCACACCCGCGAGTGCAAGACTATTTAAGCTTATGGGTAGGAAAGGGTAGTGAGGTGGAGCTGCAGTAAAGCATTAAGCATATATGGTGGCTAACATACGCAAATAAGAGCGAGAAGAGAAGCAACGCAACAGTCGAGAAGCTAGAAGTGATCAAGAAGTGATCCTGAAGCTACTTACACTCAAGCATAACACAAGAACCGTGTTCACTTCCCGCACTACGCCGAAAAGAGACCATCACGGCTACACACATAGTTGATGCATTTTAATTAAGTCAAGTGTCATGTTCTCTACAACAGGATATTAAAAAATTCCCATCTGCCCATAACCGTGGGCACGTCTTTCGAAAGTTCAAACCCTGTAGGGGTGTAGAAACTTAGCCCATCACAAGCTCTCACGGTCAACGAAGGATATTCCTTCTCCCAGGAAGACCCGATCAGACTCGAAATCCCGGTTACAAGACATTTCGACAATGGTAAAACAAGACCAGCAAGACCGCCCGATGCACCGACATCCCGATAAGTGCTGCACATATCTCGTTCTCAGGGGCAACACCGGATGAACACTACGTACAACTAAAACCAACCATCAAGTTTCCCTGAGGTGGCGCTGCAAGTGGCTCTATTCCGGACCAACACTTAGAGAAGCACTGGCCGGGGGGGGGTTAAAATAAAGATGACCCTCAAGAGCGCGACTCCCAAGGGAAAAGGTAGGTGGTGGTGAGGCAAATAAATGGTAAAACCAAGGTTGGGCCTTGCTGGAGGAGTTTTATTCAAAGCAAACTTTCAAGGGGTTCCCATAACACCCAACCGCATAAGGAACGCAAAATCAAGGAACATAACACCGGTATGACGGAAACTAGGGCGACAAGAGTGGAACAAAACACCAACCATAAGGCCGAGCCTTCCACCCTTTACCAAGTATATAGATGCATTAATTAAATAAGAGATATTGTGATATCCCAACATATCCATGTTCCAACATGGAACCAGCTTCATCTTCACATGCAACTAGCAACGTTATAAGAGGGGCTGAGCAAAGCGGTAACTTAGCCAAACAACGGTTTGCTAGGAAAGGTGGGTTAGAGGCTTGACATGGCAATATGGGAGGCACGATATAGCAAGTGGTATGTAGCGCGACATAGCAATAGAGCAGACAACTATCAAGCAAAGATAGAAGTGATTTTGAGCGTATGCTCATCTTGCCTGAAATCCTGCAAGGAAGAAGAACGAGTCCATGAAGAAGACAAACGGACCTAGTCGAAAGGATCCTCACAAACGTGACGTTATCGGAACTAACGCAAAGAAGCAACACTGAAAAGAAGCAAACAACATGGTAAACAACCATCACATAATCATGGCATGATGCACAACCAAGTATGATGCATGTCCGGTTTAATGAGGCATGACATGGCAAAGTGCACAAGCAAAACTACAAGTTAAGTGGAGCTCAATATGCAACGAGTTGCATATTGATGAAACACCACATGATTTATTTAGTTCACTCTCGTTTATGTACCCAACAAAATTAAATGTTAGTTAGCATAATAAAATTACTTAACTAGGCAAGTTTAAATGAGGCCGGAACAACAAAAAACAAGTCCGGAAAATCCTCATGTGCATATTTTGATTTGGTACTGTTCTGCCCTAAACCATATTTTAGAGTTGTTAAACAAGCAAGATGAGTGCACGATGTTAAACTAGGCATTTTTCTACCCCATTTACATATAAAGTTTATTAGGTTTGGAGCTACGGTTATTTAGTTATGAAATAAATCATTTTAACATGGCATTTAAGCAAAATATAAGCAAACATCATTTTAAACATTTTTAACATGGATGAAAGTTGGATATTATGAAACTAGACGAGATTCTAAGCATTTTTCATATATAATGTTTTTACAAAAGATGCACGGTTGGTGAGTTATGATATGCATGGAACTTACGGGTTTTCTGCAAAATCTGTAAAACTTGGGATAATTGGAAAAATTCGCGGCGCACAGGAAAAAACAAATATGGGCCGAATCTAAGCTATCGGGCCGAACAGGATTAGCCTTGAGGTGCTTCTCACCTCGTGGGCTCACGGCCCAGTCAGGGGAGAGGCTTGGCAAGCCGATTGAGGAGGAGTGCACTGGGCCTTGGGAGGCTCCGGCCCACGATGGTGCTGGAGGCGGGCGCTTGAGGTCAATGGGTTGAGGAGCTGCTGGAGAGAGGTCATGGCAGGGACGCCGACGGCGGTCCACGATGAGGCAGCGGCGTAGGCGAGCAGGGAATGCCAGGGGTCGACGGGGATGGATGGATCCGCCTATTTCTGGGACGGATCTGGCCAACGGCGGCGTCGATGTGGAGCTCCGGCGAGGGTTGACCAAGGCGGCGACGTCCTACAGCTGATGCGGCACGAGGATTAGAGAGGAACCAGGGAAAACAGGGTGAGGACGAGGAGAGGCCAATCGCTGTTGACCTGCTGGTCGGAGAGGTGGCCGCGGCCTCCGGCTACCCTGGTCTCTGGCGAGCGACGGGGTGGAGGCGGAAGGTCGCAGGTGACGAAGCTCGGGGTTCCCACGTGGGAGGCTGGAGGTGCGGGCGCTCGACGCGCGCGGCGGGATGGCTCAGGCCCAGATCTGGCCCGGGGCGAGCCGGCTACGGGCTTTCGTGGGCCGTGGTGGCGCTGGGGAGGCAGGGGGCGCGTGGCCTCCTCTGATTGGCTGGAGGGGGTCGGCTGGAGGCGGCACGCCCACTGGCGGCTCTCCAAGTGTCGCTGAGGAAGGTGGCGGCACGGGAAGCGATGAGGGCGGCGGCTGATGATTGAGGCGCGGAAAACAAGGTGGGAGGTTGGAGGAGGCCAGAAATGGAAGGGAGGGGGTTTATATAAGGAAGGGGTTAGGGTTTGGTGGGTTTGAGACCGATTTGAACCCTCCGATTGCAATCGAACGGTTCCGGTCTGAGGGGAGGTTTAGTGGGCTGGATTAGTCGGCTGTGAAGAGGGGTTGAGCTGAGAGAAAAGAGGGGGAATGCAGCATGCCAACAGATTTCGAAGACCGAAATTGTCAGACGATAGACCGGCTCTTATTGCCGCTATATTTATCCGTTGGTGCATTAAACGAACTCCGAATGCGTTGAAATTTGGCAGGCGGCCTACTGACAACATAACAACACTGCATTCCAACTTTCAACCCATTCCGAGAACATTTGCGGCCACTTATAAAAATACTATTTCGAACATGCCGCGGGCGCGTGCGAGTGTGGTTGGGCTTAGAACGGACAACGGAGAGAACAGGGAGACCCGGACGAATGCAAGTTTCAAAAACATGATGATGCAATGCACATGATGACATGATGAAATGCAACACGCAAGCAAAAGACATGGCAACGACAACGAACAACTGGGAGACACCTGGCGCATCAGTCTCGAGGTGTCACAGCAGCGAGCCCCATCCTGGGTGCCACCGATCAAAGCTCACCAACGCGCCATCGCAGAACAAACACCAGGAAGATTCGAACACACGACTATAGTCGAAAGTTGTCCGGAACCTGACGAAGAAATCAGCCGGTGGCGGACAGACTTCGACGAGCAAGTCACTTTTTTGGATGCCGTGCGCAATGCCAAGAGCTTTAACAAGGTCGTCCGACGAGATGGGAGGCCGGTCACCGTTGATGGTTACCATTAGCACTTTGCCAGCAAACTGGTCATCAAGCGCCGCCATGCCACTGTTGAGCGACAGTAGGCAGCGCCCGAAGGCAGGACGGACCTTAGGATCTCCGGCTCAGAGATCCGCGTTGACCGGCGACATGATAGTGTGCTTGAGTACAGGGAGTACAAGAGGGGGATTTGGGGGAACTGGAGTAGGAATCGAGATTCCAGAGGTGGGGGAGGCACGATTGATTGGGGATGAAAAGGTAGCATGAATTTCGAACACGCGCCAATATGCTCTCGCCGTGCAAGCTCACGAAAACACCGGTGGCGCCCACATGCCGGCCTAAGAGTCCTTATTCTTTCTCTTTTTGAGAGCCTGTTCCTTTTTTGAGGATATTTTGAGAGCCTGGCCTAAGAGTCATAATTGACCTATTTGGCATTGGGTTACTACTCGGCCCACATTCAACGACACCTCACTGGCCCAAACGAGTGTACATCATCAAAAACACACTGAGCTCAAATTATAACTTGAAAAAAGGAGATATACTCTAAACACTAGAGAATGGTGATGCCCTCATTTAGCCCACCAGCAGTTCGAGACAATAAACAGTTCGAAACAATGATATATACAACATTCAAACACTGACTAGTGACTACTACTGACATAAACAACAAGACATGATAGTTCATCAATAGTCTTGCTACACCACCAAAACGAACCCATCAGCAGCGCTCAGACTCTCGTGATCCAGATGAGAATGACATTCTAAATAGAGGCAACTATTACATAGTAAGAGTGACATAGATGAGGATGACCAAATGATAAGGAATAAGCATAACAAAAGAGAGAACTACCCATCCAGAACAAGCAGCAAAGAGAACAAGTCATTCGAAGCGGAATAATACTTGAATCATATAAAAAATTAAAATTTATAAATATTTAAAATTGTATGAATATTTTTAAAATAACACTTGGATTCTTTCTAAAGTGACATGTAATTTTTTAACTCTTTTTAAATTTATGTTTGTTATACAGTCATAAATATACATATTACACTTTAGAAACATCAGACCTTTTTGGTTGGAGTGGTATTCGAGGCTGTTATATAACTTTTGGTCAGATGTTTCAATCACAGACCCAACACATTTTTTATGTTGTTCCACCTAGTGTATATAAAGTGTATGGATCCCTACAACACAACAAGTGGGTGGCGATCGACTGGCTAGACACACCTACATGCTAGCAGCAGGTCACGTGTTCGAACTCTGACTAGACCAAAGTTTTAGGCCCCCTTTGAAGCCCTTTGGTTTGTAGGAATGAATTCATATTACTATGTAGGATAGGAATCAATCCTTCACATTTTAAAGAAAAGACATAAGCCTAGACTTAGTGAAAAAATTCCTACCCTATGCACCAAATGACATCTCTTTCTCTATAGGAATTGAGATGCATGTCATCTCACTTCTTGTGATTTTCGCATTCCTATATTATTCATCCTATGAACAAAAGGAGGCCTTAATTTTTATTCTACAAATGTGTGCTGTTTCTCTCCAAGGTCCTATTTGCAAGAAAAAATAATTTTAGGGTTTATTTAAAAAAACTAGGCCACACGCCCTCTTTCCTACCATCCAGTCATTGACAGCGGGCCGCATGCCATGTTGCATGCCTTGTCAACGTATACAGATGAGATTTGAACTGTATTTGCACATTCATGCCAAGTTATGAAACCAGTTCGATGTATTTTTCAAGTTCAAGCACTAAAGTGAATACCCGTGACCAGTTTAAGCACCACCATTGTACTTATGGTCTCATTCATTTCATCAGCCGTTGGATATTTGCCACGTCGTGATTTGCGTTTTGTTGAGTTGGTGAAAGTTAATCGCACGGAGGTACCATAATTGGTGCAATACGTGTGATTGGGTGATAATTAACTTGATTTTGCTGAAAACTGGAACTTTTGCATCCAGTAGAAGAATTGTTAAAATTCACTAGATCCTGATAAAATTCTGAATTTTTTAGAAAAGATTGATTTACAAATTTTATCTGTTGTCCTATTTTTTCAGAATTTCTAGTGTTACAAACGTTTGTCTAAAGTCCATATTACTACAGACTGTTCTGTTTTTGACAGATTCTGTTTTCATTGTGTTGTTTGCTTATTTTGATAAATCTATGGGTAGTATCGGGGGGGTCTATGAACCATTGAAAAGTTATAATGTAGTATATATAACACCAATATAAAACTAGAATGAGTTTACAATAGTACCTAAAAATGGTTATTTTCTGTTGAGTTTTGTGTTGTGAAGTTTTCAAGTTTTTGGTGAAGTTTCAATGGATTACGAAATAACAGTGGCAAGATCCTAAGCTTGGGGATGCCCAAGGCACCCCAAGGTAACATTCAAGGACAAACACACATCTAAGCTTGGGGATGCCCCAGATGGCATCCCCCTTTTTTGTCTTCAATCCATCGGTAAAATTACTTGGGGCTATATTTTTATTCACCACATGATATGTGTTTTGCTGGGAGCATCTTGTATTATATGAGTCTTTGCTTTTTAGTTTGCCACAATCATCCTAGCTGTACACACCTTTTGATAGGGACACACATTAATCGTGAATTTATTAGAATACTCTATGTGCTTCACTTATATCTTTTGAGCTAGGCAGTTGCTCTTCACTTATATCTTCTTAGAGCACAGCGGTGGTTTTATTTTGAAGAAATAGATGAAATCTCATGCTTCACTTATATTATTTTGAGAGTCTTGGAAATAGTATGGCAATTTGCTTAGGTTATGAATTTCGTCCTAATATGATGGGTATTCAACAGGGATATAATAAAAACTTCCATGAAGATCATTGAATATATGAGAAGTTTGATTCCTTGCATTTTTTGAGATATAAAGATAGTGATATTAGAGTCATGCTAGTGAGTAATTGTGGATTAGTAAGAATATGTGTGATAAGGTTTGTGATTCCCGAAGCATGCACGTATGGTCTCTAGTTATGCGATGAAGTAGGAGCATGATTTATTTTTGATTGTCTTCCTTATGAGTGCGGTCGGGGACGGGCGATGGTCTTTTCCTACCAATCTATCCCCCTAGGAGCATGCGTATTAGTACTTTGTTTTGGTGGCTAATATACTTTTGCAATAAGTACATGAGTTCTTTATGACTAATGTTGAGTCCATGGATTATATGCACTCCCACCCTTCCACCATTGCTAGCCTCTTTGGTGTCGTGCATTGCCCTTTCTCACGTTCAGAGTTGGTATAAACTTCATCGGTGCATCCAAATCCTGTGATATGATACACTCTTTCACACATAAGCCACCTTATATCTTCCTCAAAACAGCAACCATACCTACCTATTATGGCATTTCCATAGACATTCTGAAATATATTGCCATGCAACTTCTATTGTTCCATTTTACTATGACACATACCGTGGTGTCATTTTTTGTGCAGAAACAGAAGTACTCGGAATGGGCTAAAAATTTACGATGATTTTTATGGACCAAAAGAGACCCCCGAAGCACCAGAGCTGGGCCAGGCAGTGACCGAGGAGGCCACAAGCCTAGGGGCGCCCACCCCCTATGGCGTGCCCCCGGCTTGTGGGCCCCTCAGGCACCCCTTGACGTGAGACCAACGCAAAAAGTTCTTATAAGTACCAAATGAAGGAAATATGCCCTAGAGGCAATAATAAAGTAATTATTTATTTCCTTATATCATGATAAATTTTTATTATTCATGCTAGAATTGTATTAACCGGAAACATAATACATGTGTGAATACATAGACAAACAGAGTGTCACTAGTATGCCTCTACTTCACTAGCTCGTTAATCGAAGATGGTTATGTTTCCTAACCATAAACAAAAGAGTTGTTATTTGATTAACGGGATCACATCATTAGGAGAATGATGTGATTGACATGACCCATTCCGTTAGCTTAGCACCCGATCGTTTAGTATGTTACTATTGCTTTCTTCATGACTTATACATGTTCCTATGACTATGAGATTATGCAACTCCCGTTTGCCGGAGGAACACTTTGTGTGCTACCAAACGTCACAACGTAACTGGGTGATTATAAAGGAGCTCTACAGGTGTCTCCAAAGGTACACGTTGGGTTGGCATATTTCGAGATTAGGATTTGTCACTCCGATTGTCGGAGAGATATCTCGGGGCCCTCTCGGTAATGCACATCACATAAGCCTTGCAAGCATTGCAACTAATGAGTTAGTTGTGAGATGATGTATTACGGAACGAGTAAAGATACTTGCCGGTAACGAGATTGAACTAGGTATTAAGATACCGACGATCGAATCTCGGGCAAGTAACATACTGATGACAAAGGGAACAACGTATGTTGTTATGCGGTCTGACCGATAAAGATCTTCGTAGAATATGTGGGAGCCAATATGAGCATCCAAGTTCCGCTATTGGTTATTGACTGGAGACGTGTCTCGGTCATGTCTACATTGTTCTCGAACCTGTAGGGTCCGCACGCTTAAGGTTTCAATGACAGTTATATTATGAGTTTATGAGTTTTGATGTACCGAAGGAGTTCGGAGTCCCGGATGAGATCGGGGACGTGACGAGGAGTCTCGAAATGGTCGAGACGTAAAGATCGATATATTGGACGACTATATTCGGACACCGGAAAGGTTCCGAGTGATTCGGGTATTTTTCGGAGTACCGGAGAGTTACGGGAATACGTATTGGGACTTATTGGGCCATACGGGAAAGAAGAAAAAGGGCCTCAAGGGTGGCCACACCCCTCCCCTTGGTCTGGTCTGAATTGGACTAGGGAAGGGGGGCGCCCCCTTCCTTCCTTCTCCTTTTCCCTTCCTCTTTTCCTATTCCATATGGGAGGTGGAATCCTACTAGGACTAGGGAGTCCTAGTAGGACTCCGCACTTGGCGCGCCCCCTCCTAGGGCCGGCCTCCTCCTCCCTTGCTCCTTTATATACGGGGGCAGGGGGCACCTCTAGACACAAGTTGATCCACGTGATCATATTCTTAGCCATGTGCGGTGCCCCCTTCACCCATAATCCTTGATAATATTGTAGCGGTGCTTAGGCGAAGCCCTGCGACAGTAGTATATCAAGATCGTCACCACGCTGTCGTGCTAACGAAACTCTTCCCCGACACTTTGCTGGATCGGAGTTCGGGGATCGTCATCGAGCTGAACGTGTGCTAGAACTCGGAGGTGCCGTAGTTTCGGTGCTTGATCGGTCGGGCCGTGAAGACGTACGACTACATCAACCGCGTTGTGCTAACGCTTCCGCTGTCGGTCTACAAAGGTACGTAGATCACACTCTCCCCTCTCGTTGCTATGCATCACCATGATCTTGCGTGTGCGTAGGATTTTTTTTGAAATTACTACGTTCCCCAACAGTGGCATCCGAGCCTAGGTTTTATGTGTTGATGTTATATGCACGAGTAGAACACAAGTGAGTTGTGGGCGATATAAGTCATACTACTTACCAGCATGTCATACTTTGGTTCGGCGGTATTGTTGGACGAAGCGGCCCGGACCGACATTACGCGTACGCTTACGCGAGACCGGTTCTCCCGACGTGCTTTGCACAAAGGTGGCTAGCGGGTGACAGTTTCTCCAACTTTAGTTGAACCGAGTGTGGCTACGGCCGGTCCTTGCGAAGGTTAAAACAGCACCAACTTGACAAACTATCGTTGTGGTTTTGATGCGTAGGTAAGATTGGTTCTTGCTTAAGCTCGTAGCAGCCACGTAAAACTTGCAACAACAAAGTAGAGGACGTCCATCTTGCTTAAGCCCGTAGGTAAGATTGAGTTATCGGCAACTGGCAGGGGCCATATGGTTGTCGCTTTATTGTATGCAATGCAATCGCGCTGTAATGCTTTACTTTATCACTAAGCGTTAGCGATAGTCGTGGAAGCATAAGATTGGCGAGACGACAATGATGCTACGATGGAGATCAAGGTGTCGCGCCGGTGACGATGGTGATCATGACGATGCTTCGAAGATGGAGATCACAAGCACAAGATGATGGTGGCCATACCATATCACTTATATTGATTGCATGTGATGTTTATCTTTTATGCATCTTATCTCGCTTTGATTGACGGTAGCATTATAAGATGATCTCTCACTAATTATCAAGAAGTGTTCTCCCTGAGTATGCACCGTTGCGAAAGTTCTTCGTGCTGAGACACCGCGTGATGATCGGGTGTGATAGGCTCTACGTTCAAATACAATGGGTGCAATACAGTTGCACACGCAGAATACTCAGGTTATTCTTGACGAGCCAAGCATATACAGATATGGCCTCGGAACATGGAGACCGAAAGGTCGAGCGTGAATCATATAGCAGATATGATCAACATAGCGATGTTCACAAATGAAACTACTCCATCTCACGTGATGATCGGACATGGTTTAGTTGATTTGGATCACGTAATCACTTAGAGGATTAGAGGGATGTCTATCTAAGTGGGAGTTCTTAAGTAATATGATTAATTGAACTTAAATTTATCATGAACTTAGTCCTGGTAGTATTTTGCAAATTATGTTGTAGATCAATAGCTCGCATTGTTGCTTCCCTGTGTTTATTTTGATATGTTCCTAGAGAAAATTGTGTTGAAAGATGTTAGTAGCAATGATGCGGATTGGATCCGTGATCCGAGGTTTATCCTCATTGCTGCATAGAAGAATTATGTCCTTGATGCACCGCTAGGTGATGGACCTATTGCAGGAGCAGATGCAGACGTTATGAACGTTTGGCTAGCTCAATACGATGACTACTTGATAGTTTAGTGCACCATGCTTAATGTCTTAGAATCGGGACTACAAAGACGTTTTGAACGTCATGGAGCATATGAGATGTTCCAGGAGTTGAAGTTAATATTTCAAGCAAATACCCGAGTTGAGAGATATGAAGTCTCCAACAAGTTCTATAGCTAAAAGATGGAGGAGAATCGCTCAACTAGTGAGCATGTGCTCAGATTGTCTGAGTACTACAATCGCTTGAATCAAGTGGGAGTTAATCTTCCAGATAAGTTAGTGATTGACAGAATTCTCTAGTCACCATCACCAAGTTAGTAGAACTTCGTGATGAACTATGATATGCAAGGGATAACGGAAACGATTCCCAAGCTCTTCGTAATGCGGAAATTGACAAAGGTAGAAATCGAGAAAAACATCAAGTGTTGATGGTAGACAAGACCACTAGTTTCAAGAAAAGGGCAGAGGGAAGAAGGGGAACTTCAAGAAGAACAGCAAGCAAGTTGCTGCTCAAGTGAAGAAGCCCAAGTCTGGTCCTAAGCCTGAGACTAAGTGTTTCTACTGCAAAGGGACTGGTCACTGGAAGCGGAACTACCCCAAGTGATTGGCAGATAAGAAGGATGGCAAAGTGAACATAAGTATATTTGATATACATGTTATTGATGTGTACTTTACTAGTGTTTATAGCAACCCCTCAGTATTTGATACTAGTTCAGTTGCTAAGATTAGTAACTCGAAATGGGAGTTGCAGAATAAACAGAGACTAGTTAAGGGTGAAGTGACGATGTGTGTTGGAAGTGGTTCCAAGATTGATATGATCATCATCGCACACTCCGTATACTTTCGGGATTAGTGTTGAACCTGAATAAGTGTTTTTTGGTGTTTGCGTTGAGTATGAATATGATTTGATCCTGTTTGTTGTAATACGGTTATTCATTTAAGTAAGAGAATAAATTGTTGTTCTGTTTACATGAATAAAACCTTATATGGTTACACACCCAATGAAAATAGTTCATTGGATCTCGATCGTAGTGATACACATAATCATAATATTGAAACCAAAAGATGCAGAGTTAATAAAGATAGTGCAACTTTTTTGTGGCACTGCCGTTTAGGTCATATTGGTGTAAAGCGCATGAAGAAACTCCATGCTAATGGGTTTTTGGAATCACTTGATTATGAATCAGTTGATGCTTGCGAACCATGCCTCATGGGCAAGATGACTAAAACGCCGTGCTCCGGAACTATGGAGCGAGCAACTGACTTATTGGAAATAATACATACTGATGTATGAGATCCGATGAGTGTTAAGGCTCGTGGCGGGTATCATTATTTTCTGACCTTCACAGATGATTTGAGCAGATATGGGTATATCTACTTAATGAAACACAAGGCTGAAATATTTGGAAAGTTCAAAGAATTTCAGAGTGAAGTGGAGAATCATCGTAACAAGAAAATAAAAGTTTCTACGATATGATCGCAGAGGTAAAATATTTGAGTTACGAGTCTGGCCTTCAGTTAAAACAATGTGAAATAGTTTCACTACTCACGCCACCTGGAACACCACAGCATAATGGTGTGTCCAAACATCATAACCATACTTTATTAGATATGGTGCGATCTATGATGTCTCTTACCGATCTACCACTATCGTTTTGGGGTTATGCATTAAAGATAGCTGCATTCACGTTTAAAAGGGCACCATCTAAGTCCGTTGAGACGACACAATCTGAATTGTGGTTTGGCAAGAAACCAAAGTTGTCGTTTCTTAAAGTTTGGGATTGTGATGCTTATATGAAAAAGTTTCATCCTGATAAGCTCAAACCCAAATCGGAGAAATATGTCTTCATAGGATACCCAAAGGAGACTATTGGGTACACCTTCTATCACAGATCTGAAGGCAAGACATTCGTTGCTAAGAATGGATCCTTTCTAGAGAAGGAGTTTCTCTTGAAAGAAGTGAGTGGGAGGAAAGTAGAACTTGATAAGGTAATTGTACCTTCTCCCTTATTGAAAAGTAGTTCATCACAAGAAATCTGTTCCTGTGACTACTACACCAATTAGTGAGGAAGACTAATGATGATGATCATGTAACTTCAGATCAAGTTAATATCGAATCTCGTAGGTAAACCAGAGTGAGATCCGCACCAAAGTGGTACGGTAATCCTGTTCTGGAAGTCATGTTACTAGACCATGACGAACTTGTGAACTATGAGGAAGCGATGATGAGCCTAGATTCCGCGAAATGGCTTGAGACCATGAAATCTGAGATGAGATCCATGTATGAGAACAAAGTATGGACTTTGATTGACTTGCCCAATGATCGGCGAGCCATTGAGATTAAATGGATCTTCAAGAGGAAGACGGACGCTGATAGTAGTGTTACTATCTACAAAGCTAGAATTATCGCAAATAGGTTTTCGACAAGTTCAAGGTGTTGACTATGATGAGAGTTTCTCACTCGTATCTATGCTTAAGTCTGTCCGAATCATGTTAGCAATTGCCGCATTTTATGAAATCCAGCAAATGGATGTCAAAACTGCATTCCTGAATGGATTTCTAGAAGAAGAGTTGTATATGATGCAGCCGGAAGGTTTTGTCGATCCAAAAGGAGCTAACAAAGTGTGCAAACTCCAGCGATCCATTTATGGACTGGTGCAAGCCTCTCGGAGTTGGAATAAACGCTTTGATAGTATGATCAAAGCATATAGTTTTATACAGACTTGCGGTGAAGCCTGTATTTACAAGAAAGTGAGTGGGAGCACTACAACATTTCTGATAAGTATATGTGAATGACATATTGTTGATCGAAAATAATGTAGAATTATTCTGCAAAGCATAAAGGAGTGTTTTTCAAGAAGTTTTTCAAAGAAAGATCTCAGTGAAGCTGCTTACATATTAAGCATCAAAATCTATAGAGATAGATCAAGACGCTTGATAAGTTTTTTCAATGAGTACATACCTTGACAATATTTTGAAGTAGTTCAAAAATGGAACAGTCAAATAAAGAGTTCTTGGCTGTGTTACAAGGTATGAAATTGAGTAAGACTCAAAGCCCGACCACGGCAGAAGATAGAAAGAGAATGAAAGTCATTCCCTATGCCTCAGCCATAGGTTCTATAAAGTATGCCATGATGTGTACCAGATCTATTGTATACCCTACACTGTGTTAAGCAAGGGAGTACAATAGTGATCTAAGAGTAGATCACTGGACATTGGTCAAAATTATCCTTAGTAGAATAAGGAAATATTTCTCGATTATGGAGGTGACAAAAGGTTCGTCGTAAAAAGTTGCGTCGATGCAAGTTTTGACACAGATCTGGATGACTCTAAGCCTCGATTTATTGAAAGTGGGAGCAATTAGCTAGAGTAGCTCCGTGCAGAGCATTGTAGACATAGAACGCAAAATACTTACGGATCTCTATGTGACAGACCCATTGACTAAAATTATCTCACAAGCAAAACATGATCACACCTTAGTACTCTTTGGGTGTTAATCACATAAATGATGTGAACTAGATTATTGACTCTAGTAAACCCTTTGGGTATAGGTCACATGACGATGTGAACTATGGGTGTTAATCACATGGTGATGTGAACTCTTAGAGTTGAATCACATGGCGATGTGAACTAGATTATTGACTCTAGTGCAAGTGGGAGACTGAAGGAAATATGCCCTAGAGGCAATAATAAAGTTATTATTTATTTCCTTATATCATGATAAATGTTTATTATTCATGCTAGAATTGTATTAACCGGAAACATAATACATGTGTGAATACATAGACAAACAGAGTGTCACTAGTATGCCTCTACTTGACTAGCTCGTTAATCGAAGATGGTTATGTTTCCTAACCATAAACAAAAGAGTTGTTATTTGATTAACGGGATCACATCATTAGGAGAATGATGTGATTGACATGACCCATTCCATTAGCATAGCACCCAATCGTTCAGTATGTTGCTATTGCTTTCTTCATGACTTATACATGTTCCTATGACTATGAGATTATGCAACTCCCGTTTGCCGGAGGAACACTTTGTGTGCTACCAAACGTCACAACGTAACTGGGTGATTATAAAGGAGCTCTACAGGTGTCTCCAAAGGTACATGTTGGGTTGGCATATTTCGAGATTAGGATTTGTCACTCCGATTGTCGGAGAGATATCTCTGGGCCCTCTTGGTAATGCACATCACATAAGCCTTGCAAGCATTGCAACTAATGAGTTAGTTGTGAGATGATGTATTACGGAACGAGTAAAGAGACTTGCCGGTAACGAGATTGAACTAGGTATTAAGATACCGACGATCGAATCTCGGGCAAGTAACATACCGATGACAAAGGAAACAACGTATGTTGTTATGCGGTCTGACCGATAAAGATCTTCGTAGAATATGTGGGAGCCAATATGAGAATCCAAGTTCCGCTATTGGTTATTGACTGGAGACGTGTCTCGGTCATGTCTACATTGTTCTCGAACCCGTAGGGTCCGCACGCTTAAGTTTATGAGTTTTGATGTACCGAAGGAGTTCGGAGTCCCGGATGAGATCGGGGACGTGACGAGGAGTCTCGAAATGGTCGAGACGTAAAGATCGATATATTGGACGACTATATTCGGAAATCGGAAAGGTTCCGAGTGATTCGGGTATTTTTCGGACTACCGGAGAGTTATGGGAATAC
Source organism: Triticum dicoccoides (assembly GCF_002162155.2). Classification (NCBI taxonomy): domain Eukaryota; kingdom Viridiplantae; phylum Streptophyta; class Magnoliopsida; order Poales; family Poaceae; genus Triticum; species Triticum dicoccoides. Next base: position 607,768,823 of record NC_041382.1, on the reverse strand, counting down.
GTATTGGGCCTTATTGGGCCATACGGGAAAGAAGAAAAAGGGCCTCAAGGGTGGCCGCACCCCTCCCCTTGGTTTGGTCCGAATTGGACTAGGGAAGGGGGGCTCTCCCTTCCTTCCTTCTCCTTTTCCCTTCCTCTTTTCCTATTCCATATGGGAGGTGGAATCCTACTAGGACTAGGGAGTCCTAGTAGGACTCCACACTTGGCGCGCCACCTCCTAGGGCCGGCCTCCTCCTCCCTTGCACCTTTATATACGGGGGCAGGGGGCACCTCTAGACACAAGTTGATCCACATGATCATATTCTTAGCCGTGTGTGGTGCCCCCTTCCACCGTAATCCTCAATAATATTGTAGCGGTGCTTAGGTGAAGCCCTGCGACGGTAGTATATCAAGATCGTCACCACGCCGTCGTGCTAACGGAACTCTTCCCCGACACTTTGCTAGATCGGAGTCCGGGGATCGTCATCGAGCTGAATGTGTGCTAGAACTCGGAGGTGCCGTAGTTTCGGTGCTTGATCGGTCGGGCCGTGAAGACGTACGACTACATCAACCGCGTTGTGCTAACGCTTCCGCTGTCGGTCTACAAGGGTACGTAGATCACACTCTCCCCTCTCGTTGTTATGCATCACCATGATCTTGCGTGTGCGTAGGAATTTTTTTGAAATTACTACGTTCCCCAACACCAAAACCCCCCAAAAGAACCCAAGATGAGAAGTTCCACCGCCGCAAGCCTCTGTAGCCACGAAAAACCAATCGGGACCCCATTTAGGCACCCTAATGGATGGGGAAATCATCAACGGAGGCCATCTTCATCATCACGGCGGCCACCATGATGAGGAGTGAGTAGTTCACTCTCGGGGCTGAGGGTATGTACTAGTAGCTATGTGTTTGATATCCCTCTCTCGTGTTCTTGATTTGGCATGATCTTGATGTACCGCAAGCTTTGTTACTATAGTTGGATCATATGGTGTTTCTCCCTCTCTATCTTCTTGTGATTTATTGAGTTTTACCTTTGGGGTTTCACTATTATCGGATTGAATACTTTTATGGATTTGAGAACATGTGATGTATGTCTTGCGTGGGATACCCGTGGTGAAAATGGGGTGTTCTATTGATTCAGTTGATGTATGTTTTGGCACTCAACTCATGGATCCCTGAGGTGACATTGGGGTAATCTATGCATAGGGGTTGATGCACGTTTTCATCCTTGTTTCTCCGGTAGAAATCTTGGGGCACTCTTTGAGGTTCTTTGTGTTGGATTGAATATTATGAATCTGAAGTTGATTGATGCATATCGTATAATTGACCCACGAATACTTGTGGTGACATTGGAGTGCCTAGGTGACATTAGGGTTGATTGATGTCTATCATATGGTGTTATTTTAGTATGAACTCTAGGGCTGTTTGTGACACTTATAGGAATAACTCAAAAGATTGACCAGAAAGAATAACTTTGAGGTGGTTTCGTACCCTACAAGCAATTTCATCTTATGTTCTCCATGATAGGAACTTTGTCGTGACTCTTTGTCGCACATTGAGGGATTGCCATATGATTTAATTATGTTATCATTGTTGAGAGACTTTGCACTAATGAAAGTATGAACCCCGGGCCTGGTTTTCAAGCATTGCAATACCGTTTTTGCTCACTTTTACTACTTTCTACCTTGCTGTTTTTATTTTTTTCAGATTACAAAAACCTATATCTACCATCCATATTACACTTGTATCATCATCTCTTCGCCAAACTAGTGCACCTATCCAATTTACCATTGTATTGGGTGTGTTGGGGACACAAGAGACTCTTTGTTATTTGGTTGCAGGGTTGTTTGAGAGAGATCATCTTCATCCTACACCTCCCATGGATTGATAAACCTTAGGTCATCCACTTGAGGGAAAATTGCTACTGTCCTACAAAACTCTGCGCTTGGAGGCCCAACAGTAGTCTACAAGAATAAGTTGCGTAGTAGACATCAAGCTCTTTTCTGGCTCTGTTGCCGGGGAGGTGAATGCTTGAAGGTATATCTTTAGATCTTGCAATTGAATCTTTTAGTTTCTTGTTTTATCACTAGTTTAGTCTATAAAAAACTACAAAATAATGGAATTGAGGTTGACTCATATGCTTAATATTTATAATGTCTTTTGTGAAAATGATGGAAAGGAAAATTGTGCTCAATTGATAGAAAAATATTTCAATAAAATGTTTGGCATAAAATATTTGAGTGATGAGCATGATTGCAATGTTGTTAGTATGAATTGTTTCAATATCCATGATGCTAATGATATGCAAAGCCATATGCATGGGGATGGTATGTTTGATGAAGATGATATTTTTAGTCCCCCAAGTTTTGATGAGAAAACGTATTATGTGTTGGGTAACATAGTAATATCAAAAAAATTCCTACGGACACGCAGGATCATGGTGATGCATAGCAACGACAGGGGAGAGTGTTGTCCACGTACCCTCATAGACCGAAAGCAGAAGCGTTAGCACAACACGGTTGATGTAGTCGTACGTCTTCACGATCCGACCGATCAAGTACCGAACGCACGACACCTCCGAGTTCTGCACACGTTCAGCCCGATGACGTCCCTCGAACTTCGATCCAGCCGAGTGTTAAGGGAGAGTTTCGTCAGCACGACGGCCTGGTGACGATGATGATGTTCTACTGATGCAGGGCTTCACCTAAGCACCTGTACAGTATTATCGAGGTGGACTACGGTGGAGGGGGCATCGCACACGGCTAAAAGATCAAATCAATTGTTGTGTCTTTGGGGTGCCCCTGCCCCCGTATATAAAGGAGCAAGGGGGGAGGTGTGGCCGGCCAGGAGGTGGCGCGCCAGGAGGAGGGGCGCGCGACCCTGCCCTACCCGCCTCTCCTCTTCTCCAATAAGGCCCACTATGGCCCATTAAGCCCTCGGGGGGTTCCCGTAACCCCTCGGCACTCCTGTAAAATCCCGATTTCACCCGGAACATTTCCGATATCCAAATATAGGCTTCCATTATGTCAATCTTCATGTCTCGACCATTTTTAGACTCCTCGTCATGTCCGTGATCACATCCGGGACTCCGAACAACCTTCGGTACATCAAAACTCATAAACTCATAATATAAGCGTCATCAAAACTTTAAGCATGCGGACCCTACGGGTTCGAGAATTGTGTAGACATGACGAGACACGTCTCCGGTCAATAACCAATAGCGGAACTTGGATGCTCATATTGGCTCCCACATATCCTACGAAGATCTTTATCGGTCGGACGCATAACAACATACGTTGTTCCCTTCGTCATCGGTATGTTACTTGCCCGAGATTCGATCGTCGGTCTCTCAATACCTAGTTCAATCTCGTTACCGGTAAGTCTCTATACTCGTTCCATAATACATCATTCCGCAACTAACTCATTAGTTGGAATGCTTGCAAGGCTTAAGTGATGTGCATTACCGAGTGGGCCCAGAGATACCTCTTCGACAATCGGAGTGACAAATCCTAATCTCGAAATACGCCAACCCAACAAGTACCTTCAGAGACACCTGTAGAGCACCTTTATAATTACTCAGTTACATTGTGATGTTTGGTAGCACACAAAGTGTTCCTCCGGTAAACGGGAGTTGCATAATCTCATAGTCATAGGAACATGTATAAGTCATGAAGAAAGCAATAGCAACATACTAAACGATCGAGTGCTAAGCTAACGGAATGGGTCAAGTCAATCACATCATTCTCCTAATGATGTGATCCCGTTAATCAAATGACAAGTCATGTCTATGGCTACGAAACATAACCATCTTTGATCAACGAGCTAGTCAAGTAGAGGCATACTAGTGACACTCTGTTTGTCTATGTATTCTCACAAGTATTATGTTTGCGGTTAATACAATTCTAGCATGAATAATAAACATTTATCATGATATAAGGAAATAAATAATAACTTTATTATTGCCTCTAGGGCATATTTCCTTCAGTCTCCCACTTGCACTAGAGTCAATAATCTAGATTATACAGTAATGATTCTAACACCCATGGAGTCTTGGTGTTGATCATGTTTTTCTCGTGGAAGAGGCTTAGTCAAGGGTCTGCAACATTCAGATCCGTATGTATCTTGCAAATTTCTATGTCTCCCACCTGGACTAGATCCTGGATGGAATTGAAGCGTCTCTTGATGTGCTTGGTTCTCTTGTGAAATCTGGATTCCTTCGCCAAGGCAATTGCTCCAGTATTGTCACAAAAGATTTTCATTGGACCCGATGCACTGGGTATGACACGTAGATCGGATATGATCTCCTTCATCGAGACTCCTTCATTTGCTTCTTCCGAAGTAGCTATGTACTCCGCTTCACACGTAGATCCCGCTATGACACTATGTTTAGAACTGCACCTACTGACAGCTCCACCGTTCAATGTAAACACGTATCCGGTTTGCGATTTAGAATCGTCCAGATCAGTGTCAAAGCTTGCATCAACGTAACCATTTACAATGAGCTCTTTGTCACCTCCATAAATGAGAAACATATCCTTAGTCCTTTTCAGGTATTTCAGGATGTTCTTGACCGCTTTCCAGTGATCCACTGCTGGATTACTTTGGTACCTCCCTGCTAGACTTATAGCAAGGCACACATCAGGTCTGGTACACAACATTGCATACATGATAGAGCCTATGGCTGAAGCATAGTGAACATCTTTCATCTTCTCTCTATCTTCTGAAGTGGTCGGGCATTGAGTCTTACTCAACTTCACACCTTGTAACACAGGAAAGAACCCCTTCTTTGCTTGATCCATTTTGAACTTCTTCAAAACTTTGTCAAGGTATGTGCATTGTGAATGTCCAATTAAGCGTCTTGATCTATCTCTTGATGCCCAATATATAAGCAGCTTCACCGATGTATTTCATTGAAAAACTCTTATTGAAGTATCCTTTTATGCTATGCAGAAATTCTATATCATTTCTAATCAGCAATATGTCATCCACATATAATATCGGAAATGCTACAGAGCTCCCACTCACTTTCTTGTAAATACAGGCTTCTCCAAAAGTCTGTACAAAACCAAATGCTTTGATCAAACTATCAAAGCATTTATTCCAACTCCGAGACGCTTGCACCAGTCCATAAATGGATCGCTGGAGCTTGCACACTTTGTTAGCTCCCTTTGGATCGACAAAACCTTCTGGTTGCATCATATACAACTCTTCTTCCAAAAATCCATTCTGGAATGCAGTTTTTACATCCGTTTGCCAAATTTCATAATCATAAAATGTGGCAATTGCTAACATGATTCGGACAGACTTAAGCATCGCTACAGGTGAGAAGGTCTCATCGTAGTCAATCCCTTGAACTTGTCGAAAACCTTTCGCAACAAGTCGAGCTTTATCGACAATAATATTACCGTCAGCGTCAGTCTTCTTCCTGAAGATCCATTTATTCTCAATGGCTTGCCGATCAATAGGCAAGTCAACCAAAGTCCACACTTTGTTCTCAGACATGGATACCATCTCAGATTTCATGGCCTCAAGCCATTTTGCAGAATCTAGGCTCACCATCGCTTCTTCGTAGTTCGTAGGTTCGTCATGGTCTAGTAACATAACCTCCAGAACAGGACTACCGTACCACTCTGGTGCAGATCTTACACTAGTTGACCTACGAGGTTCAGTAACAAATTGATCTGAAGTTTCATGATGATCATCATTAACTTCCTCACTAATTGGTGTAGACATCACACGAACCGGTTTCTGTGATGAACTACTTTCCAATAAGGGAGCAGGTATGGTTACCTCATCAAGTTCTACTTTCCTCCCACTCACTTCTTTCGAGAGAAACTCCTTCTCTAGAAAGGATCCATTATTAGCAACGAATGTCTTGCCTTCGGATCTGTGATAGAAGGTGTACCCAACAGTCTCCTTTGGGTATCCTATGAATACACATTTCTCCGATTTGGGTTCGAGCTTATCAGGTTGAAGCTTTTTCACATAAGCATCGCAACCCCAAACTTTAAGAAATGACAACTTTCGTTTCTTGCCAAACCACAGCTCATAAGGCGTCATCTCAACAGATTTCGATGGTGCCCTATTTAACATGAATGCGGCCGTCTCTAAAGCATAACCCCAAAATGATAGCGGTAAATCAATAAGAGACATCATAGATCACACCTATCTAGTAAAGTACGATTATGACGTTCAGACACACCATTACGCTGTGGTGTTCCGGGTGGCGTGAGTTGCGAAACTATTCCGCATTGTTTCAAATGTAAACCAAACTCGTAACTCAAATATTCTCCTCCATGATCAGATCGTAGAAACTTTATTTTCTTGTTATGATGATTTTCAACTTCACTCTGAAATTCTTTGAACTTTTCAAATGTTTGAGACTTATGTTTCATTAAGTAGATATACACATATCTGCTTAAATCATCTGTGAAGGTAAGAAAATAACGATACCCGCTGCGAGCCTCAATATACATTGGTCCACATACATCAGTATGTATGATCTCCAATAAATCAGTTGCTCGCTCCATAGTTCCGGAGAACGACGTTTTAGTCATCTTGCCCATGAGGCACGGTTCGCAAGTACCAAGTGATTCATAATCAAGTGGTTCCAAAAGTCCATCAGTATGGAGTTTCTTCATGCGCTTTACACCGATATGACCTAAACGGCAGTGCCACAAATAAGTTGCACTATCATTATCAACTCTACATCTTTTGGCTTCAACATTATGAATATGTGTATCACTACTATTGAGATTCATCAAAAATAGACCACTCTTCAAGGGTGCATGGCCATAAAAGATATTACTCATATAAATAGAACAACCATTATTCTCTGATTTAAATGAATAACCGTCTCGCATCAAACAAGATCCAGATATAAGGTTCATGCTCAATGCTGGTACCAAATAACAATTATTTAGGTCTAATACTAATCCCGAAGGTAGATGTAGAGGTAGCATGCCGACAGCGATCACATCGACTTTGGAACCGTTTCCCACGCGCATCATCACCTCATCCTTGGCCAGTGTTCATTTAATCTGTAGTCCCTGTTTTGAGTTGCAAATATTAGCAACAGAACCAGTATCAAATACCTAGGTGCTACTGCGAGCTCTGGTAAGGTACACATCAATAACATGTATATCACATATACCTTTGTTCACCTTGCCATCCTTCTTATCCGCAAAATACTTGGGGTAGTTCCGCTTCCAGTGACCAGTCTGCTTGCAGTAGAAGCACTCAATCTCAGGCTTAGGTCCAGACTTGGGTTTCTTCTCTTGGGCAGCAACTTGCTTGCTGTTCTTCTTGAAGTTCCCCTTCTTCTTCCCTTTGCCCTTTTTCTTGAAACTGGTGGTCTTATTGACCATCAACACTTGATGCTCCTTCTTGATTTCTACCTCCGCATCCTTTAGCATTGCGAAGAGCTCGGGAATCGTCTTATCCATCCTTGCATGTTATAGTTCATCATGAAGCTTTTGTAGCTTGGTGACAGTGATTGAAGAATTCTGTCAATGACGCTATCATCCGGAAGATTAACTCCCAGTTGAATCAAGTGATTGCAGTACCCAGACATCTTGAGTATATGCTCACTGACAGAACTATTCTCCTCCATCTTGCAGCTGTAGAACTTATTGGAGACTTCATATCTCTCAATCCGGGCATTCTTTTGAAATATTAACTTCAACTCCTGGAACATCTCATATGCTCCATGACGTTCAAAACGTTGTTGAACTCCTGGTTCTAAGCCGTAAAGCATGACACACTGAACTATCGGGTAGTCATTAACACGTGACTGCCAGGACTTTGTACTTACACCAACTTTTCCTACAAAGTTCCTGAAGATCCCATCTTGGACATGTCCATCTGGGTCCTTGTAATCCTTCCAGCGCTTAAACACGGGCATATGGTGTCTAACTGTGACGTTGCATTCAGTTTCGAACTTTGCAGCAAGAAGAGGTGCCTCCGGCCTTAACTTCCCTTCTGGAATGACAAGCGGCAGTTTGCCCTACCGGCGTCGAGTGATCCTTTCCAGACCTTTTCCCAAATTGGGGCCCCTTTCCCTTGGCTCCTCATAGGATTGTGGACCTGAAAAGAAGGTAAAATCAAGAACGGATACAATTAAACCGCAATTACACGTATAGAAGTGTACTAATAAATGGAGGACATCGTTTCAAAATGTGTAACTACAACAACAGGAACTAAGCTCACAAAAAAAGTCAAGACAATATACTAGTAACCATATGGCAACAACAACTAAATGGAATATTGCATTATCTATCATGTTGGTGTGTTTCTGACTGTTACAAATGCACAGGTTAACTGGAACGGAAGACAAGGTTCGAGCAGATTTCAAGAAGGCACAGGTTAACTAAATTGTCCTTATTTAAATACTGTGATATTAAGAAATGAGCAATGGAGTTGTCCTTGAGAATATCATCATCCCGCAACACTGGAATGACTCATAAAAAATCATGCACACATATGGTATAAATTAAGACAGGAAGATGCATAGAACAATAGATTGAACAAGAAGTTTAACTCTAATAGATGCTAGAAAGATTCAGGTTATAACATTCCTTCAGAGTTATTGTTAGGTTGGGTTTGCTGATTTGGCTGGGCACTACCACCAGTTTCGTTGGCCATCTCATTTTCGTCATCACGATGGGCAATGAGATCAGCTCCATTGGCAATCCAGTTGTCATCATCACAATGTCCAGGATCATCACCTTTTTTGAAAAAAGCATCTAGTGAGAGTATGTTCATCATGGATCTAATAGCCTAGGCTAGTAATTCAAAAGAAAAAAACATGAACATGATATGATAATAATAGTAAGGAACTTGCCTTCAACACCATGGTCATCAAAGTTGGGAACAGTTTCTTCAGCTTGGCGGACACAAGCCATGGAAGCAGTTGGCTTATGGATGACACTTGGTGTCTGCTGTTTAGGATCAGACATTTCCTCACTTTGAATACCTCCATCAGCATCTTGTGATAGAGCTTTCTTCGACCTTGTGACTCGTGGATTAGTTGGGAGGTCCGCATGAACTCTCTTAGGAGGTCGAGGCTTGACTCCACCAGGGGGCATGGCAGCAGATCTTTTCTTACTAGTTTTCTGACTAGTCTTCTTACAGTCCTGATAGATATGAAAACATGGTTTAATCAACAAACAGTAACAAAATTATGCTGCAACGACAAACAAGCAACATATCTAAGCAATGAATGACTAGATTGAGGAAATTAGCACCTTAGAGTTTGAGCTAGCAGCAGGTGTGGACTGCAGTGCTTCTGTTTCATCTACTAAACTATCATCGGATGACTCTCCTTCACTGGTATTGTCCTCGTTAGGATGGTACTCAGCTTCAGAATCATCACTACTATGCTTGGGTTTATTTTTTTCAGGTGAAATGACAGTTTTGGCTGCAAACAATGTCGATAGTGCAGGAATTCCGAGTGCTTGCAGCCTTGAATTGTTCCTTATGCATGTTCTGATGCGCGACTCCTCCAAAGGATGCAGCGGTGGTTCTAAGATGAGTGAACACATGAGCACGAATTACTATGTGTATAATCTGTAGTTAATAACAAAATACTATTTTGTGGTCAAGTTTGTAACAATATGTGACCCAAATCTACACTTGACAGCACAAGACCCTTTTTTCATAGGTATGGCAAGAACTCTAATGGACCAGAAACACTAGCAACTTAAATCAAACACAAGAAAACAGCTTTTACCACACACCCATTAGACATACATATGCATGAATAGCAAATAGGCAGGCGTGGGGTGGGTTAAGAAGATTATACCTGCTGTCTTGGGTCCTCGGTGTTTCTTCGCTGCAGTCTTCTTCCCCATCAGTGTGGTGCAGAGGTCCTTGAAGCGGCGCAGTATGGTCGCAGCGACAGCTTGTTCTAGGGTTTGGTGGAGCGGAGAGGAGGGGGAGGGGGTTCTGGACCGGCAGTTGAGGTGGGGTAGCGACCGGCGGTGGAGTACTTTATCATCCTCGCTGAATTTCTCTTGAATGAAGTTCATAAATTCTTTGACACCTTCAATGTACTCACGGGAAAACAATGTACCATGAATCCAACGTCTATCCATCTGCATTGCAGAAAAAGAACCAATTCAATCAAAGGTTTACCCCGGCCATCAAATTAACATGTACAGTATACCAAACTAAAATATGTTCAGATTTAAAATTATACTGCTTCGCACTATAGTGAACACAGTTCATCAAAAGATTTTTTTTCTTTCGTTGTGACAAAGGAACATACACCACTTGACAAAATACTTCACTGATTATTCGACATTAAAGAGGTCTACAAATCAATACAAATCCGTAGCACACATTTACTAGTATGAGCTTGCCTACAAAATCTATGACTACTAGTATGTGAATAAGACAATGCATCGATTGATGCCAACTCAATATATATGTGGATGAATGCACCCTAAACAACATAATGTACATGGTTCACGTGTCACATCTATGGTGTCATGAAAACAAGAAAAATGGAACTAAAATCTCAAATGCTAACTACACTGAGATGGTATTTTCTGAATATGTATCTGCATCCATCAACACATTCATTAATTGGGTAATCTAGCTACCTCAAATAACACACCATTAAACCTAAAGGGAAGAGGTTCACCCCAAATTCATAAGGGGAAAATTGCAAAGCACAGTATTTAGTCAACAAATTCTGAAGGAGAGAGATGATTTCTGCTGGAGGCATACTGTTCGCTCCTGGCTGAGGTTGATGTTGGGAAAGAACGAGGGAGTTTCCAGTGTAGCAATTGCAGGCAGCGACTGGCTTGTCTGTGAGGCAATGGTGGGCGGCGGCTGCCTCGTGGGCACGGCAATGGCGGGCGGAGGCTGCCTCGTCGGCGTGGCAATGGCGGGCGGAGGCTGCCTCGTCGGTGCAGCAAGGGCGCACGGCGGCGATGCGAGAGGCCGACGGCGTCGTGAAGATGGCGCCGAGACGGACCACCCCGCCGGATCTAACCACCCTCGCCCGGGCAGTCAGCGGCGGCACTGGCGGCGGCGGCTGCGCCGGCCGATGGGATCTGGGGGATGTAAGAATCGGGGAAAAGAAATACCTAAGTCTCAACAGTTTTTTGTTACGGGAAGCAGCATAATCCAAGATACCCTGTCATGTGGGGCATACAATGGCACCCACGTATAATCACACTTTTATTTTTTTGGGCAAAACCTATGGTCCGACTGACATGTGCGCCAAAGAAGGGGCAGACACGCCACATCAGTTGGAGCACAATCGGTGACGGTCTGGATGGTGTATATTAAAAAAAGTGATTGGCCTGACTGAGCCCGCTTGGTCGATTCATGACAGTTTTCGTGACGACAGCCCAATGTCCGTCATGAAGGGCCTGCTATTTTTAGGCCCAACCACGGGTTACTAATAAGTGACGGTATTCATGACGGGGCAGGGAAAGGCGTCATAATCTGTGACGGATTCCAGGAACGTCAGCAGTAATCCGTCATGGATTAACAAGTTTCTTGTAGTGGCAGTTGCTGGCACAGGTGGTACACCCAGCGGTGCTTCCAGGACGTAACTCTTCTGTGTAGCAATGAGGATAGCCCTTAAGTTATGGACCTAGTCCGTGTAATTGCTACCATCATCTTGTTGGGGAACGTAGTAATTTCAAAAAAATTCCTACGCACACGGAAGATCATGGTGATGTATAGCAACGAGAGGGGAGAGTGTTGTCTACGTACCCTCGTAGACCGGAAGCAGAAGCGTTAGCACAACGAGGTTGATGTAGTCATACGTCTTCACGGCCCGACTGATCAAGCACCGAAACTACGACACCTCCGAGTTTTAGCACACGTTCAGCTCGATGACGATCCCCGGACTCCGATCCAGCAAAGTGTTGGGGATGAGTTCTGTCAGCACGACGGCGTGGTGACAATCTTGATGTTTTACCATCGCAGGGCTTCGCCTAAGCACCGCTACAATATTATCGAGGACTATGGTGGAGGGGGGCACCGCACACGGCTAAGAGATCAATGATCAACTGTTGTGTCTCTGGGGTGCCCCACTACCCCCGTATATAAAGGAGTGGAGGAGGGGGCCATCCAAGGAGGGTGGCGCGCCCTAAGGGGGAGTCCAACTCCCACAAGGAGTAGGACTCCCCTTTTTTCCTATTAGGAGTAGGAGAGGGAAGGAAGAGGAAGGAGGGAGGAAGGAAAGGGGGGCGGCCCGCCTCCCAATTCAGATTGGGCTTGGGGGCGCGCCCCCTCCCTTGCTCCTTTCCCCTCCTTTCCACTAAGGCCCAATAAGGCCCATATACCTCCCGGTGATCCGGTATTGTCCCAATCTCACCCGGAACCTTTCCGGTGTCCAAATATAGTCGTCCAATATATCAATCTTTATGTCTCGATCATTTAGAGACTCCTCGTCAAGTCCATGATCACATCCGGGACTCCGAACAACCTTCGGTACATCAAAATATATAAACTCATAATGAAATTGTCAGCGTAACGTTAAGCATGCGGACCCTATGGGTTCGAGAACAATGTAGACATGACCGAGACACGTCTCCAGTCAATAACCAATAGCGGAACCTGGATGCTCATATTGGCTCCTACATATTCTATGAAGATCTTTATCGGTCAGACCGCATAACAACATACGTTTGTTCCTTTGTCATCGGTATGTTACTTGCCCGAGATTCGATCGTCGATATCTCAATACCTAGTTCGATCTCATTACCGGCAAGTCTCTTTACTCGTTCTGTAATACATCATCTTGCAACTAACTTATTAGTTGCACTGCTTGCAAGGCTTAAGTGATGTGCATTACCGAGAGGGCCTAGAGATACCTCTCCGACAATCGGAGTGACAAATCCTAATCTCGAAATACGCCAACCCAACATGTACCTTTGGAGACACCTGTAGAGCACCTTTATAACCACCCAGTTACGTTGTGACGTTTGGTAGCACAGAAAGTGTTCCTCCGGTAAACGGGAGTTTCATAATCTCATAGTCATAGGAACATGTATAAGTCATGAAGAAAGCAATAGCAACATACTAAACGATTGGTAATGGAATGGGTCATGTCAATCACATCATTCTCCTAATGATGTGGTCCCGTTAATCAAATGAAAACTCATGTCTATGGTTAGGAAACATAACCATCTTCGATTGACGAGCTAGTCAAGTAGAGGCATACTAGTGACACTCTGTTTGTCTATGTATTCACACATGCATTATGTTTCCGGTTAATACAATTCTAGCATGAATAATAAACATTTATCATGATATAAGGAAATAAATAATAACTTTATTATTGCCTCTAGGGCATATTTCCTTCAGTCTCCCACTTGAACTAGAGTCAATAATCTAGATTACACAGTAATGATTCTAACACCGATGGAGCCTTGGTGCTGATCATGTTTTGCTCGCGGAAGAGGGTTAGTCAATGGGTCTGCTACATTCAGATCCGTATGTATCTTGCAAATCTCTATGTCTCCCACCTGGACTAGATCCCAGATGGAATTGAAGCGTCTCTTGATGTGCTTGGTTCTCTTGTGAAATCTAGATTCCTTTGCCAAGGCAATTGCACCAGTATTATCACACAAGATTTTCATTGGACCCGATGCACTAGGTATGACACCTAGATCGGATATGAACTCCTTCATCCAGACTCCTTCGTTTGCTGCTTCCGAAGCAACTATGTACTCTGCTTCACATGTAGATCCCGCCATGACGCTTTGTTTAGAACTACACCAACTGACAGCTCCACCGTTTAATATAAATACGTATCCGGTTTGCGATTTAGAATCGTCCAAATCAGTGTCAAAGCTTGCATCAACGTAACCACTTACGATGAGCTCTTTGTCACCTCCATATACGAGAAACATACCCTTAGTCCTTTTTAGGTATTTCAGGATGTTCTTGACCGCTGTCTAGTGATCCATTCCTAGATTACTTTGCTACCTCCCTGCTAGACTTATAGCAAGGCGCACATCAGGTCTGGTACACAGCATTGCATACATGATAGAGCCTATGGCTGAAGCATAGGGAACATCTTTCATTTTTCTCTCTATCTTCTGTAGTGGTCGGGCATTGAGTCTTACTCAACTTCACACCTTGTAACACAGGCAAGAATCCTTTCTTTGCTTGATCCATTTTGAATTTCTTCAAAACTTTGTCAAAGTATGTGCTTTGTGAAAGTCCAATTAAGCGTCTTGATCTATCTCTATAGATCTTAATGCCCAATATGTAAGCAGCTTCACCGAGGTCTTTCATTGAAAAACTCTTATTCAAGTATCCCTTTATGCTATCCAGAAATTCTATATCATTTCCGATTAGCAATATGTCATCCACATATAATATCAGAAATGCTACAGAGCTCCCACTCACTTTCTTGTAAATACAGGCTTCTCCAAAAATCTGTATAAAACCAAATGCTTTGTTCACACTATCAAAGCGTTTATTCCAACTCCGAGATGCTTGCACCAGTCCATAAATGGATCGCTGGAGCTTGCACACTTTGTTAGCTCCCTTTGGATCGACAAAACCTTCCGGTTGCATCATATACAACTCTTCTTCCAGAAATCCATTTAGGAATGCAGTTTTGACATCCATTTGCCAAATTTCATAATCATAAAATGCGGTAGTTGCTAACATGATTCGGACAGACTTAAGCATCGCTACGGGTGAGAAGGTCTCATCGTAGTCAATCCCTTGAACTTGTCGAAAACCTTTTGTGACAAGTCGAGCTTTGTAGACAGTAACATTATCGTCAGCGTCAGTCTTCTTCTTGAAGATCCATTTATTCTCAATTGCTTGCCGATCATTGTGCAAGTCAACCAAAGTCCACACTTTGTTCTCATACATGGATCCCATCTCAGATTTCATGGCTTCAAGCCATTTTGCGGAATCTGGGCTCACCATCGCTTCTTCATAGTTCGTAGGTTCATCATGATCTAGTAGCATGACTTCCAGAACAGGATTACTGTACCACTCTGGTGCGGATCTTACTCTGGTTGATCTATGAGGTTCAGTAGTATCTTGTTCTGAAGTTTCATGATCATCATCATTAGCTTCCTCACTAATTGGTGTAGGTGTCACAGAAACCGGTTTCTGTGATGTACTACTTTCCAATAAGGGAGCAGGTACAGTTACCTCATCAAGTTCTACTTTCCTCCCACTCACTTCTTTCGAGAGAAACTCCTTCTCTAGAATGTTTCCGAATTTAGCAACAAATGTCTTGCGTTCGGATATGTGATAGAAGGTGTACCCAACAGTCTCCTTCGGGTATCCTATGAAGACACATTTCTCCAATTTGGGTTCGAGCTTATCAGGTTGAAGCTTTTTCACATAAGCATCGCAGCCCCAAACTTTCAGAAACGACAACTTTGGTTTCTTGCCAAACCACAGTTCATAAGGCGTCGTCTCAACGGATTTTGATGGTGCCCTATTTAACGTGAATGCGGCCGTCTCTAAAGCATAAACCCAAAATGATAGCGGTAAATCAGTAAGAGACATCATAGATCGCACCATATCTAGTAAAGTATGATTACGACGTACGGACACACCATTACGCTGTGGTGTTCCGGGTGGCGTGAGTTGTGAAACTATTCCGCATTGTTTAAAATGTAAACCAATATCGTAACTCAAATATTCTCCTCCACGATCAGATCATAGAAACTTTATTTTCTTGTTACAATGATTTTCAACTTCACTCTGAAATTCTTTGAACTTTTCAAATGTTTCAGACTTATGTTTCATTAAGTAGATATACCCATATCTGCTTAAATCATCTGTGAAGGTGAGAAAATAATGATATCCGCCACGAGCTTCAACATTCATTGGACCACATACATCTGTATGTATGATTTCTAACAAATCTGTTGCTCTCTCCATAGTACCGGAGAACGACGTTTTAGTCATCTTGCCCATGAGGCACGGTTCGCAAGTACCAAGTGATTCATAATCAAGTGGTTCAAAAACTCCATCAGTATGGAGTTTCTTCATGCGCTTTACACCGATATAACCTAAACGGCAGTGCCACAAATAAGTTGCACTATCATTATTAACTCTGTATCTTTTGGCTTCAACATTATGAATATGTGTATCACTACTATCGAGATTCATCAAGAATAGACCACTCTTCAAGGGTGCATGGCCATAAAAGATATTACTCATATAAATAGAACAACCATTATTCTCTGATTTAAATGAATAACCATCTCGCATCAAACAAGATCCAGATATAATGTTCATGCTCAACGCTGGCACCAAGTAACAATTAGTTAGGTCTAATACTAATCCCGATGGTAGATGTAGAGGTAGCGTGCCGACCGCGATCACATCGACTTTGGAACCATTTCCCACGCGCATCGTCACCTCGTCCTTCGCCAGTGTTCGCTTAATCCATAGTCCCTGTTTCGCGTTGCAAATATTAGCAACAGAACCAGTATCAAATACCTAGGTGATACTGCGATCTCTAGTAAGGTACACATCAATAACATGTATATCACATATACCTTTGTTCACCTTGCCATCCTTCTTATCCGCCAAATACTTGGGGTTGTTCCGCTTCCAGTGACCAGTCTGCTTGCAGTAGAAGCACTCAGTTTCAGGCTTAGGTCCAGACTTGGGTTTCTTCTTCTGAGCAGCAACTTGCTTGTTGTTCTTCTTGAAGTTCCCCTTCTTCTTCCCCTTGCCCTTTTTCTTGAAACTAGTGGTCTTGTTGACCATCAACACTTGATACTCCTTCTTGATTTCTACCTCCGCAGCTTTTAGCATTGCGAAGAGCTCGGGAATTGTCTTATTCATCCCTTGCATATTATAGTTCATCACGAAGCTCTTGTCGCTAGGTGGAAGTGATTGGAGAATTCTGTCAATGACGCAATCATCCGGAAGATTAACTCCCAGTTGAATTAAGTGATTATTATACCCAGACATTTTGAGTATATGCTCACTGACAGAACTGTTCTCCTCCATCTTGCAGCTATAGAACTTATTGGAGACTTCATATCTCTCAATCCGGGCATTTTCTTGAAATATTAACTTCAACTCCTGGAACATCTCATATGCTCCATGACGTTCAAAACGTTGTTGAAGTCCCGATTCTAATCCGTTAAGCATGGCACACAGAACTATCGAGTAGTCATCAACTTTGCTCTGCCAGACGTTCATAACATCTAGTGTTGCTCCAGCAGCAGGCTTGGCACCCAGCGGTGCTTCCAGGACGTAATTTTTCTGTGCAGCAATGAGGATAATCCTCAAGTTATGGACCCAATCAGTATAATTGCTACCATCATCTTGCAACTTTGCTTTCTCAAGGAACAACAGCACGGGCCATCTATCTACAATCAAACATAAACAAGCAAGATACTATCAGGTACTAAGTTCATGATAAATTTAAGTTCAATTAATCATATTACTTAAGAACTCCCACTTAGGAAGACATCCCTCGAATCTTCTAAGTGATCACGTGATCCAAATCAACTAAACCATAACCGATCATCATGTGAAATGGAGTAGTTTTCAATGGTGAACATCACTATGTTGATCATATCTACTATATGATTCACGCTCGACCTTTCGGTCTCAGTGTTCCGAGGCCATATCTGCATATGCTAGGCTCATCAAGTTTAACCTGAGTATTCTGCGTGTGCAAAACTGGCTTGCACCCATTGTAGATGGACGTAGAGCTTATCACACCTGATCATCACGTGGTGTCTGAGCACGACAAACTTTGTCAACGGTGCATACTCAGGGAGAACACTTTTATCTTGAAATTTAGTGAGAGATCATCTTATAATGCTACCGTCAATCAAAGCAAGATAAGATGCATAAAAGATAAACATCACATGCAATCAATATAAGTGATATGATATGGCCATCATCATCTTGTGCTTGTGATCTCCATCTCCGAAGCATCGTCATGATCACCATCGTCACCGGCGCGACACCTTGATCTCCATCGTAGCATCGTTGTCGTCTCTCCAATCTTATGCTTCCACGACTATTGCTACCGCTTAGTGATAAAGTAAAGCATTACAGCGCGATTGCATTGCATGCAATAAAGCGACAACCATATGGCTCCTTCCAGTTACCGATAACTCGGTTACAAAACATGATCATCTCATACAATAAAATTTAGCATCATGTCTTGACCATATCACATCACAACATGCCCTGCAAAAACAAGTTAGACGTCCTCTACTTTGTTGTTGCAAGTTTTATGTGGCTGCTATGGGCTTAGCAAGAACCGTTCTTACCTACGCATCAAAACCACAACGATAGTTTGTCAAGTTGGTGCTGTTTTAACCTTCGCAAGGACCGGGCGTAGCCACACTCGGTTCAACTAAAGTTGGAGAAACTGACACCCGCCAGCCACTTGTGTGCAAAGCACGTCGGTAGAACCAGTCTCGCGTAAGCGTATGCGTAATGTCGGTCCGGGCCGCTTCATCCAACAATATCGCCGAACCAAAGTATGACATGCTGGTAAGCAGTATGACTTATATCGCCCACAACTCACTTGTGTTCTACTCATGCACAACATAAACGCATAAAACCTAGGCTCTGATACCACTGTTGGGGAACGTAGTAATTTCAAAAAAAAAATCCTACGCACATGCAAGATCATGGTGATGCATAGCAACGAGAGGGGAGAGTGTTGTCTACGTACCCTCATAGACCGGAAGCGGAAGTGTTAGCACAACGCGGTTGATGTAGTCGTACGTCTTCACGGCCCGACCGATCAAGCACCGAAACTACGGCACCTCCGAGTTTTAGCACACGTTCAGCTCAATGACGATTCCCAGACTCCGATCCAGCAAAGTGTCGCGGATGAGTTCCGTCAGCACGACGCGTGGTGACGATCTTGATGTTTTACCGTCGCAGGGCTTCACCTAAGCACCGCACACGGCTAAGAGATCAATGATCAACTCTTGTGTCTGTGGGGTGCCCCCTGCCCCCGTATATAAAGGAGTGGAGGAGGGGGGCGGCCAAGGAGGGTGGCGCGCCCTAAGGGGGAGTCCAACTCCCACAAGGAGTAGGACTCCCCTTTTTCCTATTAGGAGTAGGAGAGGGAAGGAAGAGGAAGGAGGGAGGAAGGAAAGGGGGGCCGGCCCCCCTCCCAATTCGGATTGGGCTTGGGGGGGCGCCCCCTCCCTTGCTCCTTTCCCCTCCTTTCCACTAAGGCCCAATAAGGCCCATATACCTCCCGGGGGGTTCCGATAACCTCCCAGTGATCCGGTATTGTCCCAATCTCACTCGGAACCTTTCCGGTGTCCAAATATAGTCGTCCAATATATCAATCGTTATGTCTCGATCATTTCGAGACTCCTCGTCAAGTCCGTGATCACATCCGGGACTCCGAACAACCTTCGGTACATCAAAATATATAAACTCATAATGAAACTGTCATTGTAACGTTAAGCGTGCGGACCCTACGGGTTCGAGAACAATGTAGACATGACCGAGACACGTCTCCGGTTAATAACCAATAGCGGAACCTGGATGCTCATATTGGCTCCTACATATTCTACGAATATCTTTATCGGTCAGACCGCATAACAACATACGTTTGTTCCCTTTGTCATCGGTATGTTACTTGCCCGAGATTCGATCGTTGGTATCTCAATAACATTTCAATCTCGTTACCGGCAAGTCTCTTTACTCGTTCTGTAATACATCATCTTGCAACTAACTTATTAGTTGCATTGCTTGCAAGGCTTGAGTGATGTGCATTACCGAGAGGGCCCAGAGATACCTCTCCGACAGTCGGAGTGACAAATCCTAATCCCGAAATACGCCAACCCCACATGTACCTTTGGAGACACCTGTAGAGCACCTTTATAATCACCCAGTTACGTTGTGACGTTTGGTAGCACACAAAGTGTTCCTCCGGTAAATGGGAGCTGCATAATCTCATAGTCATAGGAACATGTATAAGTCATGAAGAAAGCAATAGCAACATACTAAATGATCGGGTGCTAAGCTAATGGAATGGGTCATGTCAATCACATCATTCTCCTAATGATGTGATCCCGTTAATCAAATGAAAACTCATGTCTATGGTTAGGAAACACAACCATCTTCGATTAATGAGCTAGTCAAGTAGAAGCATACTAGTGACACTCTGTTTGTCTATGTATTCACACATGTATTATGTTTCCGGTTAATACAATTCTAGCATGAATAATAAACATTTATCATGATATAAGGAAATAAATAATAACTTTATTATTGCCTCTAGGGCATATTTCCTTCACATCTTTCAACTTTGCTTTCTCAAGGAACGCATTAAAATTCAACGGAACAATAGCACGGGCCATCTATCTACAATCAACATAGACAAGCAAGATACTATCAGGTACTAAGTTCATGATAAATTTATGTTCAATTAATCATATTACTTAAAAACTCCCACTTAGATAGACATCTCTCTAATCCTCTAAGTGATCACGTGATCCATATCAACTAAACCATAATCGATCATCACGTGAAATGGAGTAGCTTTCAATGGTGAACATCACTATGTTGATCATATCTACTATATGATTAACGCTCGACCTTACGGTCTCAGTGTTCCGAGGCCATATATGCATATGCTAGGTTCGTCAATTTAACATGAGTATTTTGTGTGTGCAAAACTGGCTTGCACCCGTTGTAGATGGACGTAGAGCTTATCACACCTGATCATCACATGGTGTCTGGGCACGACGAACTTTGGCAACGGTGCATACTCAGGGAGAACACTTTCATCTTGAAATTTAGTGAGAGATCATCTTATAATGCTACCGTCAATCAAAGCAAGATAAAATGCATAAAAGATAAACATCACATGCAATCAATATAAGTGATATGATATGGCCATCATCATCTTGTGCTTGTGATCTCCATCTCCGAAGCACCGTCATGATCACCATTGTCACCGGTGCGACACCTTGATCTCCATCGTAGCATCATTGTCGTCTCGCCAATATTATGCTTCTATGACTATCGCTACCGCTTAGTGATAAAGTAAAGCATTACAGGGCGATTGCATTGCATACAATAAAGTGACAACCATATGGCTCCTGCCAGTTGCCGACAACTCGGTTACAAAACATGATCATCTCATACAATAAAATTTAGCATCATGCTTTGACCATATCACATCACAACATGCCCTGCAAAAACAAGTTAGACGTCCTCTACTTTGTTGTTGCAAGTTTTATGTGGCTGCTACGGGCTGAGCAAGAAACATTCTTACCTACGCATCAAAACCACAACGATAGTTTGTCAAGTTGGTGCTGCTTTAACCTTCGCAAGGACCGGGCGTAGCCACACTCAGTTCAACTAAAGTTGGAGAAACTGACACCCGCCAGCCACCTATGTGCACAGCACGTCGGTAGAACCAGTCTCACATAAGCGTACGCGTAATGTCGGTCCGGGCCGCTTCATCCAACAAAACCGTTGAACCAAAGTATGAAATGCCGGTAAGCAGTATGACTTATATTGCCCACAACTCACTTGTGTTCTACTCGTGCATATGACATCTAGGCATAAAACCAAGCTCGGATGCCATTGTTGGGTAACGTAGCAATTTCAAAAATTATCCTACGCACACGCAGGATCATGTTTATGCATAGCAACAAGAGGGGAGAGTGCTGTCCACGTACCCTCGTAGACCGGAAGCGGAAGCGTTAGCACAACGCGGTTGATGTTGTCGTACGTCTTCACGATCCGACCGATCAAGTACCGAACGCACGGCACCTCCAAGTTCAGCACACGTTCAACCCGATGACGTCCCTCAAACTCCGATCTAGCCGAGTGTTGAGGGAGAGTTTCATCAGCACGACGACGTGGTGACGATGATGATGTTCTACCGACGCAGGGCTTCGCCTAAGCACCGCTACAGTATTATCAAGGTGGACTAGGGTGGAGGGGGGCACCGCACACGGCTAAAAGATTAAATCAATTGTTGTGTCTTTGGGGTGCCCCCTGCCCCCATATATAAAGGAGCAAGGGGGGAGGTGCGGCCAGCCAGGAGGTGGCGCGCCAGGAGGAGTCCTACTCCCACCGGGGGAAAGAGGAGGGAGAGAGGAAGGAAAGGGGGGGGGCACCGGCCCCTCTCCTTGTCCTATTCGGACTAGAGGGGGAGGGACACGCGGCCCTGCCCTACCCACCTCTCCTCTTCTCCACTAAGGCCCACTATGGCCCATTAAGCCCCCGGGGGGTTCCGGTAACCCCTCAGTACTCCGGTAAAATCCCGATTTCACCTGGAACATTTCCGATATCCAAATATAGGCTTCCAATATATCAATCTTCAGGTCTCGACCATTTCGAGACTCCTCGTCATGTCCGTGATCAAATCCAGGACTCTGAACAACCTTCGGTACATCAAAACTCATAAACTCATAATATAACCGTCGTCGAAACTTTAAGCGTGCGGACCCTACGGGTTCGAGAACTATGTAGACATGACCGAGACACGTCTCCAGTCAATAACCAATAGCGGAACCTGGATGCTCAGATTGGATCCCACATATTCTACGAAGATCTTTATTGGTCAGACCGCATAACAACATATGTTGTTCCCTTTGTCATCGGTATGTTACTTGCCCGAGATTCGATCGTTAGTATCTCAATACCTAGTTCATTCTCGTTACTGGTAAGTCTCTTTACTCGTTCCGTAATACATCATTCCGCAACTAACTCATTAGTTGCAATGCTTGCAAGGCTTAAGTGATGTGCATTACCGAGTGGGCCCAGAGATACCTCTCCAACAATCGGAGTGACAAATCCTAATCTCGAAATACGCCAACCCAACAAGTACCTTCAGAGACACCTATAGAGCACCTTTATAATCACCCAGTTATGTTGTGACGTTTGGTAGCACACAAAGTGTTCCTCCGGTAAACGGGAGTTGCATAATCTCATAGTCATAGGAACATGTAAAAGTCATGAAGAAAGCAATAGCAACATACTAAACGATCGAGTGCTAAGCTGACGGAATGGGTTAAGTCAATCACATCATTCTCCTAATGATGTGATCCTGTTCATCAAATGACAACTCATGTCTATGGCTAGGAAACATAACCATCTTTGATCAATGAGCTTGTTAAGTAGAGGCATACTAGTGACACTCTGTTTGTCTATGTATTCACACAAGTATTATGTTTCTGATTAATACAATTCTAGCATGAATAATAAACATTTATCATGATATAAGGAAATAAATAATAACTTTATTATTGCCTCTAGGGCATATTTCCTTCATTATGATGAAAGCATGCCTCCTATTTATGATGATTATATTGATGAAAGTGTGTTTGGAAGAGTGTCAACTCTAGGTACTAATGATACTACTATTTTGGAGGGTGTTGAATCTTATTGTAATGATTATGAAAGTGGATTTGGAGAGGTCATGACTTTATTTAATGATGTATCCATTATTTTGGAAGAGGTTTCAATTGATTACGATAAAAAAATTGCTATCTATGATGATTATTGTAACGATAACCATGAAACTTATCATCATGATTTTAATGCTCAAATTGATTACGTAAATCAAGTATCTCATGATAGTTATTTTTTTGAATTTGCTCCTCCCACTACTATGAATGAGAAGAATTTTGCTTATGTGGAGAGTAGTAAAATTTCTATGCTTATGAATCATGAAAATAATGCTTTATGTGATAGTAATATTGTTGAATTCATTCATTATGCTACTGAAAATTATTATGAGAGAGGAAATATGCTTTTACATATTGCAATAATATCAAGTTTCCTCTCTTTATGTTGAAAGTTTTGAAGTTGCACTTGTTTTGCCTTCCTATGCTAGTTGATTCTTGCTCCCAAAAATTATTTGCTCACAAAATCCCTATGCATAGGAAGTGGATTCGGCTTAAATGTGCTAGTCATATGCTTCATGATGCTCTCTTTGTGTTCCAATTCTTATCTTTCATGTGAGCATCATTGAAATCATCATGCATAGCTAGCTAGAAAGGCATTAAAGAAAAGCGCTTGTTGGGAGACAACCCAACATTTACCCCTACTATTTTTCTATTTCCACATATTTAAGCTACTGTAGTAATCATGGATTATAGTTTTTTTCCAATAAAGTGCCAAGTAAAGCCTTTGGGGTAGTGTGGATGATAGTTCACTTGATTCTGTGCGAAATAAAAACTTTTGCTTCCAGTAACAGAATTGTTTAAATTCACTGGATGTGATAAATTTCCGATTTCTTACACATTATTTATATACAAATTTTCTAAGTTGTCCTGATTTCTCAGAATTTTTGGATTTACAGAAGTATGGTCATTGTCCAGATCTTTACAGATTGTTCTGTTTTTAACAGATTCTGTTTTCAATGCATAGTTTGCTTGTTTTAGTGTTTCCATAGCTTATATTAAGTGATATAAATTGTGGAAATGATAAGGTACAGTAGGAATTGTGTGAGAACAATTATGAATCTTATCTTGACAGTACCAAAGTGAATGATTTGTCTTTATCATACTAACCCATCTCACGAAGTTCCGTTAAGTTTTGTGTGATTGAAGTTTTCAAGTTTTGGGTGAGATATCGATATGAGGAGAGTAAGGAGTGGCAATACCCTAAGCTTGGGGATGCCCAAGGCACCCCAAAGTAGTCACTACAAAAAAAGACACACCTGTGACATTTTGGGCCGAACATAATTTTTTCTGTTATACTTATGACACTTCTGTGACGATAATTGTGAGAAAACCCGGTATCATTGTAGATGTGGTGGGGTCCTACTTCTATGACAAAAAATCATGACAGAAAATGGGATTTTTGTCCTGGGTGGGCCGGAGACGCAACTGCATGACATTCTTTGGGCCGTCCATGACGGAGAAAACCGTGGTAGAAGTGAGGGCGAGGAAAATATCGGGGGAGTTCCCGGTTACGGTGGGTGGTCGGGGGCCGAGCGATGCGTGTTTCTCTTGTACGTACGCGCGTGTGTGTGAGGGCTGGATTAACAGCAGCCTGTGGAGGGGTGGTTGAACAGGACCCCCGTGGAGAGGGCTGGTTGAACAATAGCCGGTGGAGGAGCGCGTGGTGGAGGCTGGATGAACAGGAGCCTGTGGATGAATAGTCACAGGTGGTGGCTGGAGGAGGTCGACGGTGGATGAACAATAGCCCGTGGAGGCAGTCGACGGTGGAGATGAACAGTATCCCGTGGAGTCCCATTTTGCGGTATGCCACACCCCTCTCGATGAACAGGGCCCCTGTTTCGACCGTAGCGCTCCAACACAAGTCCGTTTCCTCCATTTTGCGGTACGACACACCCCTCCCGATCAACAGGACCCCGTTTTGACCGTAGGAGGTCTGTTTCCTTCGTTTTGCGGTACGCCAGACCCCTCTCTATGAACAGGATCCCGTTTCCACCATGGCCGGTCGAACACAAGGCCGTTTACTCCGTTTCGCGGTACGCCAGACCCCTCTCTATGAACAGGATCCCGTTTCCACCATGGCCGGTCGAACACAAGGCCGTTTCCTCTGTTCTGCGGTACGCCAGGCCTCGTTTCCATCGCTTGTTCCATCCAAGCCGGTTGGCTCCCGATGAACAGCACGCGTTCCGTTGCCTCCCGATGAACACGACACATTCCGTTGCCTCCCCATGAATGCGACGACGACGTAGTTTGTCCGTTCTGACCCATCCACAGCCATGTACACGAGCCCTGGTTGTACGTATGCGCGAGTAGGCATTCGAGACCCCGCCCGTATGTACGTACGCGGCCATATTTACTTTCTTGCACCCTAGCCGCTGTACGTACGTGTGCATGCTACGTGCGCGCCTCTACTACCACACGTGCGTGCCTCGACTATCACACGTGCCCTTCCTTACACAGTCATGGTTCATAGCTGCAGCCTAGAGATAGACCGATCGACCAGTATGTACGTACACGTTCGCGACCAAAATGACAATGCTACGTATGCTTCGACCGGGTGGGTCCTGATTGTTAGGCACTTCCTTGCATTTGAAGATGTAGCTGGTGGGTCCCAGCAGTCATGGGGCGAATCATTTTTTCCCATAATATGGACGCACTTCCTTGCATGCAAAGATGTAGCTGGTGGGTCCCAGCAGTCAGGGGGCGAATATTTTTTTTTTGCCTGTAATATGGATGCACTTCCTTGCGTGTGAAGATGTAGCTGCTGGGTCCCACCAGTCAGGGGGGAAATGTTTTTTCGTGAAATACGGTGGCCCGTCCGGTGGGTCCCTGCTGTCAGGCGGAGGAATCATTATTTTGCGCGTAATAAGGAGGAACTTCCTTGCTGTGGCCGTGGACCCAGCTGTCAGCCTCTCCACGTATAGTACTCTTCCGATGGAAGTCATTCCTTGACCACGTTGACCATGCCGCGCCGACAGCACCAAGGAGGTGGACGACGGTGAGGCCTAGGAAGGGGAAGACGCGGAAGTGGATGCCCATGTGAAGAGGAGTACGAGGGTTCACTGGTTCGGCTGCGGTGTGAGGATGCTGTCACCGCAGGGCCTGGCTAGCGGTGGTATTGGTAGGGGGAGGTGAGGCCTCCGCGGTAGCACAGCCGGGCATGGGAGGCAGGAGTAGGCGGCATGACCGGCACTACTTTGGGCGGCTGGAGCAAGAAGACCAGAGGTTGAAGAATAACAACGGCCGTTGGATGGACATCGTACGGTCATTGCAGCTAGAATCATTTATATTGACTAAGTTGACAAAGCCTTTGGTACGCGTCAACTTAGTAGGCCCACAGGCCAGCCTCCGAAATGGTGCGCCCCAGATGTTAGGGGGAGGAATCATTTTTTTGGCGGCTGAAGCTAAAATATCCGAGATTGAAGAACAGGCACGACATCTGTTGGATGGACATCCAACGGACACTGCTGCTTGAACCATGTGTTGACTATAAGTTGACAAAGCCTTGCATACGCGTCAACTTAGTAGGCCCACAAGTATGTGACAGAGAACTTATAGCCCATTTGCGATTTGTAAGAATGCACAACCCATTTTTGAATTCTAATGGAATTTACTATAGCCCATTTACAGTTTGTTAAAAGTACAGCCCATTTTCTAGCTAGGACAACGATTAATAATTTCAACCAACCGTTCAAAACAGAATCCAATGAAATTTCCCACATTTTGATAGGATCCGAAATATTTTTGTCCTGAAATTTCTAGTCAGATTAAATACAATTTCAATATAAATTTGTATTACGTAAAAATCCAACTAAACATTGCGCGTGCAACAATTAATGAAATTAAAAAATTTCAAAATCCAAAAGTAACATTTTATAAACTAATTATGTGTTTGGTGCATTTTGTTATAGTTACTACCCATTTTATATAATTACATCCCATTTATTATTTCTTAAAGCCCATTTTCTGGTTAAGCCTAATGCATCCCTCCTAGGAAAGATTTGTAGCCCAGCGGGGCAGAGAATAACAAGTTGACCCGGATTGTGTACAACTGTCGGCCCAGTTGCATTGCTGATGTTGAAAAAAGGCATGTGTAGTACATTACAACCTTACATGGCTACTCAACCCACATTCAGCGACGCCGGAAAGGCCCAAACAAGGCTTCTGTACAACTTTTTGAAGTCATTGAGCTCAATTAATAACTTAAGAAAAATGTTAGAGCACAGTGGAACCTAATTAAAAGCTGTCACGAGCGAAGTAATAATTCAATGGGTCCCACTTGTGCGTGTGTGTGTGCATGTGTGTGAGAGAGAGAGAGAGACACCCATCGGTCGATGCTCGTAAATACATCTTTCAGCCATATGCATTGATGATGCTTAGTAAAAACTTATATAGTTGACACAATTATATAGAACATCATAGCACACTGAACTTGCATACAAAAATTTCACGCAGGCGGCACAATCAGGATAGAAGCAGTGGATCGCTACGGGTAGGGCTATGTTGAAACCAACGAATTCGTAGATAACAGTTCATCGTCTTTATCAGTGACGGGGAAATATCTTGAATGCTGTGTAAAGAAAACAGACAGACAACACAATATATATGTTATGCTAGAACATTAAGTTGACGTACAACCCTTTCTAAAAAAAGTTCAGGTAAAAAATAGAACAGGTCATCTAACAAGATTCAGTTGTTACCTCAAATTAGAGCACATCCAGGCAGCCAGCACTGCCTCTTCTTCCCAAGAAGCAGCTGTAACGCCCCGAGACCGAAGCTTCAGATGCCTTCCGTGGTTTCCGGGTTTTTCGTCGTGTGAGTTGATTGTTTCTTTGCTTTCTTCTTTGCATCATGTGCATTGCATCATGTCAGCTTGCCATAAGTCTTTTGCATCTCAACTAAATAAACCGTATGGATCTTCGATCCATTTAAACCGAGGGAATTCACGTGGTGATTCTCTTTATAACATATCCTCCAAATATTAGGGAGCTACAATAAAATATTCCATTTATTTGGATTTCACCTTAACACACTTGCATATTAAATCCCTTGGCTTTTTTTATTCTTCAAGTGTTAACTCGCTAACCTTGCCTTATATTCTTTCATCATTTTCCGGAGCTCCAACAAAAACCTCAACATTTTTGGACCTCCCTATCACCTATTTCCTATGCAAAACCATTTGAATTATATTCAAATGATTTCGTTTCAAACTTCACTCACGTGATCATTTCCATTTTTCATGGATCAGGCTCATTTTTGTGACGCTGAGAAAATTTACTTCATGTTCAAACTCCACTGCAATCCCTCTCGGCTTTTCTTCCAGGTTCCTTTCTTTTTTTATTCAAAAAAAAGAGAGTTGGAGAGGGAAGAGAGAGGCCCAGCCTAGCCGGCCACTTGGGTATCCAGGAGCTCCCTCCCTCAAGCGCCGGCCCAAGGCCAGGCCCAATCAGCAGCCCAGCCGCACCCCCACTCCTTTTCTAACCCTAGCCCGATCCTCCTGTCGATCTCTCCCTCCCTCTTCCCTCAAGCGCCGCAGTCTCCTTCTCCACCGATCCCCTTTCCTTTCTCTGATCTCCCTCCAACGCTGTCGCACACTCTCGACCAGCGGCACCTCTCCTCCACCTCACGCCACCTACCTCCCTCCGTGGTCAGGCACCAGCTCCAGGAGCCAAAAGAGGCGTTGCCGCCGTCCAGGAGCCGTGGCGCCTCTTTGCTGTTCCCTCCAGCGCCGCCTTGCGCCGCTCCTTCCCCTCGCGTCCTCGCCATGGACCTGCGCGCAGCGCCCAACGACTCTGCTGCTCGCCGGTGAGCCATGCCCCGCCGCCGGAACTCGCGAGGCCGCAGCCTCCTTCCTCGTCCTCTCGCGAGCTCGCCTCCGCCTCTACCCCTGCTTCTGCTCAGGCCCTCTGACGCCTTGCCTCGCCTCCTGCCTCTGGCATGCCCCGCTAGAAGCGTGTGGCCCCGCGTCTAGCGCCTCTCGCTCGCTCAGCCACGACCTCCTCGACCACGACCCTCTTCATGTGCCACCGAGGTCTTGCCTCCTCCCTGTGGCATCGCGCGCCCGTAGTCCAGGCCCTCTCCAGCCTCCAGAAGCTCTGCTTCCCTTGCTCCACGCCAAGACCGATGCCGGCTCCACTTGGTCTTGCTGTTGTTCCGCCTTCGACCTCCTGTTGTTGCAAGACCCTCCCCATCGGGCACTGTGGACGTGCTGTTTCTTCTCTCTCAAGGTCGAACGGACGCTGTTTACACGAGACACCAAGTACCATGACGGTCCTCCAAGAGTTTGGGTTCGACAAGTTTGATGACGCTATTGTACATCTACGTTACCGAGACCGGCAAGACCGACTGAACGAAACCCCCAAGTACCTCTATGAACGGAAACGTCAAGTACCCTACGCGCGAAGACGCCTAAGACCATTCCGGGATTCATCGAGTACAACTATCGTCGACCCTCGAAGACCCCGTGGACGTCAAGTTCCATTTCGTGACCCCGAACCTCTACGAAAATGTTGTATGAGTACTTCCGTGGCCGAAGACCCGTGTACAACTACAGTCGCCCTGTACGACTACCTCGACTATGAACGTCCCGAGAACATCTACTTCCTCTACTTTGCACCGAACGAGAACCATCTTTTGCACGCTTCAAAGGTATAACCCCGAGACGACCGTCCGAGAACGTTTGCATGTGTTGGATGAGGTGCACCCTTTGTCTGCACCGTGTCCATATTGTCACTCGTTTTCCATGCCACTAACCCGTGGGACACCCGGAATCCGGGAGAGCCCCACCATCTTTTACACGCATCCGCACATTTCTCCTTTGCATCCGTATCTCAATCGAGTTACCGGAACCGGAACGCTGTCATGGCACCGTTTTTGTTGTCGTTGCCGTGGCACCCCTTTCCTTTCCACCACGGTGACAAATGCTTCATAATGCTCTTATCAAGTCTTAATAAAAATTGCTTAAACTTGTTCATGTCATCCGCATCATGATAACAACAATTAAAATGTTTAAATTGTTGTTGCAATAAATTACTAAGGCATATGGGGATTTACCGGATTCGTTATTTGTCATATTCGGCCCCATTTAAATTGTTTAGATGGTGTAGTTTTGTTATGCCTCACCTCTTGCCATGTTTAACAACATTTAATATTGTTGGGTACATAAATGAGATCGAACTAAATAATTAATGTGGTGCTCCGTCAATATGCAACTCGTTGCATATTGAGCTCCACTTAATTTGTAGTTTTGGTTGTTGCACTTTGCCATGCCATGCCCTCTTTAAACCGGACATGCATCATACTTGTTTGCGCATCATGCCATGTCTATGTGGTGGTTGTTTACTATGTTGTGTGCTTCTTTCCGGTGTTTGCTTCTTCGGGTTGGTTCCGGTAACGTCGTGCTTGTGAGGAACCGTTCGTCTACGTCTGTTTGTCTTCTTCATGGACTCGTTCTTCTTCCTTGCAGGATTTCAGGCAAGATGATCATACCCTCGAAATCACTTCTATCTTTGCTTGCTTAGTTGCTCGCTCTTTTGTTATGCCTATGCTGCGATACCTACCACTTGCTTATCATGCCACCCATATTGTTGAACCAAGCCTCTAACCCACCTTGTCCTAGCAAACCATTGTTTGGCTATGTTACCGCTTTGCTCAGCCCCTCTTATAGCATTGTTAGTTGCAGGTGAAGATTGAAGTTTGTTCCTTGTTGGAACATGGAGATGTCATTCCTTTATGGAACATGCTTACTTGTTGGGATATCACTATATATCTTATTAACTTAATGCATCTATATACTTGGTAAAGGGTGGAAGGCTCGGCCTTATGCCTGGTGTTTTGTTCCACTCTTGCCGCCCTAGTTTCCGTCATATCGGTGTTATGTTCCCGGATTTTACGTTCCTTACGCGGTTGGGCTATTGTGGGAACCCCTTGACAGTTCGGCTTGAGTAAAACTCCTCCAGCAATGCCCAACATTGGTTTTACCATTTGCCACCTAGACTTTTTCTTTTCCCTTGGGAGTCGCGCTCCTGAGGGCCTTCATTATTTTACCCCCCCGGGCCAGTGCTCCTCTGAGTGTTGGTCCAACTTGTCAGCCGCCGGTGGCCACCAGGGGTAACTCTGGGCTGGCCTACCGGAAGTTTGGACGATCCAGTGTGCCCTGAGAAAGAGATATGTGCAGCTCCTATTGGGATTTGTCGGCACATTCGGGCGGTGTTGCTGGTTTAGTTTTACCCTGTCGAAATGTCTTGTAGAACCGGGATACCGAGCCTGATCGGAATGTCTCGGGAGGAGGTCTATTCCTTCATTGACCGTGAGAGCTTGTGATGGGCTAAGTTGGGACTCCCCTGCAGGGATTTGAACTTTCGAAAGCCGTCCCCGCGGTTATGGGCAGATGGGAATTTGTTAATGTCCGGTTGTAGAAAACCTAAACTTGACCTTAATTAAAATGAATCAATAGCGTGTGTTACCGTGATGGTCTCTTTACGGCGGAGTCCGGGAAGTGAACACGGTGTTGGAGTTATGCTTGACGTAGGTTGTTTAGGATCACTTCTTGATCATTACTTTCTCGAACGTGCTTTGCCTTCTCTTCTCGCTCTCATTTGCGTATGTTAGCCACCATATATGCTAGTCGCTTGCTGCAGCTCCACCTCATACCTTTTACCTTACCCATAAGCTTAAATAGTCTTGATCGTGGGGGTGCGAGATTGCTGAGTCCCCATGGCTCACAGATACTTCCAAAACCAGCTTGCAGGTGCCGATGAGTCCGTGCAGATGACGCAACCAAGCTCAGGAGGAGCTCGATGAAGATCTTGTCCTTTGTGTTGTTTTGTTCTGGTTAATCAGTAGTGGAGCCCAGTTGGGGTCGATCGGGGACCTTGTCGCATTTGGGTTCTTCTTTTATTTTGGCTCCGTAGTCGGGCCCTGATTGTACTTGGTTGATGTAATGCTTTATTCATGTAATTGTGTGAAGTGGCGATTGTAAGCCAACTATGTATCTTTTTCCCTTATGTATTACATGGGTTGTGTGAAGATTACCTCGCTTGCGACATCGTTTTCAATGCGGTTATGCCTCTAAGTCGTGCTTCGACACGTAGGAGATATAGCCGCATCGAGGGTGTTACAAGTTGGTATCAGAGCCTTCCTTGACCTTAGGAGCCCCATTGCTTGATCGTTTTTAGCGGCCGAGTTGTGTCTAGAAAGATGTTTTGAGTCATTTAGGAATTATATATCAGAGAGTTTAGGAATTCTTTTTACTTCTCAGTCTCCTCATCGCTCTGGTAAGGCATCCTGACGTAGAGTTTTGACTCTTCTCTTCTCAAATTTCACTAAATTTTTTTAGGATCACGCGGGTATCTTGGAATCGTTCCGATGGTTTTGTGACGAGAACATTGTCTTGGTGCCTCCTGTCAGGGGTTTTGTGGAAGTGTCCCGGGGAGTTGAGCTCTGAGGTGTTGTCGTCATAATTTTATCGTTGCAGTTCTGGAATACCTGAGTTTAGTACGCCGACATCGAAAATCTCTTTTATGCAGTTCGTTGGTGAGATAACCTTGACGCCACCCAGTACTAGGGCGGGAGTTCGGGAGTATTGCCATAACTTGTGTAACGGATGCTTTTCGAAGGTTGAGGTAGATGATTTCCGAAGGTTACTTGGTTATGTGTTGAAGGATGGATACAACTGGATGTAGGAATTGCTAGTTTTGGGTGAGATATTATGCTTCCCCTGTATCCCCAACACCTGATTTCATAACCGGAAAATGTCGGGAGTTTATAAGTGGGAATTCAAGTAGTTCTTAGGATATCTTTCCGACAGATGTATGATATGAAATTGGGGTTCGACGTCTAGTGGTTCGCCTATTCACGGTCGGTTTTACAGTGGTCTCGTTATGTCTTAAAGAGTCCTTGGCTATGCCGACTCGGGGACGCTTCGTATGTCATGTGCACTGCCTTGTACATGATGGTGATGTACGATCGAGCCCGTGTAGACCCCACCACGAAAACTTCGGACGAAATCTCTATCATATGTTTGTTGCGGCTTATTTTGCAAGTCAATCCTTTGTTTTGTTTTTGAGTTGTGGTATTCGAGTTGCTTCGAAGTCAAATGTTGATTCCATACCTTCCCCAAATGGTGTTTTCATACTCCGATGTGAATACCAATCCTTCATGATAATCGAGATTGTCATGTCAATCCTTTTCACCGGTGTGTTTCTCTGCAAGTGGATCGGAACATTTCAACATCCGCAAGATCCAATCTCAGCTTTCTCAACGGTGTTCGTTCATCCATCCCAAGTTGTCTTTGTTTTCCCGCCCTCCCTCCCTTGTTTTCTTCAAGGACTCAGATTTCTTAATCGTGTATCCATGTGAAGTCTCTCCATTCTTTTCCTTCAATGTTCTTATCCGGTGATTCTCATGAAGATACTAACGGAGCATCAAGTTCATCATCCTTCGTTCTTTTCCCTTCTCCGGTAGATTTAATCCAAGTTTGCGGTGTTGACCATATCCTTTTTCCTCGTTTCAAATACTTTCTCATGCCGGTGCAATTCTTAATCGTTCTCCTCTCGCTATTCTATTGTCGCGGAGTGCTCAAGATATCTCAGAAGGCTCATTTTTTTCATTCAAGATCAGTTCAATCTATTTCGAGGTTGTTATCTCTTTCAAGTCATTTAATTCAACCGGTGCAATATCTTTCAAGTAATCATTCCAACGGTGTTTATTTTGAGTGGGTCCTAACCCACAGGTCTTTTCCCAGGATCTTACCTGACTCTTCTTATTTTCCCGGACCTATCCTAAAGTCCTTTTAAAGTTTGACGTAAGAATAAGTTATCATCAGTCAAATGCCATCTCCTAGATCTTTCACAATTCTTTTCATCGTTGGCTCAACCTCTTCGTTTTGATTCTTCCGTAGTTTCTAAATAATTCATGGTGGTGTTTCTCGTCGTCATTCTCGGAGATTTGAAGACCGAAGAAGAGTTTTACCTCCATATTTTGCTCCACTCTCCTCAAGATTCGTGATTCTAGCTTGTTGCCATCCTCTCATAATTGTTCGATTGTGAGAATTCTTTTTATCCATCCGGAGCAATTCAGGAGCCTTTTCAGTTTGTTCATCCGGAGTCCATCAATGCAGGTTTATTCATTCTCAGCTTTCAGCTATCATTCTCCAAATTTTACCGGTGCTTCATGCAAGTGATCTTTAATCGGCTCGTGATCTCTTCGTTCTCATGGATCTAAATACTTTCAAGCATCTTCGTTCATTTGTTAATTCTTCCCGGTGTTTCGCTATGTTTTATTCATTTTTTTTTCAATTCTTACGGTGGTTCGTTCAAGAGTTTTCTTCCTTTGTGTATCATATCTATGCATTCGTGCTTTTCAAATTCTACCGGTGGATCGTTGAAGACTTTCTCAAGTTTGTGCTATATCTATCTTAATCTTTCTTCGAGGATAAGTAGTATGCCAAATCCATTGCTTGTCAGCAATTAAATTGTTGAAGGATACGCATAACATAGTTCTTATTCTTGTTCCATCCAAGTGATTAATTCCTTATTCCGGAGCCTCATCAAAATTCTTGGTTTCAATTGTTTCATCTTCTCTTTTCCGGACTTCCAAGCTCTCTCAATTTATTTCATCGCGCAGATCCATCTAATCATTGCAAGGATTCACCTTGTGTTTTCAACTTCTCTTCTTCTCGTTATCCTTTCGTTACTGGAGTTCTTCATGGAGGTTCTTCATGATGGTTCATCAAGGATTTAATTTCTTCTCGAAGTGTTCATCGAGATTCTTTTCAGAGGAGCTCAAGTATTCTTTATCTTGCATTTTAAAGTGCAATTCTTTCAACCATATCATTCGAGGTGGTATTATGTCATTCTTGATAATTTGAGTTCATGTCTCATGATTCACACGTTGTTAAGAATGAGGTATTTTAAATCCATCAATCTCTTCTTTGGAGTTATCTTGGGTTTATTTTCACCTAAAACTTTCCCTAAGGTTTGTTGCTATTAATGGTGATAATATATGATCCAAGTTCTTCATCTCTCCTCCTGGTGAAATACTTTCTTGTCTCCTTGTTCATTCCAATCCAATTCTTTTTCCGTGAGTGGCAGGCTGTCACCTCATAATTTGAGATGTATTCCATAAGACCATATCAAGTGTATTCTTTTCGTTGTTGGATTCCCAACAACTCCGTTCGACCCTTCTCCTAAAGATGCCTTGTCGAGCTCTTTTGTGGCAGATTTTGGCATTTTCTTCTCCATTCTCCTATTTCAATGATCTAACTTCTATTCTTTTCTTCCTGAGACATTGTGATGTTTCTTATTTTCGTTTTGTCAGGATCATGTTATTTTCTTGGTTTATCCATTTAACCGGAGTGTTGTGCCCCTTTTGCTCAAGCTCTTTCATTTTATCAAGTCTTCATCTCTTTTCAACCGAAGTGCTACCCGAATCAGTTATTTCTTATTCCTCTTTCTTAACGGAGTGCTTTCAACTTTGTTCTTCTCCGTTGCTTTCTTTCTTTCAATGTGCTCAACCTTTTCAAGGTTCTTTGGTTTCGCTCGTTTGTCAAAGAAGCAACTTAGTTTTACCTCTTCTTTTTCTCTTCTGTTTTCCCTCCGGTGCCATTCTAGATCTCGGGACGAGATCCTCTCGTAGTGGTGGAGTGTTGTAACGCCCCGAGACCGGAGCTTCAGATGCCTTCCGTGGTTTCCGGATTTTTCGTCGTGTGAGTTGATTGTTTCTTTGCTTTCTTCTTTGCATCATATGCATTGCATCATGTCAGCTTGCCATAAGTCTTTTGCATCTCAACTAAATAAACCGTATGGATCTTCGATCCATTTAAACCGAGGGAATTCACGTGGTGATTCTCTTTATAACATATCCTCCCAATATTAGGGAGCTATAATAAAATATTCCATTTATTTGGATTTCACCTTAACACACTTGCATATTAAATCCCTTGGCTTTTTTTCTTCTTCAAGTGTTGACTCGCTAACCTTGCCTTATATTCTTTCATCATTTTCCGGAGCTCCAACAAAAACCTCAACATTTTTGGACCTCCCTATCACCTATTTCCTATGCAAAACCATTTGAATTATATTCAAATGATTTCGTTTCAAACTTCACTCACGTGATCATTTCCATTTTTCGTGGATCAGGCTCATTTTTGTGACGCTAAGAAAATTTACTTCATGTTCAAACTCCACTGCAATCCCTCTCAGCTTTTCTTCCAGGTTCCTTTCTTTTTTTTAGTTAAAAAAAAAGAGAGTTGGAGAGGGAAGAGAGAGGCCCAGCCTAGCCGGCCACTTGGGTCTCCAGCAGCTCCCTCCCTCAAGCGCCGGCCCAAGGCCAGGCCCAATCAGCAGCCCAGCCGCACCCCCACTCCTTTTCTAACCCTAGCCGGATCCTCCTGTCGATCTCTCCCTCCCTCTTCCCTCAAGCGCCGCAGTCTCCTTCTCCATCGATCCCCTTTCCTTTCTTCGATCTCCCTCCAACGCTGCCGCACACTCTCGACCAGCGGCACCTCTCCTCCACCTCGCGCCACCTACCTCCCTCCGTGGTCAGGCACTAGCTCCAGGAGCCAAAAGAGGCGTTGCCGCTGTCCAGGAGCCGTGGCGCCTCTTTGCTGTTCCCTCCAGCGCCGCCTTGCGCTGCCCCTTCCCCTCGCGTCCTCGCCATGGACCTGCGCGCAGCGCCCGGCGACTCTGCTGCTCGCCGGTGAGCCGTGCCCCGCCGCCGGAACTCACGAGGCCGCAGCCTCCTTCCTCGTCCTCTCGCGAGCTCGCCTCTGCCTCTACCCCTGCTGCTGCTCAGCCCCTCTGACGCCTTGCCTCGCCTCCTGCCTCCGGCATGCCCCGCTAGAAGCGTGTGGCCCCGCGTCCAGCGCTTCTCGCTCGCTCAGCCACGACCTCCTCAACCACGACCCTCTCCATGTGCCACCGAGGTCTTGCCTCCTCCCTGTGGCATCGCGCGCCCGAAGTCCAGGCCCTCTCCAGCCTCCAGAAGCTCTGCTTCCCTTGCTCTACGCCAAGACCGATGCCGGCTCCACTTCGTCTTGCTGCTGTTCCGCCTTCGACCTCCTGTTGTTGCAGGACCCTCCCCATCGGGCACTGTGGACGTGTTGTTTCTTCTCTCTCAAGGTCGAACGGACGCCGGTTACACGAGACACCAAGTACCACGACGGTCCTCCAAGAGTTTGGGTTCGACAAGTTTGATGACGCTATTGTACATCTACATTACCGAGACCGGCAAGACCGACTGAATGAAACCCCCAAGTACCTCTATGAACGGAAACGCCAAGTACTCTACACGCGAAGACGCCTAAGACCATTTCGGGATTCATCGAGTACAACTATCGTCGACCCTCGAAGACCCCGTGGACGTCAAGTTCCGTTTCGTGACCCCGAACCTCTATGAAAACGTTGTACGAGTACTTCCATGGCCGAAGACCCGTGTACAACTACCGTCGCCCTGTACGACTACCTCGACTATGAACGTCCCGAGGACATCTACTTCCTCTACTTTGCACCGAACGGGAACCACCTTTTGCACGCTTCGAAGGTATAACCCCGAGACGACCGTCCGAGAACGTTTGCATGTGTTGGATGAGGTGCACCCTTTGTCTGGACCGTGTCCGTATTGTCACTCGTTTTCCATGCCACTAACCCGTGGGACACCCGGAATCCGAGAGCGCCCCACCATCTTTTACACGCATCCGCACATTTCTCCTTTGCATCGGTATCTCAATCGAGTTACCGGAACCGGAACACTGCCGTGGCACCGTTTTCGTTATCGTTCCGTGGCACCCCTTTCCTTTCCACCATGGTGACAAATGCTTCATAATGCTCTTATCAAGTCTTAATAAAAATTTCTTAAACTTGTTCATGTCATCTGCATCATGATAACAACAATTAAAATGTTTAAATTGTGGTTGCAATAAATTACTAAGGCATATGGGGATTTACCTGATTCGTTATTTGTTATATTCGGCCCCATTTAAATTGTTTAGATGGTGTAGTTTTGTTATGCCTCACCTCTTGCCATGTTTAACAACATTTAATATTGTTGGGTACATAAACGAGATCGAACTAAATAATTGATGTGGTGCTCCGTCAATATGCAACTCGTTGCATATTGAGCTCCACTTAATTTGTAGTTTTGGTTGTTGCATTTTGCCATGCCATGCCCTCTTTAAACCGGACATGCATCATACTTGTTTGTGCATCATGCCATGTCTATGTGGTGGTTGTTTACTATGTTGTGTGCTTCTTTCCGGTGTTTGCTTCTTCGGGTTGGTTCCGGTAACGTCGTGCTTGTGAGGAACCGTTCGTCTACGTCCGTTTGTCTTCTTCATGGACTCATTCTTCTTCCTTGCGGGATTTCAGGCAAGATGATCATACCCTCGAAATCACTTCTATCTTTGCTTGCTTAGTTGCTCGCTCTTTTGTTATGCCTATGCTGCGATACCTACCACTTGCTTATCATGTCACCCATATTGTTGAACCAAGCCTCTAACCCACCTTGTCCTAGCAAACCATTATTTGGCTATGTTACCGCTTTGCTTAGCCCCTCTTATAGCGTTGTTAGTTGCAGGTGAAGATTGTAGTTTGTTCCTTGTTGGAACATGGAGATGTCATTCCTTTATGGAACATGCTTACTTGTTGGGATATCACTATATATCTTATTAACTTAATGCATCTATATACTTGGTAAAGGGTGGAAGGCTCGTCCTTATGCCTGGTGTTTTGTTCCACTCTTTCCGCCCTAGTTTCCGTCATATCGGTGTTATGTTCCCGGATTTTACGTTCCTTACGCGGTTGGGCTATTATGGGAACCCCTTTACAGTTCGCCTTGAGTAAAACTCCTCCAGCAATGCCCAACATTGGTTTTACCATTTGCCACCTAGCCTTTTTCTTTTCCTTTGGGAGTCGCGCTCCTGAGGGTCTTCATTATTTTACCCCCCCGGGCCAGTGCTCCTCTGAGTGTTGGTCCAACTTGTTAGTCGCCGGTGGCCACCAGGGGCAACTCTGGGCTGGCCTACCGGAAGTTTGGACGATCCGGTGTGCCCTGAGAAAGAGATATGTGCAGCTCCTATCGGGATTTGTCGGCACATTCGGGCGGTGTTGCTGGTTTAGTTTTACCCTGTCGAAATGTCTTGTAGAACCGGGATACCGAGCCTGATCGGAATGTCTTGGGAGGAGGTCTATTCCTTCGTTGACCGTGAGAGCTTGTGATGGGCTAAGTTGGGACTCCCCTGCAGGGATTTGAACTTTCGAAAGATGTGCCCGCGGTTATGGGCAGATGGGAATTTGTTAACGTCCGGTTGTAGAAAACCTAAACTTGATCTTAATTAAAATGAATCAACAGCGTGTGTTACCGTGATGGTCTCTTTCCGGCGGAGTCCGGGAAGTGAACACGGTGTTGGAGTTATGCTTGACGTAGGTTGTTTAGGATCACTTCTTAATCATTACTTTCTCGAACGTGCTTTGCCTTCTCTTCTCGCTCTCATTTGCGTATGTTAGCCACCATATATGCTAGTCGCTTGCTGCAGCTCCACCTCATACCTTTTACCTTACCCATAAGCTTAAATAGTCTTGATCGCGGGGGTGCGAGATTGCTGAGTCCCTGTGGCTCACAGATACTTCCAAAACCAGCTTGCAGGTGCCGATGAGTCCGTGCAGATGACGCAACCAAGCTCAGGAGGAGCTCGATGAAGATCTTGTCCTTTGTGTTGTTTTGTTCTAGTTGATCAGTAGTGGAGCCCAGTTGGGGTCGATCGGGGACTTTGTCGCATTTGGGGTTCTTCTTTTATTTTGGCTCCGTAGTAGGGCCCTGATTGTACTTGGTTGATGTAATGCTTTATTCATGTAATTGTGTGAAGTGGCGATTGTAAGCCAACTATGTATATTTTTCCCTTATGTATTACATGGGTTGTGTGAAGATTACCTCACTTGTGACATTGCTTTCAATGCGGTTATGCCTCTAAGTCATGCTTCGACACGTAGGAGATATAGCTGCATCGAGGGTGTTACAGCAGCGGCCTCCGTCACGCGATGGAGTAGGCCTTGTGCCATCCATCATTCCGAGCAACACGGTGAAAGTCTGACATTGACTCCTGTAATGGACGTCGTCAACGGACCCGAGCACCAGCGGCGGCAGCAGGACTTTGATTGATGGATTGACCACTTCTTCACATGCATGAACACTCGATATAGGTACATCCCTAACGTGGTCCATGGCGGCCTTGGTGGCGACGAATAGTACAACCCCGGTTCCTGCACCGGTATCTCAACACCAATCACCTTTGGTATGGTGGACGACTTCTTCATCCATGCCATAAACGTTAGAGCCCAGCTGTCTGGAGGAACAAACGTATTTACGAGCTCACCTCCAAGGTCATTGATAAGCTCATTCATGGACTCGTTGTTCCAAGCACGTCGATGCATGCCGTGGAAGGTAAGCTTTGTTAAAAACTCAAAGGGCAGCGAGCCCCATCCTAGGTGCCACCGATCAAAGCTCACCAACGCGCCATCGCAGAACAAACGCCGGGAAGATTCGAACACACGATTGCAGTCGAAAGTTGTCCGGAACCTGACGAAGAAATCAGCCGGTGGCGGACAGACTCCGATGAGCAAGTCACTTATTTGGATGCCGTGCGCAATGGCAAGAGCTTTGACAAGGTCGTCCAAAGAGACGGGAGGCCGGTCGCTGTTGATGGTTACCATCAGCACTTTGCCGGCAAACTGGTCATCAAGCGCCGCCATGCCATTGTTGAGCGACATCATGTAGCGCCCGAAGGCAGGACGGACCTCAGGATCTCCGGCTCGGAGATCCGCGTTGACCGGCGACATGATAGTGTGCTGGAGTACAGGGAGTACAAGACGGGGATTTGGGGGAACTGGAGTAGGAATCGAGATTCCAGAGGTGAGGGAGGGGCGGTTGATCGGGGATGAAAAGGTAGCATAAATTTCAAACACGCGCCAGTATGCTCTCGGCGCGCAAGCGCACGAAACCACCGGTGGCGCCCACATGTCGGCCTAAGAGTTCTTATTCTTTCTTTTTTTGAGAGCCCGTCATCTTTTTGAGGATCTTTTGAAAGCCCGGCCTGAGAGTCATAATTGACCTATTTGGATTGCGTTACTACTCGGCCCATATTCAACGACACCTCACTGGCCCAAACAAGTGTACATCATCGAAAAGACACTGAGCTCAAATTATAACTTGAAAAAAGGAGATATACTCTAAACACTGGAGAATGGTGATGCCCTCATTTAGCCCACCAGCAGTTCGAGACAATAAACATTTTGAAACAACGAATAATGCAACATTCAAACACTGACTAGTGACTACTATTGACATAAATAACAAGACATGATAGTTCATAAGAAGTCTTGCTACACCACCAAAATGCACCCATCTACAGCGCTCAGACTCTCGTGATCCAGACGAGAATGACATTCTAAATAGAGGCAACTATTACATAGTAAGCTTGACATAGATGAGGATGACCAAATGACAAGGAATATGCATAACAAAAAAGAGAACTACCCATCTAGAACAAGCAGCAAAGACACCAAGTCATTCGAAGAGGGATGGCCCAACACCATAATAATTTGCAGCCCCGGTTCAACCACCAGTGATCCGAAGACACCAGTACTCCACCCTTTCGATGCAACTGCCCAATTACCTATCAACCTGAAGGCTTGAACCACATCACTGCCTATTGGACTCGACACATCCAAGGATCAAAGTTAATCTAGATG
Organism: Triticum dicoccoides; assembly: GCF_002162155.2. Taxonomy (NCBI): domain Eukaryota; kingdom Viridiplantae; phylum Streptophyta; class Magnoliopsida; order Poales; family Poaceae; genus Triticum; species Triticum dicoccoides. The sequence continues at coordinate 607,726,727 of NC_041382.1, read as the reverse complement.
CCTTTGTCATTCTCACCTTCTTTTGGCTGCAGGCTGTATCATTGACAATCAGGGGAGTTTGCTCCCAAACTCCTAGGGCTCGCCGTGTAGACACAATTTTCCATAGCAAATAGAGCCTCTCTGCCATCAAGGTCCTTGCCAGTGGTGATCTCCTGGTTAATTGTATAATTGAGTCTGAGAAACAGAGAGTATGAACCAGGGCTGTTTACCCGCCTCCAACTCAAAAATCCCGCAGGCCCCAACAAGATGGTATCCTGCTCATTGACGTAACAGCCACTGTCCGGATACTCACGTATTTCACGGTGCTTGCATACAGTGGGGTTTTCGCAATATAACTTTTTCGGCTCATGTGTCCGAATGATCATCCGTCTTTTTCCGTCCTCTGATCGAGCAAGGAACCGGTTGTGCTTCCTTGTTTTTGGCAAAGGTGGTGTGATTACAAAGGGCAGTAACTGTAGGGACACTGCATCATATCAAAAAGGACATGCATTGTTAATGTAAGATTAGCATTGTTCAGAGTATGAATCGGATAATGCAAGAAATAGCATTGATATGTCCCTGTTGAAACTAGGAGGAAAATACAGGGAAATGTATACTGGGTTCGAAAATATAGAAGTGTCATGCATGGTTATACTCATGTTATCTCACAATCGATTCTTCACAGGAAACTACCATGTCATGCATATTATGTAATCATGTTCTGTCCTCACAAACAAATTCATCAAGCAAAACTAACAGACCATGCATTGTTATATACTCATGTTCTATGGGCAAAAATTTTGTGAGCATATTATTCTAGCTATTGATTGCTGAAGGGCGAACATAGGTATGTTCACTACTTCAAAATATAGAGTTCTCCATATGCACATTTTCTTACCTAATGTATGGTTAGATGAAATCAACAGTGTGATGCATGTTTCTACATCATGAAAATGAGGAAACTAACATGGCCATTGATACACACTCATATTTAGCAGTATATGGATTATTATAAAGTAAGGAGAATATCAGTATCTTCCTAACAGTTTGATTATTCAGTGGTACAAATTGGCTGTAATGACATGGTCACAATCACATGAATTAACTCATTCCAAATATAGCTGATTTATGGTGTTTCTAATACATTGCCATAGTTCTACTCAAATTCTGCTCAAACATGGATATGTCAATCATCACAAAAAGTTCAAACAGTGTCATGGCATCATCATTAACATCAGACGGAAGCAACTTACACGCGCCGTCACAGCAATACATGATGCCATCTGTTTTGTCGATCGCACAGATGATACCATTGTGTTAAATAGCATCACAAAAGTGTGTATCAGCTTTGACGATGGTCCACTTCAAGCTGAGCTGTCTCCAACGGAAATATAGGCGAGTCCCTTGTCGAACAACGCAATTATCTTGAAGTCTGTGTCATTCGCATGTCATGTGGGCACTTGTCAGATTACAATCTTCTGCAAAACAAGGTGCGACCAATTGACGACGTAAGATGACTTGGATCGCGAAGGTAAAAATTTGTATCATCCAACGGAGGAAAGATAATCTCATGGGAGGTCTGTAAGTTCATGAGCACCAACTTTTCCCCGTCTTCTCTGACGGCAGCCATCCAGTGGGAGTTCATGCCGACCCAGTACAGACCTGCAAGAAGTTTTGGGCGATGGTGATCGAACCGAAGTCGAGGGAAATGATGTAAGGCGACCCGCTACATACCCACAAAGAAGTTTCGGCTAATGGAGGTCGGATTGAAGTCGAGGGGCATCATGTATGCCTCCGTATGATGGTGAGCAAATCTCGCAAGACCATATAGCAGCAAACAAGGTGTCTTGAAAAGCTTAGGCCTCGCTGCGACGATGGCCGTGTGCATGCCCCTCGAGCATGCAACCAGCCGCAGGGCACTCAACATATCCATACACGAACAACAAAGGTTGAGGACGTCACTGGGAAGATTGCTCCAATCGCGGATTGTGCGGTTCGCGTTCAGCCATGGTGGAGTTTGGAAGGTGGGGTTTTGGTGGGCTTGATTTATGGGGCAGAAGGCTTTCGGTGCTGGAGCGGCTAGCGAGGAAATAGTGGTACTGGGGGAGGCGAGCGAGGTGAGGCTACGCGGGGGCACAGTGAGATGGTTGTCGGTGTCAAAACCGGCGGATCTCGGGTAGGGGGTCCCGAACTGTGCGTCTAAGGCGGATGGTAATAGGAGGCAGGGGACACGATGTTTACCCAGGTTCGGGCCCTCTTGATGGAGGTAATACCCTACGTCCTGCTTGATTGTTCTTGATGATATGAGTATTACAAGAGTTGATCTACCACGAGATTGTAGAGGCTAAACCCTAAAAGCTAGCCTATGGTATGATTGTCTATTGTCCTACGGACTAAACCCTCCGGTTTATATAGACACCGAAGGGGGCTAGGGTTACACAAAGTCGGTTACAAGAGAGGAGATCTACATATCCGTATTGCCAAGCTTGCCTTCCATGCCAAGGAGAGTCCCATCCGGACACGGGACGAAGTCTTCAATCTTGTATCTTCACAGTCCAACAGTCCGGCCAAAGGATACAATCCGGCTATCCGGAGACCCCCTAATCCAGGACTCCCACAGTAGCCCCTGAACCAGGCTTCCATGATGATGAGTCCGGTGCGCAGATTCTTCTTCGGCATTGCAAGGCGGGTTCCTCCTCCGAATACTCCATAGAAGATTTTGAACACAAGGATAGTGTCCGGCTCTGCAAAACAAGTTCCACATACCACCGTGGAGAGAATAATATTTCCAAAAATCTAATCTGCTGACATGTTTTGACAGCACGACAACATGTCATGGCCCGGTCATTATTCGATCCATTTTTCTCAACCAGCGCTGCACATATCGCAAGGCAGTTTTCCTGACACGTCTTGTCAAAGCAGAGATCGTGTCCCCCTTATTACGGGATTCTCATCAATACGAACGTGGGTAACCCAATCGCGCCTGTTGGTATGACTCCTCAAATTCAGGCAAGTCCCAAACGGCCACGAGGAGGACGCTTGATATTCACCCTCTTTATAAAGAGGCCCAGGCCTGTCCTTTTTTTCCCTCTCGTGCTCAATCGAATACCTCCCCCGCCTTGAGTTCTAACACCCAAGGCTCAGGTCAGGTGCTTCAGACCTTCAACCATGTCCGGATCCAACCTCCAAGGTCTGTGGATGCCTTCCTCTGTCACAGAGGAGGACATCAAGAAGCTGAGAGAGGCCAGGTATCTGATCGCCGAAATCTCGCATAGGCTGCCTGCCCGAGGGCAGGTCATCTCCACTCCCGAACCCAATGAGAGTGTTGTGTTCATCTCTCACTTCCTCCGAGGGCTAGGCATCGCTCTGGATCCCTTCGTTAGGGGGATCATGTTCTATTATGGGCTGGATTTTCATAATCTGGCCCCGGATTCCCTCCTTCACATCTCGTCATTCATCGTCGTCTGTGAGGCCTTCCTCCGCATTACCCCACACTTCGTCCCGTGGCTCAAGACTTCCAATGTGAAGCCGAAGATGATCGAGGGGCATCATGCAGAGTGCGGAGGTGCCGCAATAAGCAAAAGTGTTGATGCTCCATGGACTGAGGGTTCCTTCCCAGAGGTGTCCAGTTTATGGCAACGGGAGTGGTTTTACATCACAGCTCCCCGGAGTACCAAGTGGGTAGCTGCCCTAGCCTTTCGCTCGGGCCCGCCACCACAACTGACGTCATGGATCAATAAGGGGCTGAACTGGGAGCCAGTAAATGATGTGCCGATATTGCAGAGTTGCATCCAAGATCTCCTTGAGAGAGATGTCAGCCTGGTCATGGTAACGCAAGTCATGCTAGTTCATCGAGTCCAGCCTTGCAAACGTCGACCCCTCCGTATGTGGGAATTCAACCCGGAAGGACCGCGAATTATACAGCACTTCCTCGGCATGACGCTCGAAGAGATGTACAAATTGTTCTTCGGACCCCAAATAAAGTGTCCGGACACCACCGAGGATGTGGGCCTGAGCTGTAATCGCCCCGATACCCAAGTAAGTAATCCCATGGCCGAACATGATGTCTTCTTATTTATCATAACATCATTATGAAAATTCGCTCTTTGACCAGGACTGGATAACAAAGGCGAAGATGATCAGGTGTTCGGCCCCCCTTCCCGAAGGCTCGGCCAATCCATTACTAGCCAGGATGCTCGAGCCGGCGCCTTATCAGGCGCCCTCAGGGGAAGATAAAGGGGGGAATACAGAGGCTGAAAGTGGGCCTCACGCACTATTCATCCAAACCGGGGGAATTAGCGCCTCCGTGAAGGAGGATAACCAGGGAGAAGAATCCAACATTCCCCCTCCCCAAGGAAGGAAGAGGAACACCTCTAAAGACCCGGAAAAAAAGGTTTTCAAACAGGGGAAGAAATCTTCCCCAGAGGGTCCCGTCTTGGAGGGTACTCTTGCCGCACAGTGCCCGCAAGGGGATCAGCCCTCGACCGAGCTGTAAGTGAACAAAAAGTACTTAATAGTGAAAATATCCTACCTTACTTCTGAAGACAATAACCGAAGCTTATATCTTGTAGTTCGGATCGTAGCCCTTCTCGAGAGTTCGTCTTCGGGGGATCTTCTTCCGGAGATGATGGAGAGCGAAACACCTCCCCCTGCCACCCCACCTCATGAGGCGAGCGACCCCGAAGTGTCGTCGCGGAGGGTTTCTCCTGATCCGCCAAGGCCAGAGGGTAATGCTTTGGCCACGCGAAGTCCTCAGTATTCGGCTCCTAAAGAGAGCAACCGAAAGAGTCCGGAACCGTACAGTGTGCAGTCGGACGCACTAAAGGATCTTCTGGAGCAAGCAGCCATCTCAGAAGCGCATCGTATGCTAATGGGTACGGTAATTGAAAGGATTTCATCCGCCAAAAGCGGGTTGCATGAAGCTTTTATGAGTCTGCTAAAAGGCTTTGAGGTACGTGAAATAGTGTATGTTTTTGACAGTACCGCACATGTTAGGTGTGACCTATGCAGATAGTATCCCATAAGACTCTGGTTGCCGTCGAGGACGGCGGCAAACATAGGATCATAGTCCCAGGTAATAATCAGGTCGCCTTCATGTGTAGGTGGCTGAAGGTCCGGTGGCTAGCCAGACTGATGAGTTTGCCGAGCTAAAGCGGCAACTTGATGCGGCAGATGCCGACATCGTGCTTGTCAACAAGCGGCTAGACGAGGCACAGGGTATGTGATTTCTCCTGTGATCAACACATAGCGATGCGGCCAAGGAACAAGCCAGGAATAGCGATGCGGCTGCTCTAAAGGCAGTCGAAGAGCTGAGGGCCGAGCAGGCCGCGCATTGCCAAAGCAAGGAAAGAATAGCGAAGATGGCCGTGGAGTTGAAAGATGCCGCTGACCATTACCAGCTTCTTGAAAAAGAAAACCGAGCGAAGGCGATGGACCTAGAGATGGCCATGGTAGCAGCCAAGGAAGCCCGCTCCAAAATCAGAGCGACGAAGGAGGAGCTGTGTCAAGCTGGAGATATCGCGGCTGGGAAGCCCTTTTTGTTGCGGACTAGGTTCGGAGATCCGAAGTATGCCCATCTTGACCAACTATGGAGTTCTGCAGATGCATACGTGGATTTGGCAGCAAGTGCTGATGATGCGGCCGAGTACTTCAAGGATCAAAAAGATCGTGAAGTGGAAAAGCTGTTCTGGTCACAGTTCCATGCTCCAGTGCGTCCGCTGATGTTGAATGAGCAAATGGCCGAGTGGGCCGAGCTCCATAGGTTGTCCGGACTTGCCATGAGGTCTGTTGTGGATCATCTGTGGCCGGAAGGGCCAAGGCCGGATAGTTATTTAGTTTATTGCAACAATTCCTTGGTGCTGTGTCACACATTGATGCTATGAAGAGGTCGGCATGCATAGAGGGTGCTTGGATGGCACTTGCCCGTGTCAAGACATACTGGGCAGAGATGGAGGCCACCACTATTGCAACACAGGGTTCGGCCGTGGGCCGAGTAGCTGCCGAGCACTACTTTGAAGAAGTCCTTGAAGGCGCTCGTTGTGCAGCGAACGAGGCAATCAGACTATATTGCTTTAACACTTTCACTTAGCCATAGGAGTTTGATGGTGGGACTACTATATAGCCCCTAGTACTTCTGCGCTTGTCCGAATACGGGGCGCATACGTACATGACCAGGAAATGGCCCTTCGTTAATGCGGAGGAATCCCGAAGATTCCTCTAAGTCATTGAGTGGTTGACCAGTCTCGCGCTTTATCATGACAGTCAGTTTTCGGCTTTCCCTACTGAGGTGCTCATCCGGATGAACCAGGGCACAATCGCAGTAGTTCTCCCAGTGCTACCTTAGCCGATATAGCGGAACGTAAGGTACCAAAACATGGGAGCTGGGAAAATCCAACATTTGACCAAAGACATGATTCGGAGCTGATGCATATAAGGACAAACTCGCGACGCCGAACAGGTATTCGCTCTTTATAACATATGCCGGGTTGAACAATGCCCTTAATAATAAACCCCGAGTGTCCAGGTATGTGCAATTTCCTGACGTGGCCACATGCCAATAACGTCAGCATCATTCTCGGTTGTATTGAGTATCCGGAGGATGTGAACAACAAGAGACAGTAAAAAAGGTCTACGCAGGGTCTTAATCTGAAAAGAAACCTTTGAGTGGGTCCCTGCTGCACGTCTGCGCCTGTGTCTCCGTTGTGCCATGTCCTGGATGGGTGTAGCACGATTGTCATCTGTAAAAGAGACGAACTTAGGTGAAAGTTGTCGTGCCAGAAAATTGGTTATTATCAATAAACCATTAAAATTCAAGATAAGTCAAGTTGAGCCGAACTAGCCCTGATTACACGCAGGAAGCCCCTGGTACCGTCTATGGGGGTTTAACCATCAAACCAATCTCGTGTATATGTGGTGATGCGCCGGACTGGTCTAGCTGTGTCCGTGGTCTTGACGACCTGTCATTTATTCTGGTTGGTGAGGCCGTCTAGTGTTCGGCTGTTAAAGCCGCCGCACATTCTTCCGTGGGTAGATAACGCTCAATATTTCCACTAACTATGATGGTGCCACGTGGACCGGGCATCTTAAGCTTGAGAGAAGCGTAATGCGGTACTGCATTAAAACGAGCGACACCGCTCTTCCAAGTAGTGGTTGATAGCCACTTCGAAATGGAGCGATGTAGAATGTTTACTTTTCACTTCGGAAGTTGTCGGGAGAACCGAATACAACCTCTAGTAATAGAGAGCCCGTACAGCGGGCCTCTGGGCCTAGTATTACTCCCTTGAAGGTAGTATTACTGTCGCTTACTTTTGTCGGGTCTATCCCCATTTTTCGGATTGTGTCCTGATATATCAGATTAAGACCACTGCCGCCGTCCATAAGGACTCGTGTGAGATGGTATCAGTTTATTATTGGGTCTAACACCAAGGCAACCAATTCTTCATGCCGGATGCTTGTCGCATGATCCCCGCGATCAAAAGTGATCGGGCAGGCCAACCAGGGATTGAACTTAGGGGTGACGGGCTCTATGGCGCGTATATCTCAGAGTGCATGTTTGCTTCTCCTCTTCGTCACATGGATCATGTTTACTGTTTTAACCTCTCGTGGGAATTTTTTCTGTCCTCCAGTGCTTTGCTGGCGAGGTTCATCCTCGTCTTCACTTGGTGTCTCCCCCCCTTGTGTTCGGCGTTTAGCTTACCGGCCTGCTTGAAGACCCAGCATTCTCTGTGGGTGTGATTTGTAGGTTTATCGGGGGTGCCATGAATCTGACATAGTTTGTCGAGAATCCTGTTTCGGCCAGACAGTCCATCTCTGCTTCCTTTGAAAGGGTTTTTCCGCTGACCTGGTCGAGAGCCCCTGAATCCGGCATTTACCACCGTATTATGTGGGCTATCTTCTTTATTTCGACGCTTGTTTTTATTGCATCGTGGTTTTCCATTGCCATCCCTGACTTCGGATGTGCTTGGGTCGCTGGTGCTACTGCGGGCTAACCAGCTATCTTTGCCCATGCAAAAGCGGGTCATGAGGCTTGTCAGGGCTGCCATTGTTCTCAGTTTTTCTTGGCCGAGGTGTCTAGCGAGCCATTTGTCTCGGACGTGGTGCTTGAAAGCTACTAAGGCCTCGGTGTCCGGGCAGTCAACGATTTGGTTCTTCTTAGTGAGAAACCTGTTCGAAAGCTTTCGGGCTGACTCTCCGGGCTGCTGAATTATATGACTTAAATCGTCTGCATCCAGAGGTCGGACATATGTCCCTTGAAAATTAGCCCGGAAAGCATCCTCGAGATCTTCCCAACTTCCAATTGAGTTTTCGGGGAGGCTTTTCAGCCAGTGCCGAGCTGGTACTTTAAGCTTGAGGGGCAAGTATTTGATGGCATGGAGATCGTCTCCGCGAGCCATATGGATACGGAGGATAAAGTCCTCAATCGAGACCCCCGGGTCTGTGGTCCCGTCATACGCCTCTATGTTCACTGGTTTGAATCCTTCTGGGAATTCGTGGTCTAGCACCTCATCGGTGAAACATAGGGGGTGTGAGGCACCCCTGTATTTGCATGTACCATGGCGTTCGGACGGTTGTAGTATTCGGTTTTGATTTTGTGCCAGAGCACGCTTCCTAGATCCATAGATGGATCTGCTCATACCGGATTTTTGGCGCATGTCCTCACGTAGATCGTGTGTTGACTTATGTGCGACCTTGTTAGCCGCTCTACCGCGGTCACAAGGTGGTCTATTCGGTCGGTTGGCCGTTTCAATTTTCGGCTGTGTGGGCTCTAAGGCCTCATCGTCGAATTCAGGTAATAGCTTGCGCTTTGGATAGCTCTTTGTGTGGTAACTTCCACCATACTTTTCTTCGTTGTCGAGCACTTTGTTCCACCTGCTGTTGAGTGTATTTTGTGTGGCCTTAAGCCTTTGCTTCGGCTTCTTCAGACTCCTTGCTGTGGCAATAAGCCTTCTGCGGAGGTTCTCTTGCTCCAAGTGCGTTTCCGGGATGATGTGTGCATCTTCGTCCGGACTGTTTTCCTCCCCAGAGGGGGTTTGATGAGGTTTATCCTCGGCGTCGCCGTGTTCGGACGTCTGATCCATACTATGTTCTCCGTTTGCAGCTTCATCGTGCTCTGCCGCCGGGGCAATGTGGTCGTTGTTTCCTCTGGAGTCGACTGGAGTGTTATTTTCTCTTGCGCTGTTATCATTGTTTTTGCTATGGCGGGACCTAGAGCGGCGCCGCTGACGTCGGCGCTTGGGTTGCTTCTTGGAGGGGCCATCCTCCGCTGTCTCTTTGCCATTGCCTTCTTTGGGTGTATCCACCATGTATATGTCATGTGGTGAAGTTGTTGTCCAGCGCCCTGTGGGTACTGGTTCCTGTTCTTCTCCTGCATCATCGTCCATACCATTGATGTCTTCGGAGTCGAAGTCAAGCATGTCGGTTAAATCGTCAACACTGGCTACTAAGTGGGTGGTGGGTGGGCAACGAATTTCTTCGTCGTCCGCATCCCATTCTAGCCGGACATAGTTCGGCCAAGGTTCTCCTGACAAGGAGAGAGACCTTAATGAATTTAGCACATCGCCGAAAGGCGAGTGCTAAAAGATACCGCGGAGGTGAACTCCATGATCGGCGCCCAGTCGGATTCGATAGGCACGGATGCAGGCGGCTCGGAGTCCGTGGCCGGAGACGAATCCAGTGGTTCGGTGACACGACTCTCGTAAGGGCTGAAGTCAATATCCGGCTCCATCGCCACTAAGAGTGCGGCCTCCAAGGCCCGTCCTCGGATGGTGCAATTTGGTCCCGATTGAAGGCCGGAGTAGTTGCAGATGCGATCTCCCGAACACTGTCCGATGGCAGAGTTACGTCATACTGGTCGTGATTGTTGCGGCGCACCTGACATGGGCTCGAATCCATCGAAGATCAAGTCTCTGCGGATGTTGGCAATGTAGTTTAAGTTTCCAAACCTGACCTGATGGCCAGGGGCGTAGCTCTCGATCTGCTCCAGATGGCCAAGTGAATTGGCCCGCAGTGCGAAGCCGCCGAATATGAAGATCTGTCTGGGGAGGAAAACCTCACCCTGGACCGCATCATTACCGATGACCGAAGGGGCCATCGAGCCTTACGGTGATGGCACAGTGGAACTCTCAATTAAAGCACCAATGTCGGTGTCAAAATCGGCGGATCTCGGGTAGGGGGTCACGAACTATGCTTCTAAGGCGGATGGTAACAGGAGGCAGGGGACACAATGTTTACCCAGGTTCGAGCCCTCTTGATGGAGGTAATACCCTACGTCCTGCTTGATTGTTCTTGATGATATGAGTATTACAAGAGTTGATCTACCACAAGATCGTAGAGGCTAAACCCTAAAAGCTAGCCTATGGTATGATTGTCTGTTGTCCTACGGACTAAACCATCCGGTTTATATAGACACCGGAGGGGGCTAGGGTTACACAAAGTCGGTTACAATGGAGGAGATCTACATATCCGTATTGCCAAGCTTGCCTTCCACGCCAAGGAGAGTCCCATCTGGACACGGGACGAAGTCTTCATTGTTGTATCTTCACAGTCCAACAGTCCAGCCAAAGAATATAGTCCGGCTGTCTGGAGACCCCCTAATCCAGGACTCCCACAATGGTGAAGAGTGACCTCAGGATCTCCGGCGAGACGGAGATCGAGTGGTGCTAGGGGAGAGGGAGATGAGGCGAGGCATGCTATATAGTGGCGGTGACAGTGACTGCACAGTTGATACGTCTCCAGCGTATCTATAATTTTTGATTATTCCATGCTATTATATTATCTGTTTTGGATGTTTAATGGGCTTGAATATACATTTTTATATTATTTTTGGGACTAACCTACTAACCAGAGGCCGAGTGCAAATTGCTGTTTTTTTGCCTATTTCAGTGTTTCAGAGAAAAAGAATATCAAACGGAATCCAAATAGAATGAAACCTTCGGGAGAGTTATTTTTGGAACAAACGTGATCCAGGAGACTTGGAGTTGACGTCAAGAAAGAAGCAAGGAGGCCACGAGGCAGGTAGGTGCGCCCAGGGGAGGTAGGCGCACCCCCACCCTCGTGGGCCCCTCGCAGCTCCACCGACGTACTTGTTCCTCCTATATATACCCATATACCCAAAAACATCCAGGAGCACCACGAAACCCTATTTCCACCGCCGCAACCTTCTATACCCGTGAGATCCCATCTTGGGGCCTTTTCCGGCGCTCTGCCAGAGGGGGGGTCGATCACGGAGGGCTTCTACATCAACACCATAGCCTCTCCGATGATGTGTGAGTAGTTTACCACAGATCTTCGGGTCCATAGTTATTAGCTAGATGGCTTCTTCTCTCTCTTGGATCTCAATACAAAGTTCTCCTCAATTCTCTTGGAGATCTATTCGATGTAATTATTTTTGTGGTGTGTTTATCGAGATCCGATGAATTGTGGGTTTATGATCAAGATTATCTATGAACAATATTTGATTCTTCTCTGAAATCTTTTATGCATGATTTAAATATCTTTGTGAGTCTCTTTGAATTATCAGTTTGGTTTGGCCTACTAGATTGTTCTTTCTTGCAATGGGAGAAGTGCTTAGCTTTGGGTTCAATCTTGCAGTGTCCTTTCCCAGTGACAACAGGGGCAGCAAGTCACATATTGTATTGTTGCCATCGAGGATAAAAAGATGGGGTTTATATCATATTTCTTGAGTTTATACCTCTACATCATGTCATCTTGCCTAATGCGTTACTCTGTTCTTATGAACTTAATACTCTAGATGCATGCCGGATAGCGGTCGATGCATGGAGTAATAGTAGTAGATGTAGAATCGTTTCGGTCTACTTGTCACGGACATGATGCCTATATACATGATCATGGCTAGATATTCTCATAACTACGCGCTTTTCTATCAATTTCTCGACAGTAATTTGTTCACCCACCGTAGAATTTGCTATCTTGAGAGAAGCCACTAGCGAAACCTATGGCCCCCGGGTCTATCTTCCATCATATAATTTTCCTATCAACTTGCTATTTCTATTTTTGCAATCTTTATTGTCCAATCTATACAACAAAAATACCAAAAATATTTATCTTATTATTTTTATCAGATCTCACTTTCGTAAGTGACCGTGAAGGGATTGACAACCCCTTTATCGCGTTGGTTGCGAGGTTCTTGTTTGTTTGTGCAGGTACGAGGGACTTGTGTGTAGTCTCCTACTGGATTGATACCTTGGTTCTCAAAAACTGAGGGAAATACTTACGCTACTATGATGCATCACCCTTTCCTCTTCAAGGGAAAGCCAACGCAAGCTCAAGAGGTAGCAAGAAGGATTTCTGGCGCCGTTGCCGAGGAGGTTGCACCAAGTAAAGTCAAGATTTGATCTCCCAGCAACTAGCCATTTCTGGCGCCGTTGCCGGGGAGATCTACGCACAAGTCAAGAGATACCACGTACCCACCACAAACTATTATCCCTTGCATTAAATTATTTGCCATTTGCCTCTCATTTTCCTCTCCCCCACTTCACCCTTGCCATTTTATTCGCCTTTTTTCCGTCCGCCTCTTTTCCGTTCGTCTCTTTTTTCTTGCTTCTTGTTTGCTTGTGTGTTGAATTGATTGTTTGTCACAATGGCTCAAGATAATACTAAATTGTGTGACTTCTCCAATACCAACAATAATGATTTTATTTGCACTTCGATTGCTCTTCTTACCGATGCTGAATCTTGTGAAATTAATACTAGTTTGCTGGATCTTGTCATGAAAGATCCGTTTTCTGGCCTTCCTAGTGAAGATGCCGCTACCCATCTAAACAACTTTGTTTATTTATGTGATATGCAAAAGAAGAAAGATGTGGATAATGATATTGTTAAGTTGAAGCTATTTCCGTTTTTGCTTAGAGATCGTGCTAAAACTTGGTTTTCGTCTTTGCCTAAAAATAGTATTGATTCATGGAATAAGTGCAACGATGCTTTTATCTCTAAGTATTTTCCTCCCGCTAAGATCATCTCTCTTAGAAACGATATCAAGAATTTTAAGCAACTTGATCATGAGTATGTGGCACAAGATTGGGAGAGGACGAAATTAATGATACGTAATTGCCCTACTCATCAATTAAAATTATGGATGATCATACAAATTTTTTATGTTGGATTGAATTTTGCTTCTAGAAATCTTTTAGATTCGGCCGTGGGAGGCACTTTTATGGAAATCACTTTAGGAGAAGCTACTAAACTCCTAGATAATATTATGGTTAATTATTATCAATGGCACACTGAAAGATCTACTAGTAAAAAGGTTCATGCTATAGAAGAAATTAATGTTTTGAGTGGAAAGATGGATGAACTTATGAAATTGTTTGGTAATAAGAGTTTTTCTTCTGATCCTAATGATATGCCTTTGTCTACTTTGATTGAGAATAATAATGAATCTATGGATGTGAATTTTGTTGGTAGGAACAATTTTGGTAACAACGCTTATAGAGGAAACTTTAATCCTAGGCCATTTCCTAGTAATTCCTCTAACAATTATGGTAATTCCTACAACAACTCTTATGGAAATTTTAATAAGATGCCCTCTGATTTTGAGACTAGTGTTAAAGAATTTATGATTTTGCAAAAGAATGTCAATGCTTTGCTTGAGGAAAAGTTGCCTAAGATTGATGAGTTGGCTAGGAACGTGGATAGAATTTCTCTTGATGTTGATTATTTGAAACTTAGATCTATTCCACCTAAGCATGATATCAATGAGTCTCTCAAATCCATGAGAATTTCCATTGACGAGTGCAAACAAAGAACCGCTGCGTGCTAAGAAAGATTGGTTTGTGAAGGCATGTTGTTCTAGTTTTCATGATAATAAGGATGAAGATATAAAAGTGATTGATTTGTCCCCTATTAAATCTTTTTTTGCAATATGAATCTTGATAATGATGGGACTGGAGATGAGTCAACTTTAGCCAAAAGGCGTCCCAATGATTCAGAGTTTTTAGGTCTTGATGCAAAAATTGGTAAAAGTGGGATTGAAGAGGTCAAAACTTTACATAGCAATGAACCCACTATTTTGGATTTCAAGGAATTTAATTGTGATAATTTCTATTTGATAGATTGTATTTCGTTGTTGCAATCCGTGCTAAATTCTCCTCATGCTTGTGATCAAAATAAAGCTTTTACCAAACATATCGTTGATGCTTTAATGAAATCTTATGAAGAAAAGCTTGAATTAGAAGTTTCTATCCCTATAAAACTTTATGATGAGTGGGAACCTACTATTAAAATTAAAATTAGATATCATTAATTCTATGCTTTATGTGATTTGGGTGCTAGTGTTTCCACGATTCCAAAAACTTTGTGTGATGTAGGTTTCTGTGAATTTGATGATTGTTATTTAAACTTGCATCTTGCGGATTCCACCATTAAGAAACCTATGGGAAGGATTAATGATATTCTTATTGTTGCAAATAGCAATTATGTGCCCGTATATTTCATTGTTCTCGATATAGATTGCAATCCTACATGTCCTATGATTCTAGGTAGACCTTTCCTTAGAACGATTGGTGCAATTATTGATATGAAAGAAGGAAACTTTAGATTCCAATTTCCTTTAAGGAAATGCATGGAACACTTTCCTGGAAATAAAATTAAATTAGCTTATGAATCTATTATGAGAGCCACTTATGGATTGCATACCAAAGATGACAATACCTAGATCAATTCTTGTTTTTATGCCTAGCTAGGGGCGTTAAACGATAGCGCTTGTTGGGAGGCAACCCGATTTTATTTTTGTTTCTTGCTTTTTGGTTCTGTTTAGTAATAAATAATTCATCTAGCTTCTGTTTATATGTGGTTTTATGCTTTTAATTAGTGTTTGTGCCAAGTAGAACCTTTGGGAAGACTTGGGGGAAGTTTATGTGATCTTGCTGTAAAAAACAGAAACTTTAGCGCTCACGAGATTTGCTGACATTTTTTAATGGAGAGTGAGATTAGGTTGATTCTTTTTGAAGATGATTAATAGAACAATTCCTCACGTACACAAATTTATTTCATAATTTTTGGGGTTACAGAAGTATTCAAAACCTACATATTACTACAGACTGTTCTGTTTTTGACAGATGCTGTTTTTCGTGTGTTGTTTGCTTATTTTGATGAATCTATGGCTAGTATCGGGGGGTATGAACCATAGAGAAGTTTGAATACAGTAATTTTAACACCAATATAAATAAAGAATGAGTTCATTACAGTACCTTGAAGTGCTGGTTTGTTTTCTTATACTAACGGAGCTCATGAGATTTTCTGTTGAGTTTTGTGTTGTGAAGTTTTCAAGTTTTGGGTAAAGATTAGGTGGATTTTGGAATAAGGAGTGGAAAGAGCCTAAGCTTGGGGATTCCAAAGGCACCCCAAGGTAAAATTCAAGGACAACTAAAAGCCTAAGCTTGGGGATGCCCCGGAAGGCATCCCCTCTTTCGTTTTCGTCCATCGGTAACTTTACTTCATGCTATATTTTTATTCACCACATGAGATGTGTTTTGCTTGGAGCGTCTTGCATGATTTGAGTCTTTGCTTTTTAGTTTACCACAATCATCCTTTCTGTACACACCTTTTGGAGATACACACATGAATCGGAATTTATTAGAATACTCTATGTGCTTCACTTATATCTTTTGAGCTAATTAATTTTGCTCGAGTGCTTCACTTATATCTTTAAGAGCACGGTGGTGGTTTTATTTTATAGAAAGTATTGATCTCTCATGATTCACTTATATAATTTTGAGTCTAGAACAGCATGGTAATTTTCTTTGGCTATAAAATTAGTCCTAATATAATAGGCATCCAAGATGGGTATAAGAAAGACTATCATTAAAAGTGCATTGAATACTATGAGAAGTTTGATACTTGATGATTGTTTTGAGATATGAAGATGGTGATATTAGAGTCATGCTAGTTGAGTAGTTGTGAATTTGACAAATACTTGTTCTAAAGTTTGTGATTCCCGTAGCATGCATGTATGGTGAACCATTATGTGAAGAAGTCGGAGCATGATTTATTTATTGATTGTCTTCCTTATGAGTGGCGGTCGGGGACGAGCGATGGTATTTTCCTACCGATATATCCCCCTAGGAGCATGCACGTAGTACTTTGTTTCAATAACTAATAGTTTTTTGCAATAAGTATGTGAGTTCTTTATGACTAATGTTGAGTCCATGGATTATACGCACTCTCACCCTTCCACCATTGCTAGCCTCTCTAGTACCGTGCAACTTTCGCCGGTACCGTAAGCCCACCATATACCTTCCCCAAAATAGCAACCATACCTACCTATTATGGCAATTCCATAGCCATTCCGAGATATATTGCCATGAAACCTACCACCGTTCCGTTTGTTATGACACGCTTCATCATTGTCATATTGCTTTGCATGATCATGTAGTTGACATCGTATTTGTGGCAAAGCCACCTTTATAATTCTTTGATACATGTCACTCATGAGTCATTGCACATCCTGGTACACCGCCGAAGGCATTCACATAGAGTCATATTTTGTTCTAAGTATCAAGTTGTAAGTAAATAAAAGTGTGATGATCATCATTATTAGAGCATTGTCCCATGTGAGGAAAGGAGGATGGAGACTATGATTTCCCCACAAGTCGGGACGAGACTCCGGACGAAAAAAAGAGAAAGTCCATAAAAAGAGAAGGCCCAGAGAAAAAAAAGAGAGAGGGGACAATGTTACTATCCTTTTACCACACTTGTGCTTCAAAGTAGCACCATGATCTTCATGATAGAGAGTGAGGGAGTCCGAGATTAGGGGGTCTCCGGACAGCCGGACTCTATCCTTCGGCCGGACTATTGGACTATGAAGATACTAAATTGAAGACTTCATCTCGTGTCCGGATGGGACTCTACTTGGCGTGGAAGGCAAGCTAGGCAATACAGATATGGATATTTCCTCCTTTGTAACTGACCTTGTGTAACCCTAATTCTCTCTGGTGTCTATATAAACCGGAGGGTTTAGTCCGTAGGATAACATACAATCATACCATAGGCTAGCTTCTAGGGTTTAGCCTCTCCGATCTCGTGGTAGATCAACTCTTGTAATACTCATATCATCAAGAATAAATCAAGCAGGACGTAGGGTTTTACCTCCATCAAGAGGGCCCGAACCTGGGTAAAAACATCGTGTTCCCTGCCTCCTTTTACCATCCGCCTTAGACGCACAGTTCGGGACCCCCTACCCGAGATCTGCCGGTTTTGACACCGACATTGGTGCTTTCATTGAGAGTTCCTCTGTGTCGTCGCCGTTAGGCTTGATTGCTTCTTCTATCATCGATAGCGATGCAGTCTAGGGTGAGACTTTTCTCCCCGGACAGATCTTTGTGTTCGGCGGCTTCGCACTGCGGGCCAACTCGCTTGGCCATATGGAGCAGATTGAAAGCTACGCCCCTGGCCATCAGGTCAGGTTTGGAAGCTTAAGTTACACGGCCGATATCCGCGGAGACTTGATCTTCGACGGATTCGAGCCCCTGCCTTGTGCGCCACACGGTCACGATGAGTACGATTTAGCTCTACCATTGGACCGTATTCAGGAGATCGCACCGGCAGCCGCTCCGACTCTCAATTCAGAGCCAGTTGCGCCGTCCATGGACGGGTGGACGGACCCCACCATGGTGGCCTTACCCTCAATGGCGATCGAGCCGAACATCGACCTTACCCTGTATGAGAGCCTTGTTGTCAGACTACCGGATCCTTCTCCGGCCACAGACTCCGAACTGCCTGCGCCCGTTCCTAGCGAATCCGATTGGGCACTGATCATGGAGTTTACCTCTGTCGATATTTTTCAGCACTCGCCCTTTGGTGACATACTGAATTCATTAAGGTCTCTCTCCTTGTCAGGAGGATCCTGGCCGAACTATGTCTGGCAGGATTGGGATGCGGATGACGAAGAAATTCGCTGCCCACCCACCACCCACTTAGTAGCCACCGTCGACGACTTAACCGACATGCTCGACTTCGACTCCGAAGACATCGACGGTATGGACGACGATGCGGGAGACGAAGAGGAACCACTGCCCACAGGGCACTGGACGGCCACCTCATCATACGATATATATATGGTGGACACACCCAAAGAAGGCAATGGCGACGAGATAGCGGAGGATGACCCCTCCAAGAAGCAACCCAAGCGCCAACGTCAGCGGCGCCGCTCTAAGTCCTGCCAAAGCAGAAGTGGTGATATCGGCACAAGAGATAATAACACTCCAGATAGTGCCGAAGATGGCAACAATCCCCTCCAGCATGATCTAGGACAGGAGGATGGAGAGGCCAGCCCTCCAGAGAGAGCACCAGATGGAGAGGCGGAGGATGATAATTACATGCCCCCCTCCGAAGACGAGGCAAGCCTCAATGATGACGAATTCGTCGTGCCAGAGGATCCCGTCGAACAAGAGCGCTTCAAGCGCCGGCTTATAGCCACGACAAACAGCCTTAAGAAAAAGGAGCAGCAGCTTCAAGCTGATCAAGATCTGCTAGCTGACATATGGACTGAAGTCCTCACGGCTGAGGAATATAAACTCGACCGCCTCTCCAAGAGTTACCCAAAATGCAGGTTGCTACCCCAAGTGGAGGAAGAAGCGTATGACGTGGCTGATCGGCCACCTCGTGGCCGCGATAGAGAGCCATTCCAGCCAAAAGCTCTGCCTGCACCCCGACGCCATTCAAATAAACAGGCATGGGGAAATACGCCAGACCTGCAAGACATATTGGAGGACAAAGCAAAACATGCAAGATCGATGTACGGATCATGAGGGTGCGCCACTATGCGAGACGATAAACGTCACGCCGGATACAGTAAAAGTAAATCCGGCCGGGCCAAACACAGCGGGCGAGACTCATTGGAGCTGCGTCGCGATATAGCCCAGTACAAAGGTGCCGCACACCCCTTATGCTTCACAGATGAAGTAATGGATCATCAAATCCCAAAGGGTTTCAAACCCGTAAACATAGAATCACACGACGGCACGACAGATCCTGCGGTATGGATGGAGGATTTCCTCCTGCACATCCACATGGCCCGCGGTGATGACCTACACGCAATCAAATACCTCCCACTCAAACTTAAAGGTCCAGCTCGGCATTGGCTCAACAGCTTGCCAGCAAAGTCCATTGGCTTTTGGGAAAATCTGGAAGCCGCATTCCTCGACAACTTTCAGGGCACTTATGTACGACCACCAGACGCCGATGACCTGAGCCATATAATTCAGCAGCCAGAGGAATCGGCCAGGCAATTCTGGACATGGTTCCTAACAAAGAAAAATCAAATCGTCGATTGTACGGATGCAGAGCCCTAGCAGCTTTTAAACACAACATCCGCGATGAGTGGCTAGCCCGGCACCTTGGTCAGGAAAAGCCGAAATCTATGGCAGCCCTCACGACACTCATGACCCACTTTTGTGCGGGAGAAGACAGCTGGCCCTTGGAGGGGACATAGTCCTACTTTTTGCTTATTGCACCGCATGTATCATTCTACTTTAATGCACCTTTTTGAATAAACAATGCATATCATTAAGACTATTATTGCATTCTTCTTTTTTTACATATATATGTTCATTCATGACATCCAGCACCCGTACACTCTGGTACGACCAATACGTTAGGGGCTTAAGCATACCCCACAATACGGCGTGAGAAGTCCAGACACTTTCAACAGTGCGGCACCCTGAACTTATAGCATTATATGCATCAGCTCCGAATCATGTCTTGGGTCAATAGTTGGGTTTGCCCGGCTCCCATGTTTTGGTACCTTACGTTCCGCTATATCGGCTAAGGTAGCACTGGGAGAACTACTACGATTGTGCCCCGGTTCTGTTGGGCTAAGCACCTCAGTAGAGAAAGCTAAAACTGGCTGTCATGATAAGGTGAGAGACCGGTCGCTGTTCGAGAGGTTTTCGAGTCCTTAAAGACTTATGCCGCTTAGAGCGAGGAGTCGGCCCTGTCCGGCTTAAGGCGTGTATCGCGCCCCGAGTTCGGCCTTCCGAACACTAGGGGCTTTGCCGAAATTTAAAATTATAGAATTCTATGGCTAAGTGAGAGTGATAACGCATTATAGTCTGATTGCCTTGTTCGTTGTGCTGAGCACCTCCCTCGAAGGACCCAAAAATGGGAACAAGAGTGCTCAGGTTTATCCCGAACACCCCAGCACTCGTGGCATGGGGGCAGAAGCCGACGACTAGCCATCTCTTAGATTTGATAAACAGCCGAACAGAAGGTAATATTTTAAATTCAAACAAGCGTTGCATAGCGCATATGAACAAGTTTTCATGAATACAGGATTACACGAGCGGGTTTACTCAAATATTGTATCTTTGGTACACTCGTCCGCTATGAGACGGGCACCCTTAAGGACACCCTCAAAGTACATCTCGGGATGGCGATGCTCCTTGCCCTCCAGTGGCCCTTCCTTGATCAGCTTCACGGCGTCTAGCTTGGCCCATTGCACCTTCACACGGGCGAAAGCCCGGCGTGCACCTTCGATGCAGACAGACCGCTTGACGACTTCTAGCCGTGGGCAGGCATCCACAAGCCGCCTCACCAGGCCAAAGTAGCTGTTCGGAAGGGCGTCGCCAGGCCACAGCCGGACTATAAAGCCCTTCATGGCCTGTTCGGCCACCTTGTGTAGCTCGACCATCTACTTTAGTTGGTCGCTCATAAGCACCGGGTGTTCGGTCCCAGTATATTGGGCCCAGAACAACTTCTCCGTTGAGCTTCCCTCCCCAACCTGGTAAAACTGGGCATCCGACACACTGCGGGGCAAATCTGCGAATGCTCCTAGAGAGCTCCAGATTCGGGTAAGTAACAGGTAATTTACTTTCACATGCTTGCTTTGCATATAGAATGCCTTACCCGCCGCTATCTTCTTCATCACATCAATCTCCTGGAGGGCCTTTTGGGCTTCGGCCTTGGCACTCTTTGCGCTCTCTAGGGCCGCGGCAAGCTCAGACTCTCGCGTCTTCAAGTCAAGCTCCAGCGCCTCGTGCTTCGTCACGAGAGCGTGGAGCTCTTGCTGCACCTCACCCACCCGTGCCTCATGCCTTTTTCGCTCGGTGCGCTCCTTGGACACTTTGTTTTCGGCCTCGGATAACGCTTGCTTCAGGGTCGCCACCTCGGTCGTGGCCCCTGACAAATTTACGATGATCTTGTCATTTTGCAATCGCATTCTTTTTATACATATCCATAGACTAGGTACTACTTACCTTTGTTCTCCTCGAGCTGCCTCTTGACAAGGCCGAGCTCGTCCTTGGACCCTTTAAGGTCATGCTTCAGTGCGGCGACCTCCGCAGTCAGTGCGGCAGATGCCAGCAGCGAAGCCTGCATACGCATATTGACATACTTATATTAGACTCCTGCGATATTGTTTGATCCTCTGTTCGGCTTTTCTTTGTGAACAGCGAACAAAGCATCAGGGGCTATTGTCTATGCGGTAATATTTTTCCCCATATTTCAAAAACTTACCTCAAAGCTTGTTAGAAGGCTGGCACAGGCTTCATTCAGTCCGCTCTTGGCAGACTGAACCTTCTGGACCACCGCACTCATAATAGTGCGGTGCTCCTCGTCGATGGAAGCGGTGCGAAGCGCTCCCAACAGATTGTTCGGTGCCTCTGGATGGACAGAGGTCACCGGCACAGGCGTCTTGCCCCTCTTGGAAGGAGGCCGCCTGCCTGAGTCCAGAACCACTGGAGGTTCCGGCGCGGTGTTTGGCTGAGGGCCGAACTCGGAGCCCTCAGGGGCCTTGTTCCCTCTGCTTCTGGAGTCCGGAAGGTCGCCTTGAGGCGCCTCCGGGACTGTCTTCCCTCGACCCGGTGCCTCTTGAGACAATACCTCGGAGTTGTCCGTAGGGCAAGGGGAGGTGGCGGTCGGAGGTGGATCACTATCCATATCCGACGAGCCCAGGGAGCCGTCCGAAGATACGTCGATACGGGCTCGTGGCAGTCTGCATAGTCATAATTCGGCGTTAGGAGAGGCAGTGCAACAAAGGTATTCTATGAGTTACTCCGGCATCCGAATACATATGACTTCGCCAGGGGCTTGGCCCTGAGCAGCCACTCGTCTCCGCCTTCGGCGGCGGTGATGGAGAAGTCCGAAAGGAGAGTCCTTCCCTTCTTGGACCCTTCGCCCCCCGGTTGGGGCGGCCTTCCTTTTCTTGTCTCCCCCGATTGGAGGGGGAGCATCTTCATCTTCCTCCTCATTTTCGGGGGAGGGGTGCGTCGTGGAGTTATCGGACGATAAGTCCGATAACGCCTGGCGTCGGGAACTCTTTCGGGTTCCCTTGGCCTACTTGGTGTTCTCCGGCACCTTGTAAGGAGCCGGAGTCAACATCTCCATCAGGAGAGCGTCCGCAGTGTCTTCGGGCAGAGGGGCCGGACAGTTAATCTGCCCCGACGTCTCCACCCAGTCCTGTCAAAGGCATGGAGCTCAGACCCCGCACATGGTTAAGCTAGGGGAAATAAATATCCTACCGGATGTATAGAACTCACCGAATGCGCTTGGCGCTTCGCGCTTAGCCCGCGGTCCTCGGTGAGGGCGGGAGGGACCTCGGCGCCCTTGAACAGCACCTTCCAGACGTCCTTGTGCATCGTGTCGAAGAGCTCGCTCAGAGTTTGGTGCTGGGCCGGGTCGAACTCCCACAAGTTTAAGTCCCGTTGTTCGCATGGGAAGATCCGGCGGATGAGCATGACCTGGACTATATTGACATGCTTGAGCTTCTTGCCTGCCATATTCTGAATACATTTCTGGAGTCCGTCTAGCTCCACCGATGGACCCCCGGACAGGCCCTTCTCTTTCCAGGAAGTGAGCCGTGTGGGGATTCCGGATCAAAACTTGGGGGCAGCCACCCATTTGGCACCGCGCGGCTCGATGATGTAGAACCACGCCGATTGCCACCCCTTTATGGTCTCCACGAAGGAGCCTTCAAGCCATAACATTGGGCATCTTGCCCACCATGGCTCCGTCGCATTCTTCTTGTTGGCCTCCCACCACCTTCGGCTTGATAATGAAGGTCTTTAACCACAGGCCGAAGTGGGGCCGGACGCGGAGGAAAGCCTCACAGACGACGATGAACGCCGAAATGTTGAGGATGAAGTTCGAGGCCAGATCATGGAAGTCCCGCCCGTAGTAGAACATGAGACCACGGACGAATGGATGAAGGGGAAACCCCAGTCCGCAGAGGAAGTGGTGGAGGGAAGCTACCCTCTCATGGGGTTCTGGAGTAGGGACGATCTGCCCCGCAGCGGGCAGCCGATGCATGATATTCGCGGCTAAGTATCTGGCTCCGTGCAGCTTTTTGATGTGTTCCTCCGTAATGGAGGAAGCCATCCACTTGCCTCCCGCTCCGGACATGTTTGGAGGAGGTTGAGGAGAAAGATGTGGACTTGGGCGTTGGGGCTCCAGTGCGCAAGAATGGATGGTCAAGGAGGAAGAAGGCATGGGTAGAGAAAGGTTAAACCTTATCCCTTTATAAGGGCGACCAAAACTATGCGCCCCCACTAGCCTAGTAAAACTCGCTTACCCCCCAAGCGCCGTAATCGATGGTGCAGTTGGGTTACCCACACCCGTATTGATGAAAATCCCGTAATAAGGGGAACACGATCTCTGATTTGACAAGACGTATCGAGAAACTGCCTCACGTTATGAGCGGGGCTAGTCAAAGGAAACGGTTCGAATAATCACCGGGCTACGGCATAATGTTATGTTGCCAAAAGGTGTCGGCAGATTAGATTTGTGGAAATATTATTCTCTCTACGGTGGTATGTGGAAATTATTTTGCAGGGTCGGACACTATCCTTGTATTCAAATTCTTCTGTGATGTATTCGGAGGAGGAACCCGCCTTGCAATGCTGAAGCCAATACTACGCGCCGGACTCATCGTCATTGAAGCCTGGTTCAATGGCTACTAAGGGAGTCTGGGATTAGGGGGTCTCCGGACAGCCGAACTCTATCCTTCGGCCGGACTATTGGACTATGAAGATACTAAATTGAAGACTTTGTCTCGTTTCCGTATGGGACTCTACTTGGCGTGGAAGGCAAGCTAGGCAATATGGATATCAATATTTCCTCCTTTGTAACCGACCTTGTGTAACCCTAACTCTCTCTGGTGTCTATATAAACCGGAGGGTTTAGTCCGTAGGACAACATACAATCATACCATAGGCTAGCTTCTAGGGTTTAGCCTCTCCGATCTCGTGGTAGATCAACTCTTGTAATACTCATATCATCAAGAATAAATCAAGCAGGACGTAGGGTTTTACCTCCATTAAGAGGGCCCGGACCTGGGTAAAAACATCGTGTTCCCTGCCTCCTATTACCATCCTCCTTAGACGCACAGTTCGGGACCCCCTAGCCGAGATCCGCCGATTTTGACACCGATAGAGAGTCTCCTATGTTGTCACTTTCATATACTAGTGGGAATTTTACATTATAGAACTTGGCTTGTATATTCCAATGATGGGCTTCCTCAAAATGCCCTAGGTCTTCGTGAGAAAGCAAGTTGGATGAACACCCACTTAGTTCTTTCGTTGATCTTTCATACACTTATAGCTCTAGTGCATCCGTTGCATGGCAATCCCTACTATCTCACATTGATATCTATTGATGGGCATCTCCATAGCCCGTTGATATGCCTAGTTGATGTGAGACTATCTTCTCCTTTTTGTCTTCTCCACAACCACCATTATATTCCACCTATAGTGCTATGTCTATGGCTAACGCTCATGTATTGCGTGAAGATTGAAAAAGTTTGAGAACATCAAAAGTATGAAACAATTGCTTGGCTTGTCCTTGGGATTGTGCATGATTTAAGTATTTTGTGTGGTGAAGATGGAGCATAGCGAGACTATATGATTTTGTAGGGATAACTCTCTTTGGCCATGTTATTTTGAGAAGACATGATTGCTTTGCTAGTATGCTTGAAGTATTATTATTTTTATATCAATATTAAACTTTTGTCTTGAATCTTTCGGATCTGAACATTCATGCCACAATAAAAAAAATTACATTGAGAATTATGCTAGGTAGCATTCCACATCAAAAATTATGTTTCTATCATTTACCTACTCGAGGACGAGCAGGAATTAAGCTTGGGGATGCTTGATATGTCTCCAATGTATCTATAGTTTTTTATTGTTCCATGCTATTATATTATCTATTTTGTATGTTCAATGGGCTTTAATATACCTTTTTATATTATTTTTGGGACTAACCTACTAACCAAAGACCCAGTGCAAATTGCTGTTTTTTTTGCCTATTTCAGTGTTTCGTAGAAAAGGAATATCAAACAGAATCCAAACGGAATGAAACCTTCGAGAGAGTTATTTTTGGAACAAACGTGATCCAGGGGACTTGGAGTTAACGTTAACAAAGAAGCGAGGAGGCCACGAGGCAGGGAGGCACGCCCCCACCCTCGTGGGCCCCTCGCAGCTCCACCGACATACTTCTTCCTCCTATATATACCCATATACCTCGAAAACATCCAGGACCACCACGAAACTTTATTTCCACCGCCGCAACCTTCTATACCCATGAGATGCCATCTTGGGGCCTTTTCCGGCGCTCTGCCGGAGGGGGAATCGATCATGGAGGTCTTCTACATCAACACCATAGCCCCTCCGATGATGTGTGAGTAGTTTACCACAGACCTTCGGGTCCATAGTTATTAGCTAGATGGCTTCTTCTCTCTCTTTGGATCTCAATAGAAAGTTGTCCTTGATTTGCTTGGAGATGTATTCGATGTAATTCTTTTTGCGGTGTGTTTATCAAGATCCAATGAATTGTGGGTTTATGATCATGATTATTTATGAACATTATTTGATTCTTCTATGAAATCTTTTATGCATGATTTAAATATCTTTGCAAGTCTCTTCAAATTATCAGTTGCCTACTAGATTGATCTTTCTTGCAATGGGAGAAGTGCTTAGCTTTGGGTTCAATCTTCCGGTGTCCTTTCCCAGTGACAGCAGGGGCAGCAAGGCACGTATTGTATTGTTGCCATCGAGGATAAAAAGATGGGGTTTATATCATATTGCTTGATTTTATCCCTGAGGGGGTCTCCGGATAGCCAGACTATATCCTTTGGCCGGACTGTTGGACTATGAGGATACAAGATTGAAGACATCCTCCCGTGTCCGGATGGGACCACTACAAAAAAGACACATCCGTGACATTTTGGAAAGAACAAAAAAAAATTCTATCATACATATGACACTTCTATGACGATAATTGTGACAAAACCCGGTATCATCATAGATGTGGTGGGCTCCTACTTCTATGACAAAAAATCATGATAGAAAATGGGCTTTTCGTCCTGGGCGGGACGGAGACGCAGTTGCATGACATTCTTTGGGCCGTCCATGACGGAAAAACCATGGTAGAAGCGAGGGGGAGGAAAATTTCGGGGAGTTCCCGGTTATGGTGGGAGGTCGGGGGTCGAGTGATGCACGTTTCTCTCGTACATGTACGCACGTGTGTGCAAGGCGTTGGCTCTAACTGAACCCGAGCGAGGCGTTGAGATCTAACTGAACCCGAGCGATTGCACTACAGGCTACGCGTTACTGAACCCGATTAATCGATCGATGGCTGTTAACTGAACCCGATCGAGCGATTCCTTTGCTACTACTGCTAACTGAAGCCGATCGATGCTGCCTCTGGGATGAACAGTGAGCGTTGCGGGGGGTTTTGGATGAACAGTGAGCGGTTGTGTTCCCTCTGGATGAACATGACCCCATGGTGTGGAGGGCTGGATGAACAGTAGATGGTGGAGGGGTGCCCGTGGAGGGGTGGTTGAACAGGACCCCTTGGTGTGGAGGGCTGGATGAACTGTAGACGGTGGAGGGGTGGTTGAACAGTAGCCGGTGGAGTAGCGCACAGTGGAGGCTGGATGAACAGGAGCCCGTGGAGGCTGGAGGAGGTCGACGGTGGAGATGAACAGTATCCCGTGGAGTCCCGTTTTGCGGTACGCCACACCCCTCCCAATGAACAGGACCCCCGTTTCGACCATAGGAGGTCCGTTCCGTCCGTTTTGCGGTACGCCCTCCCGATCAACAGGACCCTCGTTTCGACCATAGGAGGTCCGTTTCCTTCGTTCTGCGGTACGCCAGGCCTCGTTTCCATCGCCTGTTCAGTCCAAGCCCTCCCGATGAACACGACCACGCATTCCGTTCCGACCCAGCCGGTTGGCTCCCATGCGTTCCGTTGCCTCCCGATGAACACGACGCATTCCTTTACCTCCGCATGAACACAACGCATTCCGTTGCCTCCCCATGAACACGACGCATTCCATTGCCTCCCCATGAGGACGACGACGATGCTATTTCTCCGTTCCAACCCAGCCATGTACACGAGCCCTGGCCGTACGTATGCGCGAGTAGGCGTTCGAGACCCCGCCCGTATGTACACATACGTGGCCGTATTTTCTTTCTTGCACCCTGGCCATTGTACGTACGTGTACATGCTACATGCGCGCCTCTACTACAACATGTGCGCGCCTCTACTACGACACGTGCGCGCCTCTACATCGACCAGTATGTACGTACACGTTCGCGACCGGAATGACAACGCTACATACGCTTCGACCAGGTGGGTCCCGACTGTCAGGCACTTCCTTGCGTGCGAAGATGTAGCTGGTGGGTCCCAGCAGTCAGGGGGGCGAATCGTTTTGTTTTTTTACCCAGATGCACTTCCTTGCGTGCGAAGGTGTAGCTGGTGGGTCCCAGCAGTCAGGGGGAAACGTTTTTTTTTCGTGAAATACGGTGGCCCGTCCGGTGGGTCCCCGCTGTCAGGTGGAGGAGTAATTATTTTGCACGTAATAAGGAGGCACTTCCTTGCTGCGGCCGTGGACCCAGCTGTCAGCCTCTCCTCGTACAGTCCATGTCTGATGGAAGCCGTTCCTTGACCACGTTTACCACGCCGCGTCGAGAGCACCCGGGCAGTGGACGACGGCGAGGCCTAGGAAGGGGACAACACAGAGTCGGGGATGACGCGACAGTGGATGCCCACGCATAGAGGAGTACGAGGGTTCACTGGTTCGCTGCGGTGTGAGGCTGCCGTGGCCGCAGAATAACAGGGGGTATGGGTGAGTAGAGGGATGGCCTGGCCAGCGGTGGGAGTAGTAGGGGGCGGTGAGGCCTCCGCTGCATCGTAGCCGGCCACGGGAGGCAGGAGCACAAGGCACGACCGGCGCTGGTTTGGGCGGCTGGAGCAAGAAGACCAGAGGTTGAAGAAGCACTACGGCCGTTGGATGGACATCGTACGGTCACTGGAGCCAGAATCGTGCATATTGACTAAGTTTACAAAGCCCTCCATCCCCATCAACTTAGTAGGCCCACAAGTCAGCCTGCCACTATACTGGGTCCCAGCTAACAGGGGGAGTATTCATTTTTTTGTGCGTAATAAGGAGGCACTTCCTTGCGTGCGAAGATATAGCTGGTGGGTCCGAGTTGTCAGCGGCAGGAACGTTTTTTCGCGAAATACAGAGGCCCTTTCGGTGGGTCCCTGATGTGAGGTGGAGGAATCATTATTGTGCGCGTAATAAGGAGGCATTTCCTTGCGTGCGGCCGTGGACCCAACTGTCGGCCTCTCCACGTACAGTCCACTTCATATGCATGTCGTTTGTTGACCACGTTGACCAGGCTGCTCCGAGAGCACCAGGGCGGTGGATGACGGCGAGGCCTAGGAAGGGAACGACATGGAGGCAGGGAAGACTCGGCAGTTGTTTCCCACGCGGAGGGGAGTACGACCGTATGAGGGTTTACTGGTTCATCTGCCGTCGCCAGAGAATGACAGCAGGTGTGGGTGAGTAGAGGGATGGCTAGGCCAGCTATGGGAGTACGGTGGGGCGGTGAGGCCTGCGCGGCAGCACAACCGGCCGCGGGGAGGAGGGAGCAGGCAGTCCCGCCGGTGCTTGTTTGAGCGGTTGAAGTAGGAAGAGCAGAGATTGAAGAAGCACGACGGCCGTTCGATGGACATCCAACTGCCACTACTTGTGTGTCAACCTTTTTTTTAGGAAAGCCTCAAATCAGTGGAAAACAGCATACAGCCCATCTGCCATTATTTCTAATAATTTACAGCCCATCTGCTAATTCTTAAGGTTTTTTGGAGCCCATATTCTTTTTTTTAGCATTACAGCCCATATTGCGGCCACGGTTAAAAAATTATACGAAATTTTGCATATTTCGGTGCGGTCCAAACTGTTTTTAATCCTGATATTTCGACTCACATTCAAAATGGTTTTAAAAATAAATGTATATCAATATAAAATCCAACAAATTCTCCATGCATAAAAATTAATGTAATTTAATATCTCGAAATGAAAAAAAAGGATACTTGAAACTAATTGCCGGTTTGATGTGTTTTAAAAATGTACAGCCCATTTCTCATTACTGATGGGCCATTTTCTCGGCCAGCCGAATGAAAGCTCTCCTCGTGTTGAAAGATTTGCAGCCCAACAGGCCTGACAAAGCGACTTACTTGGCAAATCACTAAAAAAACTGGGTTGTGGCCGTGGACCCAGCTGTCAGCCTCTCCACGTACAGTACTCTTCCGATGGAAGTCGTTCCTTGACCAAGTTGACCACGCTACGCGGAGAGCACCACGGTGGTGGATGACGGCGAGGCCTAGGAAGGGGACGACGTGGAGCCGGGGAAGACGCGGCAGTGGAAGCTCGCGCGGAGAGGATTACAAGGGTTCATTGGTTCGGCTGCGGTGTGAGGCTGCCGTCGCCGCAGGGCCTGGCTAGCGGGGGGAATAGTAGGGGGCGGTGAGGTCTCCGCGGCAGCACAGCCGGCCACGGGAGGCAGGAGCATGCGGCATGACCGACGCTAATTTGGGCGGCTAGAGCTAGAAGACCAGAGGTTGAAGAAGCACTATGGTCGTTGGATGGACATCGTACGGTCACTGGAGCTAGAATCGTTCATATTGACTAAGTTGACAAAGCCCTCCGTCCCGGTCAACTTAGTAGGCCCACAAGTCAACCTCCCACAATGGTGGGTCCCAGCTAGCAGGGGTATTCTTTTTTTGCGTAATAAGGAGACACTTCCTTGCGTGCGAAGGTATAGCTGGTGGGTCCGACATGTCAGCGGGGGGAACGTTTTTTTCGCGAAATACAAAGGCCCTTCCGGTGGGTCCCAGCTGCCAGGTGGAGGAATCATTATTTTGCGCGTACAGTCCACGGCCGATGGATGTCATTCGTTGACCACATTGACCAGGCCGCGCCGAGAGCACCATGGCGGTGGACGACGGCGAGGCCTAGGAAGGGAACGACACGGAGCCGGGGAAGTCTCGACAATGGTTGCCCACGCGATGGGGAGTACGAGGGTTTACTGGTCCGGCTGCCATCACCAGAAAATAACACGAGGTGTGGGTGAGTAGAGGAATGGCCTGACCAACAATGAAGTAGGGTGGGGCGGTGCGGCATGTGCGGCAGCACAGCCGGCCATGGGAGGTCGGAGCAGGCAGTCCCACCGGAGCTGGTTTGGGCGGCTGGAGCAACAAGATCAGATATTGAAGAAGCAACACGGTCATTGGATTAACATCCAACGATCACTGCTGCTAGAATCGTTTGTGGACTAAGTTGACAAAGCCAAAGTACACGTCAACCTAGTAGACCCACAAGTCAGCCTCCAAATCTGTCCCAAACAGCATACAGCCCAAAATTTCTAGCCAGATTCAAATTAATTTGAAATCTAAATATACCTTAATTTAAATTCAATGAAATTTTACCCGCACAAAAACAATGAAATTTAAAATATCAAAATCCGAAAGAAAACAGTATTTTGGAACTAATTTCCTGTTTGCTATATTTTTTTTTCATTTTACAGCCCATTTATTATTACTTATAGCCCATTTCTTATTACTTATAGCCCATTTCTTATTACTTATAGCCCATTTTCTAGGAAAAATGCATCCCTCCTCATCTTGAAAGATTTCCGGCCCAGCAGGGCGTAGAAAAGCAAGTAGGCCTACGTTGGTTATTCTGCAAAAAAAACAAAATAGCTAGCTAGCCATTTTCACAAAGGAAAAAAAACAAACTGGGCTGGTAATGTGATACGTCTCCAACGTATCTATAATTTTTGATTGCTCCATGCTATATTATCTTCTGTTTTGGATGTTTATGGGCTTTATCATACACTTTTATATCATTTTTTGGGACTAACCTATTAACCCAGAGCCCAGTGCCGGTTTCTGTTTTTACCCTGTTTTAGGGTTTCGAAGAAAAGGAAAATCAAACGGAGTCCAATTGACCTGAAACTTCATGGAACTCATTTTTGGAAGGAAGGAAGCCCAGAAGACTTGGAGTGCACGTCAGGGGACCAACGAGGAGGCCACGAGGCAGGGGGGCGCGCCCTCCACCCTCGTGGGCCCCTGACGTATTTCTTCCGCCTATATATCTCCATATACCCTAAAACATTGGAGAGCACAAAAGATCGGGAGTTCCACCGCCAGAAGCCTCTGTAGCCACCGAAAGCCAATCTAGACCCGTTCCGGCACCCTGCCGGAGGGGGGAATCCTTCTCCAGTGGCCATCTTCATCATCCTGGTGCTCTCCATGATGAGGAGGGGGTAGTTCTCCCTCGGGGCTGAGGGTATGTACCAGCAGCTATGTGTTTGATATCTCTCTCTCTCTCGTGTTCTTGAGGTGATACGATCTTGATGTATCGCGAGCTTTGCTATTATAGTTGGATCCTATGATGTTTCCTCCCCCTCTACTCTCTTGTAATGAATTGAGTTTCCCCTTCGAAGTAATCTTATCGGATTGAGTCTTTAAAGATTTGAGAACACTTGATGTATGTCTTGCCGTGCATATCTGTGGTGACAATGGGATACCACGTGATTCACTTGATGTATGTTTTGGTGATCAACTTGCGGGTTCCGCCCATGAACCTATACGTAGGGGTTGGCACACGTGATTCTCCGGTAGAAACTTTGGGACACTGTTTGAGGTTCTATGTGTTGGTTGAATAGATGAATCTGAGATTGTGTGATGCATATCGTATAATCATACCCACGGATACTTGAGGTGACATTGGAGTATCTAGGTGACATTAGGGTTTTGGTTGATTTGTGTCTTAATGTGTTATTCTAGTACGAACTCTAGGGCTGTTTGTGACACTTATAGGAATAGCCCAACGGATTGATTGGAAAGAATAACTTTGAGGTGGTTTCTTACCCTACCATAATCTCTTCGTTTGTTCTCTGCTATTAGTGACTTTGGAGTGACTCTTTGTTGCATGTTGAGGGATAGTTATGTGATCCAATTATGTTAGTATTGTTGAGGGAACTTGCACTAGCGAAAGTATGAACCCTAGGCCTTATTTCCACACATTGCAATACCGTTTACGCTCACTTTTATCATTAGTTACCTTGCTGTTTTTATAATTTCAGATTACAAATACCTTTATCTACCATCCATATTGCACTTGTATCACAATCTCTTCGCCGAACTAGTGCACCTATACAATTTACCATTGTATTGGGTGTGTTGGGGACACAAGAGACTCTTTGTTATTTGGTTGCAGGGTTGCTTGAGAGAGACCATCTTCATCCTACGCCTCCTACGGATTGATAAACCTTAGGTCATCCACTTGAGGGAAATTTGCTACTGTCCTACAAACCTCTGCACTTGAAGGCCCAACAACGTCTACAAGAAGAAGGTTGTGTAGTAGACATCAAGCTTTTTTCTGGCGCCGTTGCCGGGGAGGTGAGTGCTTGAAGGTATATCTTTAGATCTTGCAATCGAGTCTTTTAGTTTCTTGTTTTATTACTAGTTTAGTTTATAAAAGGAAACTATAAAAAAATGGAATTGAGTTTGTCTCATACGCTTCATCTTTTTAATATCTTTCGTGAGTATGATGGAAAGGAAAATTGTGCTCAAGTGCTAGAAGAAGAAATCTATAAAATGTTAGGCACTAAATCTTTGAATGATGAGCATGATTGCAATTTTATTAGTATGAATTCTTTGAATATCCATGATGCTAATGATATGCAAAGCCACAAGCTTGGGGAAGCTATGTTTGATGAAGATGATATTTTTTGTTCCCCAAGTTTTGATGAGCAAATTTATTATGATGAAAGCGTGCCTCTTATTTTTGATGACTATATTGATGAAAGTGGATTTGGAGAGGTCATGACTTTATTTTGTGATGAATCCACTATTCCGGAAGAGGTTTCAATTGATTATGAGAACAAAGTTTCTATCTATGATGATTATTGTGATGACTTGTATGCTATAAAGAATAGTGATATCCATGAAACTTGTCATCATGATTTTAGTTTTCAATTGGATTATGCCTCACATGATAATTATTTTGTTGAGTTTGTTCACACTACTATTCATGAGAAGAATTTTGCTTATGTGGGGAGTAATAAAATTTCTATGCTTGTAGATCATGAAAAGAATGCTTTATGTGATAGTTATATTGTTGAATTCATTCATGGTGCTACTGAAAGTTATTATGAGGGAGGAATATATGCTTGTAGGAATTGCAATAATATCAAGTTTCCTCTCTATGTGCTTAAAGTTTTGAAGTTATGCTTGTTTTACCTTCCTATGCAAGTTGATTATTGTTCCCACAAGTTGTTTGCTCACAAAAATCCCTATGCATAGGAAGTGGGTTAGACTTAAATGTGCTAGTCACATTCTTCATGATGCTCTCTTTATGTTACAATTCTTATCTTTTATGTGAGCATCATTGAAATCATCATGCCTAGCTAGGGGCGTTAAACGATAACGCTTGTTGGGAGGCAACCCAATTTTGTTTTAGTTCCTTGCTTTTTGTTCCTGTTTAGTAATAAATAATTAATCTAGCATATGTTTATATGTGGTTTTTTGCTTTTAATTAGTGTTTGTGCCAAGTAGAACCTTTGGGAAGACTTGGGGAAAGTCTTGTTGATCATGCTGTAAAAAACAGAAACTTTAGCACTCACGAGAATTGCTGCCATTTTTATTTGGAGAGTGATATTTAGTTAATTATTTTTGCATATGATTAACAGATAAATTCCTAAGGTCCAGAAACTTATTTGAGAATTTTATGAGTTCCAGAAGTATACTTTTGATCCAGATTACTACAGACTGTTCTGTTTTTGACAGATTCTGTTTTTCATGTGTTGTTTACTTATTTTGATGAATCTATGGCTAGTAAAATAGTTTATAAACCATAGAGAAGTTGGAATACAGTAGATATTACACCAATATGAATTTACAATGAGTTCATTACATTACCTTATGATGGTGATTTATTTTCTTATACTAACGGAGCTTACGAGTTTTCTGTTAAGTTTTGTGTTGTGAAGTTTTCAAGTTTTGGGTAAGGATTTGATGGACTATGGAATAAGGAGTGGAAAGAGCCTAAGCTTGGGGATGCCCAAGGCACCCCAAGGTAATATCCAAGGATAGCCAAGAGCCTAAGCTTGGGGATGCCCTGGAATGCATCCCCTCTTTCGTCTTCGTTCATCGGTAACTTTACTTGGAGCTATATTTTTGTTCACCACATGATATGTGTTTTGCTTGGAGTGTCAATTTATTTTGTTAAGATTTTCTTGCTGTTATATATAACAATGTTTTGCATCTTTTATTTCAATAAAAGTGACATTGATAGCCTTTACTATGCCTATTTTAGAAGTCCACATGTTGTTGTTTGAAAACAGAAAGTTTACCGCTGTTGCAATAATTCCGTAGAAAATTAAGAATGTGATAAAATGTTGAAACCTTTTGCATATTAAGCTCTGATAAATTAATACAGTGGGAATTTTCTTTCATAATTTTTGGAGCTAGGTAAGTATGGATTTTGCCGCATTCTTTACAGACTGTCCTGTTTAGGCAGATTGCTGTTATGTTTGCATTGTTTGCATATGTTTGCTTCTTTAATGATTCTATTTGAGGATATCACTATTAAATATGCAGAGGAATTTAGTATGAAATGTTGAATAATAATTTTAGTGATTTGCTACAGTAGAGTATGATAAGGTTTTTGCAATGGTTTATACTAACTTATCTCACGAGTCCTTGTTGAGTTTTGTGTGGATGAAGCTTTTGAGATTTAGGTAGATCGTGATATGAGAGGAATTAAGGAGACACAAAAGCTCAATATTGGGGATTCCCAAGGCATCCCAAGATAATATTTCAATACGTATCAAGCTTGTAAGCTTGGGGATGCCCCGGCTGGCATCCCACCTTTCTTCTTCAACAACTATCGGTTAGTTTCGGTTGATCCTAAGTTTTTGATTCTTCACATGATGTTTGCTATTCTTAGAATGTCATTTTCTTTTGCTTTGCTTGATGTTTGAATAGAATACCAAGTTCTGAAATTATTAAATGAGAGAGAGTCTTCACATAGTTGCATAATTATTCGACTACTCATTGATCTTCACTTATATCTTTCGGAGTAGTTTGTTATTTGCTCTAGTGCTTCACTTATATCTTTTAGAGCATGGTGGTAGTTTTATTTTGAAGAAATAGATGAAATCTCATGATTCACTTAGATTATTTTGAGAGTCTTAAATAGCATGGTAATTTGCTTAAAATCCTAATATGCTAGGTATTCAAGAATAAGACAATTCTCTTATGAGTGTGTTGAATACTAAGAGAAGTTTGGTACTTGATGATTGTTTTGAGATACGAGGATGGTAATATTAGAGTCATGCTAGTTGAGTAGTTGTGAATTTGAGAAATACTTGTGTTGAAGTTTGTGATTCCCGTAGCATGCACGTATGGTGAACCATTTTGTGATGAAGTCAGAGCATGATTTATTTATTAATTGCCTTCCTTATGAGTGGCGGTCGGGGACGAGTGATGGTCTTTTCCTACCAATCTATCCCCCTAAGAGCATGCGCGTAGTACTTTGTTTTGATAACTAATAGATTTTTTGCAATAAGTATGTGAGTTCTTTATGACTAATGTGGAGTCCATGGATTATACGCACTCTCACCCTTCCACCATTGCTAGCCTCTCTTGTACCGCGCAACTTTCGCCGGTACCGTAAACCCACCATATACCTTCCTCAAAACAGCCACCATACCTACCTATTATGGCATTTCCATGGCCATTCCGAGATATATTGCCATGCAACTTTCCACCGTTCCGTTAGTATGACGCACTCCATCATTGTCATATTGCTTAGCATGATCATGTAGTTGACATCGTATTTGTGGAAAAGCCACCATTCATAATTCTTTCATACATGTCACTCCTGAGTCATTGCATATCCCGGTACACCGCCAGAGGCATTCATATAGAGTCATATTTTGTTCTAAGTATCGAGTTGTAAGAAAAATAAAAGTGTGACGATCATCATTATTAGAGCATTGTCCCAGTGAGGAAAGGATGATGGAGACTATGATTCCCCCACAAGTCGGGATGAGACTCCAGACGAAAAAAAAGAGAAAGAAAAGAGGCCATAAAAAAGAGAAAAGGCCCAATTAAAAAAGAGAAAAGAGAAAAAAATGAGAGAAAAGAGAGAAGGGACAATGTTACTATCCTTTTACCAGACTTGTGCTTCAAAGTAGCACCATGATCTTCATAGTAGAGAGTCTCTCATGTTATCACTTTCATATACTAGTGGGAATGTTTCATTATAGAACTTGGCTTGTATATTCCAATGATGGGCTTCCTCAAAATGCCCTAGGTCTTCATGAGCAAGCAAGTTGGATGCACACCCACTTAGTTTCTTTTTGAGCTTTCATATACTTATAGCTCTAGTGCATCCGTTGCATGGCAATCCCTACTCACTCACATTGATATCTATTGATGGGCATCTCCATAGCCCGTTGATACGCCTAGTTGATGTGAGACTATCTTCTCCCTTTTTGTCTTCTCCACAACCACCACTCTATTCCACCTATAGTGCTATATCCATGGCTCAAGCTCATGTATTGCGTGAAGATTGAAAAAGTTTTGAGAATGTCAAAAGTATGAAACAATTGCTTGGCTTGTCATCGGGGTTGTGCATGATTCAAATATTTTGTGTGGTGAAGATAGAGCATAGCCAGACTATATGATTTTGTAGGGATAACTTTCTTTAGCGATGTTATTTTGAGAAGACATAATTGCGTTGTTAGTATGCTTGAAGTATTATTATTTTTATGTCAATATGAACTTTTGTCTTGAATCTTTCGGATCTGAATATTCATACCACAATTAATAAGAATTACATTAAAATTATGCCATGTAGCACTCCGCATCAAAACTTCTGTTTTTATCATTTACCTACTCGAGGATGAGCAGGAATTAAGCTTGGGGATTCTGATACGTCTCCGACGTATCTATAATTTTTGATTGCTCCATGCTATATTATCTTCTGTTTTGGATGTTTATGGGCTTTATCATACACTTTTATATCATTTTTTGCGACTAACCTATTAACCCAGAGCCCAGTGCCAGTTTCTGTTTTTACCCTGTTTTAGGGTTTCGAAGAAAAGGAAAATCAAACGGAGTCCAATTGACCTGAAACTTCACGGAACTCATTTTTGGAAGGAAAGAAGCCCAGAAGACTTGGAGTGCACGTCAGGGGACCAACAAGGAGGCCACGAGGCAGGGGGCGCGCCCTCCACCCTAATGGGACCCTCGTGGCCCCCCTGACGTATTTCTTCAGCCTATATATCTTCGTATACCCTAAAAACATCGGAGAGCACAATAGATCGGGAGTTACGTCGCCAGAAGCCTCTGTAGCCACCGAAAGACAATCTAGACCCGTTCCGGCATCCTGCCGGAGGGGGGGATCCTTCTCCGGTGGCCATCTTCATCATCCCGGTGCTCTCCATGATGAGGATGGAGTAGTTCTCCCTCGGGGCTGAGGGTATGTACCAGTAGCTATGTGTTTGATCTCTCTCTTGTGTTCTTGAGGTGATACGATCTTGATGTATCGCGAGCTTTGCTATTATAGTTGGATCCTATGATGTTTCCTCCCCCTCTACTCTCTTGTAATGTATTGATTTTCCCCTTTGAAGTAATCTTATCGGATTGAGTCTTTAAAGATTTGAGAACACTTGATGTATGTCTTACCGTGCGTATCTGTGGTGACAATGGGATACCACGTGATTCACTTGATGTATGTTTTGGTGATCAACTTGCGGGTTCCGCCCATGAACCTATGCATAGGGGTTGGCACACGTTTTTGTCGTGATTCTCCGGTAGAAACTTTGGGGCACTCTTTGAGGTTCTATGTGTTGGTTGAATAGATGAATCTGAGATTGTGTGATGCATATCGTATAATCATACCCACGGATACTTGAGGTGACATTGGAGTATCTAGGTGACATTAGGGTTTTGGTTGATTTGTGTCTTAAGGTGTTATTCTAGTACGAACTCTAGGGCTGTTTGTGACACTTATAGGGATAGCCCAACAGATTGATTGGAAAGAATAACTTTGAGGTGGTTTCGTACCCTACCATAATCTCTTCGTTCGTTCTCCGCTATTAGTGACTTTGGAGTGACTCTTTGTTGCATGTTTAGGGATAGTTATGTGATCCAATTATGTTAGTATTGTTGAGGGAACTTGCACTAGCGAAAGTATGAACCCTAGGCCTTATTTCCACACATTGCAATACCGTTTATGCTCACTTTTATCATTAGTTACCTTGCTGTTTTTATAATTTCAGATTACAAATACCTTTATCTACCATCCATATTGCACTTGTATCACCATCTCTTCACCGAACTAGTGCACCTATACAATTTACCATTGTATTGGGTGTGTTGGGGACACAAGAGACTCTTTGTTATTTGGTTGCAGGGTTGCTTGAGAGAGACCATCTTCATCCTATGCCTCCTACGGACTGATAAACCTTAGGTCATCCACTTGAGGGAAATTTGCTACTGTCCTACAAACCTCTGCACTTGGAGGCCCAACAACGTCTACAAGAAGAAGGTTGTGTAGTAGACATCAAGCTCTTTTCTGGCGCTGCAGCAACCATGTCCGCTGGCTATTCGTCCACTTGCTCTTCAGCAGGCAACAACCAGATATGCGCCAAGTCGCCACACGTGCCATCGCCTGTGGGTCTCATCACACCCCCACCGGCACGCGCACCACAGCCGATTGCTCATCGCAACCCGCTACCGTTGGTGTGGTGCCGCTGCTGCAAATCACGCAGAGTTATCCGTCGCGTCTCAACCACAATCTGCAACCCTGGCCGAGTCTTCTACAAATTTCCGAATCATGGGGTAATAATATGTTTATGTGTTGTTCTGCCGCTTTCAGTTGCTGATTTTTTTAATAGTTTGGTTGATGATCTTCCAATTTGATTTGTGCAGAAAAGGGAAGATTCGTGTGATTTGTATTTCTGGAAAGTTGCTGATGTGGGGGAATGCAACTACGCTGATTATTTGGTTAGCCGAGGAATCCCAATACCAGCAGGTTGGGGTGTTGGACAAGTAACTGAAGGAACGACAGAAGAGGAAGATGCAGAGCAGAAGGTTAAAGATGCAGTTACTCTGATCATGGCCAAGCAACAACTACTGAACGGCCTTGACAGCAATGAGGAGATGAAAGAGCTTGTGAAGATAATGGGCAAAATCGATGTGCTCTGTAGGATGATTGTATCTTTATTTGCAGTGTATGTAGCACTCGTGATGTATTCAGTGGCTACGACATGAGCACTTTGCTGAAACTAGTAATGAATAAAACCTGTGTAGCAGGCTGGGTGTAGTGTTGTGAACATCTAATGATTTCTATTAATGGAAATCAGGGGGTATCCCCTTTTGCTCATATAAATAAATAAATAGAAGAGGCCCTGTCGGGTCAGCTTTGTTCTCATTCAAAGACGTCAAGCAAATTGTAGTCCAACAGCAAACTATGTAATCAAATTCAAGTTTCACAGCCAAATATGAGTACAACTAAACAACAATGTCATCATGTTTTAGTTGTCATACAATCACCAAACACAAATCAGCATACATAACAAGTGATGTTCTCACAGCAAAAACTAAACAACATGTTCATCAGGTTTCAGTTGTCATAGCAAACACAATTTCACATAGTAGATAAAAAACGTCTTCTGACAGGAAAATACGATAAAAGCAATGTAATCATCATCTGCAGCAGCAGCGTCAACATCTTCGCCATGTGTATCAGTCTGAATCGTAATTCCCCATGGTGTCATCTTCTTCTTCGTCCACAATGTCCTCGAACATTGGCTTCTTCTAGATCAACTCTTGTATGTCCACATCACGACAGTCAATCTTTTCGCCGGCGTCATTGACGTGATGGTTCTCAAAGATATTAGGAACATCTTTGTTATCTTGTACATCAGGAGCAGTGTAAGCATCATCTTGTTGTGCAACTTCATTAAACGAATTCCTCTGCTCAAACCTTTGCAATACTCTCCAGTCATCGCTACGTGCAAATGTGTCTTCCATGAAAAATATCTGTGTTGCTTGATTTGCCAAAATAAAAGGCTCGTTGGTCTGGTAGGCCGCCTTGACATTGATGGATTTGAAATAATCATCAGCTCTGGGTTTTGCGATCTTGGAAAATAGGTTATACCAACGACAACACAACAGAACCACACACCGATGATCCTCGAAACTGGAGATATACTACAACTGAACAATGTCTGTTATGTTAGCATACATTTTAGTTGTCTCTTTGTCATACGTATCCGTGCTCATGATGGCACTGTTTTGTGTCTTCCTGCCTTCGTCTCGTGCAAGGGTGTTGTAGCGCACATCTCCAACAACGCAAGATTCATAATGTCTTACCCGAGTATCAGGACCCATTGCTAGTGAGTAAAGGGCATCATCAACTACCTGCCCATCCTCCCGCATCTTCTTAACCTATGGTTAGAAAATAGACAAGCTGATCATCTTATGTACTCAATATATTAAAAAAACTGACAGTGCACTTCAAAAGCTTACATGGTTCTTGAACCATTTCGCAAATCCTACCATAACTAGTTTGTCAATGTTTCTTGGATTTTGTGGCAGTAACTCCTCTTTGTAGATGCTACACAACATAGTGATCGCGTCAAACATCTAAATATATAAGAATGTGCTGCAAGTTTAGTAGATTACGATGTATAAGCTGCGGTACTACACTTACTTGATATAAGGTAGTATCTCAGGACAGTTATTCAACACATACCAAACCATTTTGTCCAAATCTTTAGGTTTGTCCTCTTGTCAACTCTTCCCTGTAACTCGAACAGAATAATCAAAAACATTGAGCCTGGGATTGTCTTCACCCACCTCTTTGCTAAGCTGATCAGCTGTTTCAATGTATTTTGAGCAGAATGTCAACGCTTATGTAGCAATGTAGGCCTCTGCAATGGAACCCTTGGGTCTAGCTCTATTCCTAACATAGCCCTTGAAAGTGCCTAGCCGCCTTTCAATAGGGTACATCCAGCCATACTATACTGGACCTCTAAGTAGTGCCTCATCAGGTAGATGAACAACCAAATGCACCATCATATCAAAGAAGGCTGGAGGATATATCTGATCAAGGTCGCATAGGATTGTTGGTATCTTGTCTCTAAGACGCTCCAAAGCATCTATCCTGATATTCCTACTGCAGAGTTCCCTGAAGAATTGTCCCAACTCTGCAACTGCTCCGTATAAGTCAGGGCGGCCCAATCCTCTAAAGATAACAGGTAAAACCCTTTGAAGTAGGACATGGCAGTTGATACGTCTCCAACGTATCTACTTTTCCAAACACTTTTGCCCTTGTTTTGGACTCTAACTTGCATGATTTGAATGGAACTAACTCGGACTGATGCTGTTTTCAGCAGAATTACCATGGTGTTATTTATGTGTAGGAGCAAACGTTCTCGAAATGACCTGAAACTTCACGGAGCCACTTTTCAAAAAATAAGAAAAATACCTACCAAAGATGAAGGCCAGGGGGCCACCACCTTGCCACGAGGGTGGGGGCACGCCTGCCCCCCTAGGGCACGCCCCCTACCTCGTGGGCCCCCTGTTGCCTCTCCGACTCCAACACCACCTCCATATATTGAGTTTCGGGGACAAAAAAATCAGAGAGAAAAGAAATCATCGCGTTTTATGATACAGAGCCGCCGCCAAGCCCTAAAACCTCTCGGGAGGGCTGATCTCGAGTCCGTTCGGGGCTCTAGAGAGGGGAATTCGTCGCCATCGTCATCATCAACCATCCTCCATCACCAATTTCATGATGCTCACCGCCGTGCGTGAGTAATTCCATTGTAGGCTTGCTGGACGGTGATGGGTTGGATGGGATCTATCATGTAATCGAGTTAGTTTTGTTAG
Source organism: Triticum dicoccoides (assembly GCF_002162155.2). Classification (NCBI taxonomy): domain Eukaryota; kingdom Viridiplantae; phylum Streptophyta; class Magnoliopsida; order Poales; family Poaceae; genus Triticum; species Triticum dicoccoides. The sequence goes on along the minus strand of NC_041382.1, from coordinate 607,684,538 downwards.
GGTTTGATCCCTAGTGTCCACTATGTTCTGAGATTGATGTTGCTATGACTTTGCTATGCTTAATGCTTGTCACTAGGGCCTGAGTGCCATGATTTTAGATCTGAACCTATTATGTTTTCATCAATATATGAGTGTTCTTGATCCTATCTTGCAAGTCTATAGTCACCTATTATGTGTTATGATCCGTTAACCCTGAAGTGACAATAATCGGGATACTTACCGGTGATGACCGTAGTTTGAGGAGTTCATGTATTCACTATGTGTTAATGCTTTGTTCTGGTTCTTTATTAAAAGGAGGCCTTGATATCCCTTAGTTTCCGTAAGGACCCCGCTACCACGGGAGGGTAGGACAAAAGATGTCTTGCAAGTTCTTTTCCATAAGCACGTATGACTATATTCGGAATACATGCCTACATTATATCAATGAGCTGGAGCTAGTTCTGTGTCACCCTAGGTTATGACTGTTACATGATGAATCGCATCCGGCATAATTCTCTATCACCGATCCATTGCCTACGAGCTTTCCATATATTGTTCTTCGCTTATTTACTTTCCTGTTGCTATTGCTATCATCACTACAAAATATCAAAAACATTACTTTTACTACTGTTACCTTTTGCTACCGTTACCACTACTATCATATTACTTTGCTACTAAACACTTTGCTACAGATATTAAGTTTCCAGGTGTGGTTGAATTGACAACTCAGCTGCTAATACTTGAGAGTATTCTTTGGCTCCCCTTGTGTCGAATCTATAAATTTGGGTTGAATTCTGTACCCTCGAAAACTATTGCGATCCCCTATACTTGTGGGTTATCAAGACTATTTTCTGGCGCCGTTGCTGGGGAGCATAGCTCTATTGTTTGAGTCACTTGGGATATATATCTTATTATCATTATGAAGAACTTGAGAGATCTAAAAACCAAGATCTATCCCTCAACTACGAGGGGAGGTGAGGAACAACCATCTAGCTCTGCACTTCATTCACCTTCTGTTTTGAGTAAGCTTGCGACACCTACACCTGCTTCTGCTATTCGTTTTGATATGTCGCATGTTATCGATGATGCCACTTCTGCTATGCATGATACTTATGATGAATCTATGCCCGATACTACTATGCCACTTAGTGATTTTCTTGATGAACAACTTGCTAGGGCTAGAGAGATTGAAAATATTGAATCTGATGATACTGATGAAAGTGATGATGAAGAATCACTTGTTATTCCTAAGGGTTATGTCTTTGATCAAGAAGCTTCTTTAGCTATTTTAGTGTGCCATAATAGAACTAAACTGAAAAGATTATTAGCTAAATGGAGTAAGCAATGTTTAAATGCTAGAATGAAACCTGACCCTACTTTTGCTACTTCACCTATCTTTGTTACTGATAAGGATTATGAATTCTCTATTGATCCTGATATAATTACTTTGGTTGAATCTGATCCTTTTCATGGTTATGAATCTGAAACTGTTGTGGCACATCTTACTAAATTGAATGATATAGCCACCCTGTTCACTAAAGATGAGAGAACTCATTACTTTTATATCCTTAAAATATTTCCATTCTCATTAAAGGGTGATGCTAAAATATGGTTTAATTCTCTTGATCCTAGTTGTGTGCGTAGTCCCCAGGATATGATTTATTACTTCTCTGCTAAATATTTCCCTGCTCATAAGAAACAAGCTGATTTAAGTGATATATATAATTTTGTGCAAATTGAAGAAGAGAGTCTCCCACAAGCTTGGGGGAGGCTTCTCCAATTACTTAATGCTTTGCCTGATCATCCTCTTAAGAGAAATGAAATACTTGATATCTTTTATAATGGACTAACCGATGCCTCCAGAGATTACCTGGATAGTTGTGCTGGTTCTGTTTTCAGGGAAAGAACACCAGATGAAGCTGAAATTCTATTGAATAATATGTTGACAAATGAAAATAATTGGACGCTTCCGGAGCCAATTTCTGAGCCTATTCCTAAACCAACTCTAAAGAAGAGGGGTATTCTATTTCTCAGTGCTGAAGATATGCAAGAGGCAAATTAATCTATGAAAGAAAAAGGTATTAAAGCTGAAGATGTTAAGAATTTACTTCCTATTGAAGAAGTACATGGTCTTAATTTACCGCCTATTGAAGAAACATATAATCTTAATCAATTACCAATTGAAGAAACTCATGGTCTTGATAACCCGACACAGGTAGTAAAGGTAAATTCTCTCTATAGATATGATAAAGCTGTAATCCCATTTACTAAGTTTGCTAGCCCATGCTTAGATGAGTTTGATAAATTTATGGCTAAGCAAGAAGACTTTAATGCTTATTTTGGTCGACAATTGAAATACAATTCAAATATGCTTGAACACTTGGGTGATTATATGGCTAATGTTAAAGGTGAACTTAAACTTATTAGTAAACATGCTTCTATGGTTACCACTCAAGTAGAACAAGTACTTAAAGCTCAAAATGATTTTCTCAATGAATTGAATAGTAAAGATAATGATAATGTTGTTAGAGTGGCTACTAGAGCTGGTAGAATGACTCAGGAACCTTTGTATCCTGAAGGTAACCCTAAGAGAATTGAGCAGGATTCTCAGAGAAATAATATAGATGCACCTAGTCCTTCTAAAAAGAAGAAAAGGAAAAATTATAGGACTTTGCATGCTTCTAGTGATCCTATTGTTGAAACACCTGAGAATCCAAATGATATTTCTATTTCTGATGCTGAAACTCAATCTGGTAATGAATCTGAAACTAGTGATAATGCTAATAATAATGTTCATGATGATGCTCAACCTAGTAATAACAATGATATAGAAATTGAACCTGTTGTTGATCTTGATAACCCACAATCAAAGAATCAACGTTATGGTAAGAAAGACTTTGTTGCTAGGAAACATGGTAAAGAAAGAGAGCCTTGGGTTTGGAAACCCATGCCTTTTCCTCCCAAACCATCCAAGAAAAAGGATGATGAGGATTTTGAGTGCTTTTCTGAAATGATTAGACCTATCTTTTTGCGTATGCGATTAACTGATATACTCAAAACCAATCCTTATGCTAAGTACATTAAAGATATTATTACAAATAAAAGAAAGATACCGGAAGCTGAAATTTCCACCATGCTTGGTAATTATACTTTTAAGGGTGGAATACCAATGAAACTTGGAGATCTAGGAGTACCCAATATACCATGCTCCATTAAAAGAAACTATGTTAAAACTGCTTTATGTGATCTTGGAGCCGGTGTTAGTGTTATGGCTCTCTCTTTATATCGTAGACTTGATTTGAATAAGTTGACACCCACTGAAATATCTTTGCAAATGGCTGATAAATCAACTGCTATACCTGTCGATATTTGTGAGGATGTGCCTGTTGTAGTTGTAAACGTTACTATTTTAACGGACTTTGTTATTCTTGATATTCCCAAGGACGATGGTATGTCTAGTATTCTTGGAAGACCCTTTTTGAATACTGCAGGGGCTGTTATTGATTGCATTAAGGCAATGTCACTTTTCATGTTAATGGCAATGAGCATACGATACACTTTCCGAGGAAACAACCTCAAGTTCATAGTATCAACTCTATTGGAAAAATTCCATCGATTATATTTGGAGGTTTTGAATTTCCTCTTCCTACCGTCAAGAAGAAATATGATATTCTTATTATTGGGGATGTGCATATCCCTGTTGAGGTAACATAGTGTTATTCGAAATTTCTCCGGTTCCATGTTATTCGGAATGAGTTCGTTGACAAGACTTGATCAACCTTGTTAGTGGATTCCTTTTGATGATCATGAGATAGATGAAATTAGAAGGCACAACCTTCTGTACCCCACTTTTATATTCTATTATTTATATTAAATAAAATAAAAATAAATATTTTTCTGCCTCTTATCTGATTATCCATGCAATATAAAAATACCTCCAAAATAAAAGTTCTCCAAATGCCCTGAAATTTAAATATGATTTTTTCTAGAATATTTGAGGATTTATGGAACTAAGAACACACCAGGGGGGTCAACCACCTGCCCACGTGTAGCGACCAGACCTCAAACGGTCCAATCTCTATGCTCCGATATCATCCCTGGATCAGTAATGCTGACACCACATAGTACTTGAAGGATTTATAACAAAGTAGCAATCACACACTTAATACATCGAGTGTCTCAAAAGAGAACTTACTACAATAAATATGGCTTAAGGCCATCTAAAAACGATAACAGCGGAAGGCTTGGAAGATAAGTGAGTCCATCAACTCCAACGGCATCACTGAGTATAGAACCACGACCTAAAGGCACCTTAATCGTCGTCTGAAAAGTCTGCAACATTAACATTGCAGCCCGAAACGGGTCAGCACATGGAATATGCTGACAATGTAACACATAGAGAGTGATGGAATAAAATAGGCTATTCTATATGCATATATGGCTGGTGGAAAGCTCTATGGTTACAGTTTTGCATAAAGCCAATTTTTCCGTACTACAAAGGAATAAATTTTATTTAACTATCATGGTAGTTGTTAAACATTGAGAATGGTTGACAGCATTCTCAATCCCAATTAAGCATCATCATTAAAACCCAACAATTAACTTTAGAGTAACATGATGAGATTCACATGATAATCCAGGTACTAGATACTCAAGACGTCCATAACCGGGGACACGGCTAACCATGATTAGTTTATACACTCTGCAGAGGTTTGCGCACTTTTCCCCACAAGACTCGATCTCCTCCGTTGGTTTTCTCGCACTACATGGTGTTTGAGAAACGGATGACCAAGACATAGTCTTTCGGAAGCGCTACCACCTTACGAATGGGTAGACCGTACCAACCTACATCCCCTACATCTGCTAGTCTACCATTGTAAGAGTTCGCACGACTTAGTAAACTATGCTAGAGCCCATAGTAGCTTGTCACTGCACACAGAAGTTTCTAGTACCAATAATCTCATGATCCCTTTGAGCCTGGGTGGCGGTCCAAAAGAAAACAGGTAATCGCTAGAATACCCAGGTGCCTCAAACCACACAGATGTGTGTTTAGGTTGCCACCTTAAATAAACCATTAATTAACAAAGCTCACATCTGTCATGGATACACTCACCCAATCCACGGCTACTAGCATAGCATAGCAATAATAAGCAAACGTAGAGTAACTCCCAAAGGTTTGATAATAAACAGGTAATAGGTTCTACCTCAACTACTCCCCAAACCCACAATTTAATTAGATCCTAATGATGCAATGTGTGAGGATTGATCTAATGCAATAAAACTGGGTAGTAGGAGGTATGATCAAAGTGTTACTTGCCTTGCTGATGATCCGGGAAACCTAGCGATTCGAAGTAGCAAGCGGCGCACTCCGGGTACTCTATCGCAAACAAACAAACATACACTAAGTACTCAACTAATGCACAGGTAAAAGTCGACCAAGAGAACTAACCAGAAAGTTCAACTTAAGAACTCCGGTTGGCAAAAAGAATCAAAATGAACGAAGCAACGAAAGACAAACGGCAAGAGAAACAAGCTTCGTTTACTATTCTGGGTCTAAGGCAATTTTTACAGTGGCAAAAACTTGTTTGAGTTGGTTAAACGGAAAGAGGGTTTCGAGACAAAACTCCAGGCGCTTGAATCGCCTGATTCCGATAAACGAGCAAAAAGTTAAAGTAGAACGAACATCGGATGAGAGATCACGATCAGAAAAACCGCGGATTTAATCCGAGAAAAAGAAAAATGACGAACAGTTAACGAACGAACGTTCGTTAACAGAAACTAAATGAAAAACGCGTTCGTTAAAACGAACGGACGAATGGGCGCTCACAAAATGAATAAACCAGAAAAAACCGATCTATTTATTTTAAAAAAACGGAACTAGGGTTTTCAAAAAACAAATCGGTTTTTTTCCAAAAACCGGCCGACGACTACCTCGGCGGTGACGGCTCTCCGGCGGGACTCCGACAGGGCAGCGGGGTGGCGGCAAGCGGCAGCGGCAGCGGCGTGCGGCAGCAGCGGCGGAGTGCGGCAGCGCAGGCGGTGGTGGGCTGCGGTGCGGGGCGGCGGGGTGACGAGAGGGCGGCGGCGAGGCGGCTATTTAAGAGGGGAAAGGGGAAGTTGACTTGGGGGAGGGGGCGACAGGCGGCGCGGCTCTGGCTCGGACTCCTCTCCGAGTCTGGCGGGGAAGGCGGCGGCGGCGGCTTGGGCCGGCCTGGCTCGGCTGGGCCCTTGGCCCAGTCGGGCGCGGGTTTTTTTTTAAACAATTTTGCTGCGCCTAAAAAAATTCTAGAAAAATAAATAAAAATCTAAAAATGCCAAAACAAATTTTCCCCGTCTAAATAAAATATTTAGAATAGGATGAACATTTTTTTGGCTCTAAATGCAATTTTTCAAAAAGTGCAATTTTTCCTAAATTCGAATAAAATAGCAAATAAAACCAAACTAAAATCTTATTTGATTTTTTTATTAAATCCTCAATATTTCTTTATTTTGGGAAAGTCATTTTATTCCCTCTCTCATATTTTTAATATAGAAATAACTGAAGATAAAATAAATAAAATCAAATGATCCTATCTTCAAAATTTGAGAAAAACTCAAATATGAAAATAACGAAATCCCCAACTTTCTCCGAGGGTCCTTGAGTTGCGTAGAATTTTCTAGGATCAACCAGAAAAGCAATAAAATATGATATGGAATGATGATCTAATGTATAACATTCCAAATTGAAAATTTGGGATGTTACAAACCTACCCCCCTTAAGATGAATCTCGCCCTCGAGATTCAGGTTGGTTAGGAAATAGGTGAGGGTGGTCCTTCAGCAATTCTTCCTCTCGCTCCCAGGTGGCTTCATCCTCCGTGTGGTGGCTCCACTAAACTTTGCAAAACTTGATAACCTTGCTGCGGGTGACTCGACTGGCATACTCTAGAATCTTAACTGGTTTCTCCTCATAGGTCAAATCACTGTCCAGCTGAATTGCTTCCAGTGGCACTGTATCTCTTAGCGGTATATCAGCCATCTCAGCATGGCACGTCTTTAACTGGGAAACGTGGAACACGTCGTGAACTCCTGACAATCCTTCGAGCAATTCCAACTTATAGGCTACTTCTCCCATACGCTCCAAAACTTTGTATGGGCCTAAAAAATGTGGCGCTAACTTTCCTTTAACTCCAAAGCGCTTAACTCCTCGAAGTGGTGATACTCGAAGATAAACTCGGTCTCCGACTTCGTAAACTGTCTCCTTGCGTTTAGAATCTGCGTAGCTCTTCTGCCTGGACTGGGCTACCTTGAGCTTGTCGGGAATCAATTTCACTTTCTGTTCAGACTCCTTAATCAGATCCGGTCCAAACAGCTGACGGTCTCCAACTTCATCCCAAGACAATGGGGTCCTGCACCTCCTTCCGTACAAGGCTTCGAAAGGGGCCATCTTCAAAATGGATTGATAACTGTTGTTGTAAGAGAACTCTGCATATGGCAAATTCTCGTCCCAACTAGATCCGTAATCTAGCGCACAAGCTCTCATCATATCCTCCAAAATCTGATTGACTCTCTCAGTCTGTCCCTCTGTCTGTGGATGGAAGGCTGTACTAAACTCTAGTCTGGTACCCAAAGTTTCATGCAACTGATTCCAGAACTTTGAGGTAAATTGGGTTCCTCTATCTGATACAATGCTCTTTGGAACTCCATGCAGACATACGATTCTAGTCATGTATATCTTTGCCAACTTTGCACTGGTATAGGTAGTCTTCACTGGAATGAAATGTGCTACCTTTGTCAAACGATCGACTGCAACCCATATTGAGTCATAGCCTGAACGAGTTCTAGGTAAACATGTAATAAAATCCATGCCTAACTTATCCCACTTCCATTCAGGTATCGGCAATGGCTGTAGCAATCCTATTGGCTTCTGATGCTCTGCCTTTACTCTCTGACATACATTACAAACTGCTACATACTCCGCAATATCCTTCTTCATTCCGGTCCACCAGAAGGTATCCTTCAAATCCAAATACATGTTGGTATTTCCTGGGTGAATCTAATATGGTAAATCATGTGCCTCTTGCAGAATTAACTTCTTGATCTCTGAATCATTAGGCACATAAACACGGTCTTCAAACCATAGGGTATCATGCTCATCCTCACGAAATCCCTTAGCTTTTCCTTTGCTCATTTTCTCCTTAATAGAGGCAATATCCTTGTCAGTCCTTTGAGCTTCTCTAATCTTATCCATCAAGGTAGACTGAATCTCCAATGCTGCTACATAGCCTCTCGGAACTATCTCCAAACATAGCTCATGAAGGTTTTTAGCTAACTCCCTTGGTAAATCTCCCGTCATTAGGGTGTTGACATGGCTTTTACGGCTCAACGCGTCAGCTACTACGTTAGCCTTTCCGGGGTGATAATGTAATCTCATATCGTAATTCTTGATGAGCTCTAACCACCTTCTTTGCCTGAGATTTAATTCTTTCTGCGTGAAAATATACTTCAAACTCTTGTGATCCGTGTACACCTCACAATGGTTTCCAATGAGAAAATGTCTCCAAATTTTCAATGCATGCACTACGGCTGCTAACTCCAAATCATGCGTGGCATAATTCAACTCATGAGGCTTAAGCTGTCGTGAGGCATAGGAAACAACTCTTCCTTCCTGCATAAGCACTGCTCCAAGTCCTCGACGTGAAGCGTCGCAATACACCTCATAATCCTTGGTCTGATCTGGCAAAATCAGCACAGGTGATGTAACCAAACGTTTCTTCAATTCCTAGAAACTGGCCTCACATTCCTCAGTCCATATGAACTTGGTATCCTTTTTCAACAACTCCGTCATAGGCTTCGCAATCCTTGAGAAATTCTCAATGAATCTCCGGTACTATCCTGGAGTCCAAGAAAACTCTGGATCTCTCCAACTATTGTTGGAGCTTCCCAATTGGTCACGGTATCAACTTTAGTGGGATCTACTGCTATACCTTCTCCCGATATAACGTGTCCGAGAAATCCAACTTCCTTCAACCAAAACTCACATTTACTAAAGTTGGCATATAATTTATGTTCTCTGAGTTTACCAAGTACCAAACGCAAGTGTTCCTTATGCTCCTCTTCATTCTTTGAGTAAACCAGGATATCATTAATGAACACTACGACGGACTTATCCAAAAACTCCATAAACACTTTGTTCATCATGTTCATAAAATATGCAGGTGCGTTAGTCAGACCAAATGACATAACGGTATACTCGTACAGCCCATACCGAGTGGTAAAAGCCGTCTTAGGTATATCTTGTTCTCGAATCTTCAACTGGTGGTATCCTGATCGCAGATCGATCTTGGAAAATACCTTAGCTCCTTGCGATCAATCAAATAGATCATTGATCATTGGTAGTGGGTACTTGTTCTTGATGGTTACTTCATTCAAACCTCGATAATCAACAACCATCCTTAGCGATCCATCCTTCTTCTCCACTAGAAGTACTGGCGATCCCCAAGGTGAAGAACTTGGGCGAGTATATCCCTTATCCAATAACTCCTTAATCTGCTTCTTAATCTCCACCAAATCCTTTGCGGGCATCCTATATGGTCTCTTTGATATTGGCCCTATGCCTGGCAAAAGCTCAATCAAAAACTCAATATCTCTATCCGATGGCATGCCTGGCAATTCCTCAGGAAATACATCAGGGAAATCATTCACTATTGGTACTTCCTCCTACACAACTCCTGTTAGGCAATTTACTTGAGTCCTGTTTGGCACATGCCGTGATGCATACTTGATCCTTCTTCCTTCTGGGGTGGTAAGAAAAATTGACTTACTGGCACATTCAATATTCCCTTCATACTTTGACAACCAATCCATGCCTAATATCACATATTATCCTTGAGATTCCAACACTATTAGGTCTGAGGGAAATACATAGTTACCAATCCTCAATGGTAACCGATCACACCATAGGCTAGCCTTATACTCTGCTCCAGGCGAGGTTACTAACATGGGTGACCTAAGGGCTTGGGTTGGCAGTTTATACTTATCCACAAATCCCCTTGATATGTATGAATGCGATGCAGCAGTATCAAAAAGAACGAGTGCAGTAAATGACTTAACCAAAAACTTACCGATTACTGCATCCGGCTGCTCTTCAACCTCCTCCACATTAACGTGGTTCACCTGTCCCCTATTGAAAGGGTTCGGCTTCTTCCCAGAGCTTCCATTGCCATTTCCATTCTGTGATTCAGGACATTCGTTGGCATAATGTCCGGTCTTCTGGCACTTAAAGAAAGTGACTTGGCTCAAGTGTTTCTTGGCTGGGGTTGATGGGTTGGTGCGGTTCTGGCCGTTGCTTCCTCCATTCCCATTACTAGTCTTGGGGCCATTGTGATTGTGCGAGCTACCTCCTCCATGGGTATGCTGGAAATGTCCTCCCGGTCTAGGGGTAAAACGTGGCTTCTGCTGAGCTCCAGAATTTTACTTCCCTTGTCCATACTTCCTCTTGCGGTTCTCGATCTGTTGTTGCTTCCCTTCAATCATGAGAGCACGATCTACCAACTCCTGGTAGTTGTTGAAGGTTGCTACCATCAACTGCATGCTCAACTCATCATTCAGTCTTTCCAGAAACTTCTCCTGTTTAGCTGCATCCGTAGCAACGTCATCTGGGGCATAACGTGCTAACTTACTAAAGTCCTCCATATACTGGCCAACTGCCCGTCCTCCTTGGCGTAAGTTGCGAAACTCTCGCTTCTTCATGGCCATAGCTCCTGCTGAAACATGGGCAGTACGAAAAGCCTGCTGAAACTGGTCCCACGTGTCAGTGTCGATAGGGAAAGTGGCTGTGAAATTCTCCCACCATGAGGCTGCGGGTCATTCAAGCTGATGTGCGGCAAACTTCACCTTTTCCACATCTGTGTGTCCTGCTGTGGTCAACTCTCTAGCTGTCTTGCGGAGCCAATCATCTGCTACTATCGGCTCGGTGCTACTGGAAAACACCGGTGGATTCAGCCTAAGAAAACGGGCTAAGTGATCAATAGGTGGTGGTGGTGGTGGGTTGTTGTTGTTGTTCCCCTGATTCTGATTCTGGACTAGCAACTGCATCAATGGGTTCTGCTGCTGGTTCAACTGGGTGAGCTCCGGTGGGAAGGTAAATCTGGGGTCACGTCTCGGAGGCATCTGAGGGTTTAGAAAAGATGAGATTAAGAATAGAGGGGGTCTAAAGAGAAAACACTACCCATATGCACATGAGGCAGAAGCAAACAATTCACTTCATTCAATCAATCAAAAAAGGGCATACAATCGATCTAACTATCGAAAAAGTTCTCGGACTACTATATTTACATGGTGGACTACTACTACTGATGGGGTGGTCTACTAGAAATATTCTTCGGTTGCAGACTCCATAATATCTGCTCCAGCTTCATCAACATAGTCATCATCACTATCATCTGGATCCGAGTCGGTGTCGTCGATGATGATGTAGTCTTTCGGGCGAATCTCCTTGGGTTCTTCGTCTTCTTCTACTAGTGTAGGGTCTCCCATGAATATTCCAATCTTCTTGATCCGATCGTCATTCTTCTCCACTAGTACTTCGATTTCCTCTTCATAATCTTCACGTGTAGCCTTGAGTTCTTCCTCCAGTTCCTTGATTCTTGTCCTTGCTTTCTTTAGATCTATCATGTCTACGCACATCTGGTTCTCCTGACGTCGAATGTGCTGGTTTAACTCCTAGATAAAAGCTGCAATTGATCTATCCTTCCTGGTGCTGATCATCTCCCAGTGCTCATCTCGGCACCCACAAATCTGGTAGATAGTATCCTTGAGATCATTGCGATAAACTTCTCCAATGCGTCCCATGGCAATGTGAGCTGCCATGCTCTTTCCTAGACTCCAAGTTGGTGCATCAAAATAAAACTCTATGGGCTCAGTGACTGGCATGAACGTCCGTCTTGGAACTTGAATTTGAATCATCCAGCGTTGTTCTTCAGGTAATGTGGCGTTATAGGTCCCGGTGAAGCTTGGTACTCATATGTTTAGGTATCTGGTGACTTCCTTCAAGTGACGTCCAAAGGGTGTATCTTCATCCAGCTGTATGAACTTGTTCCATGCATCCGCCATCCTAAAAGAGTAGAAAAGATGAGAGGTCAGAAGGAGAAGAGTAAGTAGTGATCTAGGGCTTTAGCTTAGTGGTCGTGTCCTACAGTCAGCGTGTGCTCTGATACCATCTTCTAGTGACCAGACCTCAAACGGTCCAATCTCTGTGCTCCGGTGTCATCCCTGGATCAGTAATGCTGACACCACATAGTACTTGAAGGATTTATAACAGAGTAGCAATCACACACTTAATATATCGAGTGTCTCAAAAGAGAACTTATTACAATAAATATGGCTTAAGGCCATCTAAAAACGATAACAGCGGAAGGCTTGGAAGATAAGTGAGTCCATCAACTCCAACGGCATCACTGAGTATAGAACCATGACCTAAAGGCACCTTAATCGCCGTCTGAAAAGTCTGCAACATTAACCTTGCAGCCCAAAATGGGTCAGCACGTGGAATATGCTGGCAATGTAACACATAGAGAGTGATGGAATAAAATAGGCTATTCTATATGCATATATGGCTGGTGGAAAGCTCTATGGTTAAAGTTTTGGGTAAAGCCAATTTTTCCCTACTGCAAAGGAATAAATTTTATTTAACTATCATGGTAGTTGTTAAATATTGAGAATGGTTGACAGCATTCTCAATCCCAATTAAGCATCATCATTAAAACCCAACAATTAACTTTAGAGTAACATGATGAGATTCACATGATAATACAGGTACTAGATACTCCAGACGTCCATAACCGGGGACACGGCTAACCATGATTAGTTTATACACTCTGTAGAGGTTTGCGCACTTTTCCCCACAAGACTCGATCTCCTCCATTGGTTTTCTCGCACTACATGGTGTTTGAGAAACGGATGACCGAGACATAGTCTTTCGAAAGCGCTAGCATCTTACGAATGGGTAGACCGTACCAACCTACACCCCCTACATCTGCTAGTCTACCACTGTAAGAGTTCGCACAACTTAGTCAACTATGCTAGAGCCCATAGTAGCTTGTGGCTGCACACAGAAGTTTCTAGTATGAATAATCTCGTGATCCCTTTGAGCCTGGGTGGCGGTCCAAAAGAAAACAGGCAATCGCTGGAATACCCAGGTGCCTCAATCCACCCAGATGTGTGTTTAGGTTGCCACCTTAAATAAACCATTAATTAACAAAGCTCACATCTGTCATGGATACACTCACCCAATCCACGTCTACTAGCATAGCATAGCAATAATAAGCAAACGTAGAGTAACTCCCAAAGGTTTGATAATAAATAGGTAATAGGTTCTACCTCAACTACTCCCCAAACCCACAATTTAATTAGATCCTAATGATGCAATGTGTGAGGATTGATCTAATGCAATAAAACTGGGTAGTAGGAGGTATGATCAAAGTGTTACTTGCCTTGCTGATGATCCGGGAAACCTAGCGATTCGAAGTAGCATGCGGCGCACTTCGGGTAGTCTATCGCAAACAAACAAACATACAATAAGTACTCAACTAATGCACAGGTAAAACTCGAACAAGAGAACTAACCAGAAAGTTCAACTTAAGAACTCCGGTTGGCAAAAAGAATCAAAACGAACGAAGCAACAAAAGACAAACGGCAAGAGAAACAAGCTTCATTTACTATTCCGGGTCTAAGGCAATTTTTTAAGTGGCAAAAACTTGTTTGAGTTGGTTAAACGGAAAGAGGGTTTCGAGACAAAACTCCAGGCGCTTGAATCGCCTGATTCCGATAGACGAGCGAAAAGTTAAACTAGAACGAACATCGGATCAGAGATCGCGATCAGAAAAACCGCGGATTTAATCCGAGAAAAAGAAAAACGATGAACAGTTAACGGACGAACGTTCGTTAACAGAAACTAAACGAAAAACGCGTTCGTTAAAATGAACGGACGAACGGGCGCTTGAAAAATAAATAAACCGGAAAAAAACTGATCTATTTATTTAAAAAACGGAACTAGGGTTTTCAAAAAAACCAAATCGGTTTTTTCCAAAAACCGGCCGGCGACTACCTCGGCGGCAACGGCTCTCCGGCGGGGCTCCGACAGGGCGGCGGCAAGCGGCAGCGGCGGCGGCAGAGTGCGGCAGCGGCGCAGGCG